>NC_041381.1:103593802-103638077 GCF_002162155.2 Triticum dicoccoides | reverse complement strand
GTTGAGCGCCGCCGCCCCGCCGGCGTGCTCAGCCGCCGCCCCGCCAGCGTGCCCACGCCCCTCGCCGGCATCTTATCCGGCTAGATCCGGGCCGGTGCCGCCCGGATCCGGCGACCCCCGCCCAGATCCGGCCTTCCCCAGCTCCGGCCACCTTCTACCCCAACTCCGGCGAGCCCAGCCTGCCTTGAAATCCGCGCCCGCTCCCCGTTCCAGATCTGGAAGACAAGGTTGACCCCGTTTTTTTCTGTAAGTCCCGAAATTATTTGCATTTTATGCCCCTGTCCATCATGCCATATCTCCATGGATACTGCTCCGTTTTGTGCGTGTAATATGTAAAAATGTTCATCATGAGATGCTCTTCATTTCATTCTATTGTGCTACGCTTGTTTGAATCAATCTTGATGCCCTAATCATCGTTGCAAGAGTGCTATATGATGTTAACTGCTGTCTGTTAACAGAACATGATGATTTGTTATTTTTGTTGCATTTGATGTGTGCATCCTATGAGCATGAGCTCTACATGTGTTTTGAACTATGTCATGCCATCTTTACAGGGGTGCAATCCATGTATTTTTTTGAGTCTTGTAGTGAGTGCATCAAGCTTGTTAAGTAGGGTACTTGCTGTTGCTGTTTTGCTAGGCTAAATCTGTTATTTTGTGATGCTATGTAAACCTGCTGCTACAAGTCATTCTAAGCATAATCTGGAGATGATCACTAAGGATGTTTTGTTATACATGTCATTCTCTATCCATTCATGCCCCTGGTTGCATTTATATCCTGCCATAGCTTGTTGTAATCTTGCTCTCAAGTTGCTAAATAATGTTGCTGTCAGCCTGTTAACATTAAGTTCAGTTTTGCCATGTGTTTTGCTAGTGATCCATGCACCCTATGAACTTTCTCTTACCATGCTTAGCTTCATAAACATTTCTTATTACTGTTGATTGCCATTTCATGCCATGTGTTGCTCTGTGGTGAGTGGTACAAGCTCACCAACATGCCTACTTATTGTTGTTCCTGCCATGTTTGAATCTGTCATATAACTTGCCATGTTTACATGGGTGCCATCATATCTTATGACCCTTTTTGGCTCATGGTCATTAAGGAACTTTTGTTATATGCAATTAGTAGATTAATGCCATGCCTTTGTTTGCCATGATAAATTCCCACAGCATGTTGCTTGATAGCTCTAAACATTGCAACCTGATGTTATTTCTACAAAGTCTGAAACTGTTATTATATGCAATCTTGTCATGTCCTTTTGAGCATGTTCTAGTGATTTCTGGAGATAGCTCAGTGTTCATGTTTTGTCATGCATTGCCTGTACATCATGTCCATGCCTTGTGTTTTCATATTGTTGTACTGTAGGATGTTGTTTTGATGCTTGCTAGATGCCTAGTTGCTGTTTTGGACAGATTGTTATTATATCTCGTTTCATGTGTATGTGTTGCACCGTTGCTCCGTTTTGAGTGTGCTCTATATGAAACTTGCTTAGAATTTCATGTAGTTTCATATTATCATGTTGCATCCTTGTTTTGAGGTGTTTTCTTGATGTTTGTGTGCATTTTGCATCAATGCCATGTTTGACTTGTTTTGCTCATATCTTCTAGGCCGTAGCTCCGAATTAAATGAACTTTATATGTAACTTGACTAGAATTTCATGTAGATCCTCTTGGTGCATCTTAACTTGATTTTTAACAACTTCAACTTAAGGTTTATTCAGATCTGGACCCATTTCGAAATTTGCATATGAGGACTTACCGGAATTGTTATATGTTGTTTCCGGCCTCATTTAAACTTGCCTTGATTTGTTGTTCTTGTATGCATCATCTCTTGCCATGAGTAGCTTCATGTAGTCTTGTATTGCATCATACTTGGTTGAGCATCATGCCTTGTTCATGTGTGGTGTGCTTACCATGTTGTGTGCTTCTTCTCGATAGTTCCTGTTTCGTTGCGATCGCGAGGATTCGTTCGTCTACGCTTGGTTTGTCTTCATGGTTTCATCTTCTTCATGGACTCGTTCTTCTTCCTTGCAGGATTTCAGGCAAGATGACCGCTACCCTGGATCTCACTACTATCTTTGCTATGCTAGTTGCTTCATTCTATCGCTATGCTGCACTACCTATCTTTTGCTCTTCAAGCCTCCCAATTTGCCATGTCAGCCTCGAACCTTTTTCACCCTTCCTAGCAAACCATTGCTTGGCTATGTTACCGCTTTTGCTCAGCCCTCTTATAGCATTGTTAGTTGCAGGTGAAGTTGAAGATTGCTCCATGGTGGACAGGATTATGTTGGGTTATCACAATATCTCTTATTTAATTAATGCATCTATATACTAGGTAAAGGGTGGAAGACTCGGCCTTATGCCTGGTGTTTTGTTCCACTCTTGCCGCCCTAGTTTCCGTCATACCGATGTTATGTTCCCCGATTTTGCGTTCCTTACGTGGTTGGGTGATTTATGGGACCCCCTTGACAGTTCGCTTTGAATAAAACTCCTCCAGCAAGACCCAACCTTGGTTTTACCATTTGCCTCACCTAGCCCTTTTTCCCTTGGGTTTCCGGAGCCCGAGGGTCATCTTTATTTTAGCCCCCCCGGGCCAGTGCTCCTTCGAGTGTTGGTCCGAACTGAGCTGCCCGCGGGGCCACCTCGGGGAAACTCGAAGTCTGGTTTTACTCGTAGCTAGTCTCATCCGGTGTTGCCCTGAGAAGGAGATATGTGAAGCTCCTATCGGGATTTGTCGGCACATCGGGCGGCTTTGCTGGTCTTGTTTTACCATTGTCGAAATGTCTTATAAACCGGGATTCTGAGTCTGATCGGGTCTTCCTGGGAGAAGGTATATCTTCGTTGATCATGAGAGCTTATCATGGGCTAAGTTGGGACACCCCTGCAGGGTATAAACTTTCGAAAGCCATGCCCGCGGTTATGTGGCAGATGGGAATTTGTTAATGTCCAGTTGTAGATAACTTGACACCAGATCCGAATTAAAACGCATCAACCATGTGTGTAGCCGTGATGGTCTCTTTTCGGCGGAGTCCGGGAAGTGAACACGGTTTTGGGTTATGTTTGACGTAAGCATGAGTTCAGGATCACTTCTTGATCATTGCTAGTTTCACGACCATTCCGCTTGCTCTCTTCTTGCTCTTATTTGCGTATGTTAGCCACCATACTTGCTTAGTCGCTGCTGCAACCTCACCACTTTACCCCCTTCCTTTCCCATTAAGCTTTGCTAGTCTTGATACCCATGGTAATGGGATTGCTGAGTCCTCATGGCTCACAGATTACTACAACAACAGTTGCAGGTACAGGTTTATGCGATGATCATGATGCGAGAGCGATGTTTGCTTGTTGCGAGTTCTTCTTCTGCTTCTTCTTCGATCAGGGGATAGGTTCCAGGTCGGCAGCTTGGGCTAGCAGGGTGGATGTCGTTTGAGTTTCTGTTTGTGTTTCATCCGTAGTCGAATGGTGCTCTTATGTGAGATGATGTTGTATTCGTGTGGCATTGTATGCCTCTTGTATGTATCCCTATCAATTATGTAATGTTGATGTAATGATATCCACCTTGCAAAAGCGTTTCAATATGCGGTTCTATCCTTGGTGGGACCTTCACGTCTCTTTAGGATAGTATCACATATTGGGCGTGAAAAGTTGGTATTAGAGCCTCGACCGACTTTAGGAGCCCCCTTGTTTGATCGTGTAGTTTGGCCGTTGTTGAGTCTAGAAGAAAACTGTTTTCGGAGTCTAGTTATATTGGAGAGTAGGAATTCTTTTTACTCCTCAGCCCGTTCGTCGCTCTGGTGAGGAATCTTGACGTAGGTGTTTTGAGTTACTCCTCTTCCCCTTCAAATTTTTCTTTAGGTTCACGCAGTTGGTTTTCCGATCGTTGGTTCTCAGCTCTTTTCATCCGGTGCATTTCTCATCTAGTTGACTCGAGCCTCTTCGTCTTTGCGAAGTTCAATCCACAGTCCGCTCTCAACGAAGTTGTTTCTCTGCCCACAGTTGTTTTCTTTTTCCCACCCGCCCACCCTTTTTCTCCTTGGAGCCGGAGTCCATAATCGAGTATCCATCCTACTCGTGCGAAGCCTTTGCATTCTTTCAACTGGTGTTTTCTCTTCAAGCTATTAGTCGGTTCTCCCTTCCAGGTGCCTTTGTTTTTCCCGCCCTCCCACCCCTTTTCTTCCCGGAGTCTGACTCTCTCTCGACCATCAATTTCATTCGTGCGGAGCCTCTTCAGTCTTCCATGAATTGTTTCAACCGGTGAATTTCTCTTTTGTTTGACATTCTTCATCTCTTTTCCGGTGGACTCAATTCAAGTTTTTCGAGTTGATCATATTCTTTCCCTTGGATCAAGTGTTTTCCCTGCTCGTTCGCCTCTCACCACTTTATCCTTCCGGAGTGTTCAAGACATCTCAAGAGATTCGTCTATGTTCCAAGTAATTCGAGGTTGTCACCTCATTCAAATATTTCAATTGTTCCGGTGCATCATCTATCTTTTCAACAATCCTTTTCAACGGTGTTATCTCTCCAGTGGGCCCTAACCCACAGGTATTTTCCCAGGATCTTACCTGACTCTTCTAATTCCCCCGGAGTTATTCTCAATTCTTTTCAAAGTGTGATGTAAGAATGGATTTCATCAGTCACATGCCTTCTCCAAGATCGATTTCAAATCATTTTCATTGTTGCCTCAACCTCTCTGCTTTTCATTCTCCCGGAGTATCTCAGTAATTTCGGTGGTGTTTCTCGTCGTCATTCTCAGCTTTGAAGATCGAAGAAGAGTTTCTCTAAATTTTGCTTGTTCTCCCGAAGATTCGTGGTTCTAGCTTCGTGTCATCCTCTCGAATTATTTCAGTTTGTCAGATATCCTTTCTTACCCATCCGGAGTATGTCAGGATTTGTCTTTCCAGTTCTTTTCACTAGAGGCCATCATTCCAGCTATCGTTATCCAATTATCCCGGCGCTTCGTTCAAGTGCTCTTTAATCAGCTCGAGTTCTTCCTGTTCTCTTGCATCTAAATCCCCTCAAGCATATTTGTTCTTCTAATTCTTCCCGGTGATTCATTCTCTTTCATCAGTCATTTTCGAATTTTTACGGTGGTTCGTTAAAGATTCCTTTTCCGTTCTTATCATATTAATTCATTCGTTCTTTGGAATCCTACCAGTGGTTCATGAAGACCTTCCAAGTTTGCGATATGTCACTTCTCAATCCTTTTCAAGAAGAATAAGTAGTATGCAAAAATCCATTGCTTGTCATCAATTTAATTTGATGAAGGATAAGCATACAATAAATCTTATTCTTATTTCATCCAAGTGATTAATCCTTTTTCTTTGGAGTTTGTTCTTGAGGAATAAATTCTAGTTAAGTCTTTTCATCTTTTCTTTTCCGGAGTTCAAATTTCCTCAGCCATTTCGTCGGAACCTCCATCTAAATCATCGCAAGCTTTAATCTTATTCTTTTCATCCTTCAATTCTATCTCATTGTCCTTTTGGTTACCGAAGTTCTTCATGGTGGATCGTCATGATTTAATTCATTCTCCAAAGAGTTCATCAAGATTCTAATCGAAGGAGCTCAAGTATCCTTCTTCTTGCTTCTCAAAGTGCAATTAATTCTCCATATTCTTTTGAAGTGGAGTTTTGCATTTCTTTGTTCTTTTCAGCTATCCAAATCATTTCCGTTTATCACCGGTTATCACCTTATGATCTTGAGATTTTACCTATAAGACCACAACAAGCTTATTCTTTTCGTTGTTGATTTTCTCAACAACTTCGTTTAAACTTTCCTTCTAAAGATGCTTTCAATTTCATGCGTGGCACAAGTTGTCATTTTCTTCTCCGTTCTTTTCATTCAACTCTTTTAATTCTTTCCGGAGTTTTTGTGTCATGTCTTCATCAAGTATCATTCCATCCTCTCAAGCTCGTGTTCTATTCCTCCATGTTCAGCCGGAGTGCTGCCTAAATCCTTTCAGTCTTATTCGTTTCTTATCTCGTTCTAACCAGAGTGGTTTCATAGTCTATCTGATTCCGTGAGCTTTCGATTCTCGTCATTCTCGTCGTTCCTCTCTTCTTCTCGAGTGCTCTCGATTCCTTGCTTCTTCTCTTGAGTTCTTGTTTCACCTCTTCCTTTTTCTCTTCCGTCTCGGTCCTAAGATCTTGGGACGAGATCTCTTGTTAGTGGAGGAGTGTTGTAACTCCTCGGATTCGATGCGCCAGGTGTCTGCTAGTTATTCACCGTCGTTGCCATGTCATTTGCTTGCGTGTTGCATTTTATCATGTCATCATGTGCATTTCATTTTGCATACGTGTTCGTCTCATGCATCCGAGCATTTTCCCCGTTGTCCGTTTTGGAATCCGGCACTCCTATGTCCCCCGACGCCCTCTTGTGCCTCTTTTCGTGTGCAGGTGTTATACATTCTCCGAATGTACCATGATTTGCCAAGCGGCCTTGGCATAGCACCGGTAGACCGCCCGTCAAATTTTGTTCCATTTGGAGGTCGTTTGATGCCCCAATGGTTAACCGCGTAGCCCGAAACCCCTCTATCTTTGCAGCCCAGCCCCTCTTCACCATGGCCCAATAACCCAACAAACTCCCCTCCATGCTCTCCGCCATTCGATCACGATCGCGTGGCCGAAAACCGCTCCTCATTTGGAGTCTCCTAGCTCCCTCTACCCTTAAATATGTGCCTCCCCCCGAAATTCGCGGATGAAACCCTAGCCCCCTTCTTCCTCCGCGCGCCGGACACGTCCACTGCCGTCCCTCGACGAATCCGCCGCCGCCACGTCGCCCCCCGCGCCCTTTCTCTCTCCTCCCTGCCGCCGGGGCCCGTGAGGCCCAGATCGGGCCCGCCCCGGGCCGCGCCGGGCCCGAGGGAGCCCGCCCCTCGCCGCCAGCGCCCGCAGGCTTGCCTCTAACAGAATGGTAAAGTTTTTGCTCCCTCTCCACCAACAATCATCAATCCATGGCTTGACCGAAACAACGGGTGCGTCCAACTAACATCAATCCTGGGGGAGTTTTTGTTTGCAATTATTTTGATTTGATTTTGATATTTTGATCATGGGACTGGGCATCCCAGTTACCAGCCATTTTTCTCGTGAATGATGAGCGGAGTCCACTCATCGTGAGAATAACCCACCTAGCATGGAAGATACTGACAGCCCCTAGTCGCTACATGAGCGATTCAAGCATACAAAATAGGTTATTATTTGAAGGTTTAGAGTTCGGCACATGCAAATTTACTTGGGACGGCAGGTAAATACCGCAAATAGGTAGATATGGTGGACACTCATGGAAGAAACTGTTCAAGGGATTTGGATGCACAAGCAGTATTCCTGCTTAGTACAGATATTTTGGCTAGGAAAGGTTTCTAAGTAGCAAGCACCACATGTTGGAGGATCTATAACAATATAACTTCTATACAAATATACCCAAGCATAACTCATTATGTTGTCTTCCTTGTCCAATTTCAACTAATTTGCTCAGGTTTGAAAATAATTAATGGGGCTCACAATCATAGAAGATGTCTAAGATAGTATATTTATATGTGAAATCTCTCTTCCTTCAATATTCTTTCATGAATTGTTCAAGTGCATATATAATTTCAGATTTATGATATTCAAATCATTCAACCTTTTACTCATAGGATATAAGTGAAGCACACGAGTAAATGACAAACTACTCCAAAAAGATATAAGTGAAGATCAATGAGTAGTTAAATAATTATGTAACTATGTGAGGACTCTCTCTCATTAAGTATTTCAGATCTTAAGTATTTTATTCATACAACAAGCAAAACAAAACAAAACAAAATGACATTTCAAGGATAGCACACATCATGTGAAGAAGCAAAAACTTAGGTTCAACCGATACTAACCGATAATTGTTGAAGAAGAAAGGTGGGATGCCTACCTGGGCATCCCCAATCTTAGGTGCTTGAGACTTCTTAGAATATTATCTTGGGATGCCTTGGGCATCCCCAAGCTTTAGCTTTTGTGTCTCCTTAATTCCTTTTATATCTCGGTTTCCTAAATCTTGAAAGCTTCATTCACACCAAACTCAACAAGAACTCGTGAGATAAGTTAGTATAACCCAATGCAAAAACCTTATCATTTTCTATTGTAACAAATTAATAACATTATTATTAAACATTGCATACTAAATGTCTCTGCATATTTAATACTCCTATCCTCAAATAGAATCATTAAACAAGCAAACATATGCAAACAATGCAAACATAACAACAATCTGCTAAAACAGTATAGTCTGTAAAGAATGCAAAATTCATCATACTTCCCTAACTACAAAAATTATAAAATACTATGATGTATAAGATTTATCAGAGCTCACTATGCAAAAAGATTCAACATTATATCACTCTCTGAATTTTCTAGGGAATTTTTGCAACAGCGGTAAACTTTCTGTTTTGAAACAGCAACATGTATACTTGCAAAATAAGCATGGTAAAGGCTATCCTTGACATTTTTATTGAAAATATATATATGCAAAACATTATTATAAATAACATCAAGCAAATACTAACAAAATAAAATGACGCTCCAAGCAAAACACATATCATGTGGCGAATAAAAATATAGTTCCAAGTAAAGTTACCGATGAACAAAGACGAAAGAGGGGATGCCTTCCGGGGCATCCCCAAGCTTAGGCTCTTGGTTGTCCTTGGATATTACCTTGGGGGTTCCTTTTTCATCCCCAAGCTTAGGCTCTTACCACTCCTTATTCCATAGTCCATCGAATCTTTACCCAAAACTTGAAAACTTCACAACACAAAACTCAACACAAAACTCGTAAGCTCCGTTAGTACAAGAAAAATAAATCACCACTTAGGTACTGTTGTGATCTCATTCTAAATTCATATTGGTGTAATATATACTGTATTCCAACTTCTCTATGGTTCATACCCTCCGATACTACTCATAGATTCATCAAAAAATAAGCAAACAACACAATGAAAACAGAATCTGTCAAAAACAGAACAGTCTGTAGTAATCTGTATCATTCGAATACTTATGTAACTAAAAAAATTATGAAATACATTGGTGGACCGGAGGAATTTGTCTATTAATCATCTGCAAAAAGAATCAACCTATAATCACTGTCCAGTAAAAAATGGCAGCTAATCTTGTGACCGCTAAATTTTCTGTTTTTTACAGCAAGATCATATAGACTTCACCCGAGTCTTCCCAAAGGTTCTACTTGGCACCAACACTAATTAAACATAAAAACACATCTAACCAGAGGCTATATGAATTATTTATTACTAAACAGGAGCAAAAAAGTAGAGAACGAAAATAAAATTGGGTTGCCTCCCAACAAGCGCTATCGTTTAACGCCCCTAGCTAGGCATGATGATCTCAATGATGCTCACATAAAAAATAAGAATTGAAACATAAAGGGAGAATCATGAAGAATATGACTAGCACATTTAAGTATAACCCACTTCCTATGCATAGGTATTTTGTGAGCAAACAACTTATGGGAACAAAAATCAACTGCATAGGAAGGCAAAACAAGCACAACTTCAAGATTTTAAGCACATAGAGAGGAAACTTGATTTTATTGCAATATGTAGAAGCATATGTTCCTCCCTCATAATGATTTTCAGTAGCATCATGAATCAATTCAACCATATAACCAGCACCTAAATCATTCTTTTCATTATATACAAGCATAGAAATTTTACTACTCTCCACATAAGCAAATTTATTCTCATCAATAGTAGTGGGAGTAAACTCAACAAAATAAATATCATGTGAAGCATAATCCAATGGAAAACTAAAATCATGATGACAAGTTTCATGGTTATCATTATTCTTAATATCATACAAGTCATCACAATAATCATCATTGATAGGAGGCATGCTTTCATCATAATAAATTTGCTCATCAAAACTTGGGGGACAAAAAATGTCATCTTCATCAAACATAGCATCCCCAAGATTGTGGCTTTGCATATCATTAGCATCATAGGTATTGAAAGAACTCATACTAACAACATTGCAATCATGCTCATCATTCACATATTTAGTGCCAAACATTTTATAGATTTCTTATTCTAGCATTTGAGCACAACTTTCCTTTCCATCATTCTCACCAAAGATATTAAAAAGATGAAGCGTATGAGACAAACTCAATTCCATTTTTTGTGATTTTATTTTATAGACTAAACTAGTGATAAAACAAGAAACTAAAAGATTTAATTGCAAGATCTAAAGATACACCTTCAAGCACTCACCTCCCCGGCAACGGCGCCAGAAAAGAGCTTGATGTCTACTACACAACCTTCTTCTTGTAGACGTTGTTGGCCCTCCAAGTGCAGAGGTTTGTAGGATAATAGCAAATATCCCTCAAGTGGATGACCTAAGATTTATCAATACGTGGGAGGCATAGGATGAAGATGGTCTCTCTCAAACAACCCTGCAACCAAATAACAAAGAGTCTCTTGTGTCCCCAACACACCCAGTACAATGGTAAATTGTATATGTGCACTAGTTCGGCAAAGAGATGGTGATACACGTGCAATATGGATAGTAGATAAGTGTATTTGTAATCTGAAATTATAAAAACAGCAAGGTAGAAAGCGATAAAAGTGAGCGTAAACGGTATTGTAGTGGTAGGAAACAAGGCCTAAGGTTCATACTTTCACTAGTGCAAGTTCTCTCAACAATAATAACATAATTAGATCATATAACTATCCCTCAACATGCAACAAAGAGTCACTCCAAAGTCACTAATAGTGGAGAACAAACGAAGAGATTATGGTAGGGTACGAAACCACCTCAAAGTTATCCTTTCTGATCTTTCTATTCAAGAGTCTGTAGTAAAATAACATGAAGCTATTCTTTCCGTTCAATCTATCATAGAGTTCGTACCAGAATAACACCTTAAGACACAAATCAATCAAAACCCTAATGTCACCTGATACTCCATTGTCACCTCAAGTATCCGTGGGCATGATTTTACGATATGCATCACACAATCTCAGATTCATCTATTCAACCAACACAAAGTACTTCAAAGAGTGCCCCAAAGTTTCTACCAGAGAGTCAAGACGAAAACGTGTGCCAACCCCTATGCATAGATTCCCAAGGTCACGGAACCCGCATGTTGATCACCAAAACATACATCAAGTAGATCACATGAATATCCCACTGTCACCACAGATAAGCATGGCAAGACATACATCAAGTGTTCTCAAATCCTTAAAGACTCAATCCGATAAGATAACTTCAAAGGGAAAACTCAATCCATTACAAGAGAGTAGAGGGGGAGAAACATCATAAGATCCAACTACAATAGCAAAGCTCGCGATACATCAAGATCGTGCCAAATCAAGAACACGAGAGCGAGAGAGATCTAACACATAGCTACTGGTACATACCCTCAGCCCCGAGGGTGAACTACTCCCTCCTCGTCATGGAGAGCGCCGGGATGATGAAGATGGCCACCGGTGTGGGATCCCCCCTCCGGTAGGGTGTCGGAACAGGGTCCCAATTGGTTTTTGGTGCCTACAGAGGCTTGCGGTGGTGGAACTCCCGATCTATTCTGCTCCTCGGAGGTTTCAGTATTTATAGGATTTTTTGCGTAGGGTTCACGTCAGGGGGGTCTCCGGGCTGTCCACGAGTCAGGGGGCGCGCCCTAGGGGGGGTGGGCATGGCCCCCACTCTCGTGGGCAGCCCGGGACTCTTCTGGCCCAACTCTTGCACTCTAGGGGCTTCTTTTGGTCCATAAAAATTCGTCAAAAATTGGCACGTCAATAGGACTCTGTTTGGTATTCCTTTTCTGTAAAACTCAAAAACAAGGAAAAAACAGAAACTGGCATTGGGCTCTAGGTTAATAGGTTAGTCCCAAAAATCATATAAAATAGCTTATAAATGCATGTAAAACATCCTAGATGGATAATATAATAGCATGGATACTTCATAAATTACAGATGTGTTGGAGACGTATCACATTCCTTTTGAATAAATGTGGCCAAAAAATTATTTTAGAATTTCTACAAATATAAAACATTACAAAGTTATATGGAGGAGTATGAACACTAATTTGCATTGCATGGTGCCCACAATGATATTTATTCCGCAATGTGAATTTCTATATTTTTATAATATATATATAAAGTTAGTCATAATAAAGAGAAACGAAGGGTATCTCTCTCTCCATCGCATACCCCCCTCTACGCCCCTTTCAAGTACGCACACAAACTATCTCCAGGTCCTCTAAAAGTAAGCCCCAGCACATTCACACATGTTTCATCTTTCTCTCGCGATATATACAGTGACGATCATTGTATTTGAAGCGAAAGCATGATACATACATTAGACTGCAGAATCCACTCATTATGGCCATCATTTAGGTTTTGTGGTTATTATACAGTCACGGGCTCAACTCTGTATTTGCTCAAGACAAGAGTAGTTAACCAGTTAAACGCTCCACGTAGCACCTCTAGTGTTGCATCACATTATCTCGCTACCATTGGGCCCACCTGCCGGCTTGTATCTACTCTACATCTACACTCTTATAAAATATAAAAAACAGAATTGGTGATGATGGTGTGCCTGCCATCCTGCAATATAGGCCGTCCGATTTATATCTGACGAATAGGAAGGAAACTATGGCAATTTTGCAAAAAGGTACCCACACACCTCTCGACATTTGCAAATAAGGACTTCCCTCGTTCATCCTTTTCTCTCATAAGATAAACTAGTCATACAAATGCATCTTGATGTTACGTGGAACACACGAGCATCTTGCTAGTAAGAATGAAAACAAACGACAAAAAAATATTGGACAGTGGTTCGAACTCATGACCGCGGGCATAGCGGACAAGGTGGCCTTGTATTGGTATGCTGAGCCGTCTGTTTTAACACACAGGAGTTGGTGTGGTGATTATACACACACGCACGCATGCACAGGAACTGCATGCATGCAACACTTACACGAACACATGCAGCCACACACGCATGCAACACTCACACGCACACACGCACACATGCATGCACACACCAGTACACCACACGACCAACACACACTCTCACACTCAAGTGCTCAACCTACACATGCATGCGCACACATTAGGCCCTGACAGACACATACACAACCAGGTGATTCTCACGCACGGGTTGGAGTCTTGTCGCGCCTCCGTAAATTTATGTTTATCTGACCTTCTCCCTATGCGAACTGATAGGTGGGACCCACAAGGAATGTGGTCAATTTAACTAGTCAACATGGTGCTACATAGACTATTTGACCGGTCAACAGAGTGCAATCCGATGCTGAACCGTGAGCAAGTGATCGTATAATCACTGCAAAACATATATAGTGGCCGTAATCAGCTTATTCTGAAGTTCGGTGACCGTATTACGCTTTTCTCTCTGTTGGCCCTCCAAAACTACATCTCTACACGTTCTCGCACGCTACATCTAACAACTATGCAATACAACACTACTACTCACAATAAATCATATGTGTTTTTAGTTTTACGAGATATCATATTGTTACTTAATTATTCAGTTTGCACACATTGAAATTGCCTTTGAAATGTATGGCCAGTATCATCTACCGCGTGGGAAAAATCTCACCCTTTCCTGTTTAATCGGGTTTGTACCGATGGATCGTGGGAAACAACAAAACTATAGTACTATATAGTACAAGTGACAGTTCACTGGGCCGCCGTGTCGTGTACTCCTCCGTCGTAAGAGTGGAGCGCTCGCTTTCCAAAATCTTCTAGTCCCTTTCGCCGACATGTGGGACATCAAGCTATCGGGTCCACGTGCCATACCAAAATACAGTGCAGTGCAGCCGGGGTGAAGCACCCCAGTCATGGCACCAGTGTAGTAATGAGCAATGAGGCGTCAAATCACAAAGATGCACCTTTCCCGCAGTTAAGTTGGAGGGACGAAGTAATAATGCTAGAAAAAGAAGTTGGAGGGACAAAGCAACCATCATTTCACTCGTTGCTGAATCCGCTTCTCCCTCATCTTCTTCAAGTTAACCATGTGTTGCTTCTGCCGTTGTTCTGCCTCATGTGGGACGCGGATCGGCTTGTTAAAGCACTGACACGTGGGATCGCATGTTAGCAAACCGCCAGGACAACATCGTCTAAAAATAAGAAACCTCCACCGCCATCTGCGTGGCAAAATCACCACCTTTTTACTAATCTTGATTCTATAATTTTTTAGATCAATATAATTGAGATTTGTATAGATAGCACACAGGAGCAAAACCAAGTGGTACGGTTAAGGGCATCCACAATGTGTAACCAAATGTGAAAATAGCTTTTGGCATGGTGGGAACCATTGTGGACGGTGCTGCCAAAGCCAAAAAGATGGAACCGAAGCTCCCTGATTGATTGATTGAAGGAATAGAAAAATGCAACGTCTCTCCTCTTTCTCCCGTGCTTGGACGCATGTACAGTATAGAGCACAAAGTCTACTCCCATGTCCATTCTATCACAAATCACAAAACAGTGAGGCGTCAAATCACAAAGCACGCTAAACAACCATCATTTCACTCTTCGCTGACTCCGCTTCTCCATCGTCTTCTTAGAGAAACCACCTCACCGCACTAAGCTGGATGGACGATGCTATTGTGTACTAGTAGTACAAGTACATTTACGCGTTCTTTGGTTCAACAGACTTCCTGGATGCAAATAAGGCGGTTGTCTTGGCTTGCAGGCGGGCACTTGCGAATGACTTACCGTGGTCTCCCTCAATGGTGTTCTCCGTCGAACGCACTTTGCCAAACCACAATGTTTGAGATATCATCGACGTCACCGCAATGGGGAAGGAAGTCAAATATAGTTACTACCTCCATTTTTTTGTACACAAGGCCAGTAATATCAAAATTACAATTTGCAAAAGGCCACTAACACTAATCGAGGCAAAATTGATGGGGTTTGCCTCGTACTAGCAACCAAGGATATTAATATATCCTGCATGCATGCGGAAGTGAGAAGGTTTGTTTGCATGGCGCTGCATTAATCAAGCGATGGGGAGTGAGATGGTTAGCTCTTTGGGCTTTGGAGAAAAAATACGCATTAATTGACACGTCAAACGAGGATTTGTATCGATTAATCCCGCGAAGGAAAACCCTGCCTTTCTTTTTTAAAACTAGTACTCCTAGTACGTACGTACTTATCCTGTTTAGGTTTAGGCCTTGCATTGCCATACTTCGCCACACATTTTTTGCCAAGCTTGCCTAAAGTTTTCAAAATGAAAAGGAGGTACACTTGCGCATGGCTGTCGCAGTCGCACCGCACCCTCACACGGTCGGTCTTGCATGCCGCAGTCGCACCACACCCTCACACAATCGCTCCTGCATGCCGCAAACCCAACCAAGGGAACACACCCTCACTAACACATGCTGTCGCATGTGAACAAACCAAACTCAGCCATCCTACCGCTGACACATAATTTTCGTTCATAGAGTATGTTTATCCAACAACATGTTGGGGAGGATCCATACGGCCCATGCGGTGGTCTGTTGGGGAAGAAGAAGAGGTGAGGAAGAAGGGTTAGGAGATGTAGGATATTCTCAGGATATTCATCCAACCGCCTGAAATGGTAGACTGACCCAAATGATGAAAGTCAGGCGACTTGCATAACAATATATGTTTTTACACAGCAAAAGATCCATAAAAACAACAACATAAAGAAAAACTATCACTGCTCGTGGAGCGAGACGGACTCGTCGTCTTTGGCTGCCGCCATGAAGCAGTGGTAGCTAACGACGTGTGTCTCCGCGCCGTGGTTGTCCTTGGCCTCCAGCTACTCATTCACGTGGAGCGTGCGGGCGCTCTGCACGGACGAGAGCACCGCCCAGGTCAAGTCGAGGACGTCCAGTTCCGCCTGCAGGAGGGCCTCGATGGCAGCGGCATCCGCGGGCTCCACATAGAATCGAGCTTCCGCCGCCCGGTTCAAGTCCAAGACGTACGGTTCCGCCTGCAGGAGGGCCTCGATGACAACGGTATCCGCGCGCTCCACGTTGAGTTGAGCCTCTGCCGCCCGGTTCAAGTCTAGGATGTCTGGTTCCGCCTGTAGGAGGGCCTCGATGGCAGCGGCATCCGCGCGCTCCACCTCAAGTTGAGCCTCCGCCGCCCAGTTCACATCCACGACATCTGGATCCGCCTGCAGGAGAGCCTCGATGGCAGCGGCATGCGCGCGCTCTGCTTCAAGTTGAGCCTGTGCCTCCCGGTCCTCCTTTAGTATTGCCAGGTTGAACCGCTGGTCCGGCTGCACCATGGGGGACTCAGACGCCGGCACGAAGCCGACGTCCATCGTCTCCTACCCATCGGGGGCCTTCTGCGGCGCGACCTCCACCATGAACATTGGATCAGCTTCCTCCTCCTTGTAGCTTGGCTCTAGAGAACTTGGGGATTGCCCCACCGCAAAGCGAGCTTGGGAACGAAGGTCTGTGGCGCCGACCGCCGCCACAATTTCTGCGTGATGCTCCGGCGTCAACATCTTGTAGTACGTGATCTTGCAGCGCACCATGGCTTTCCGGCGAACTAGGGGACACTTGATGCGGGCTAGGGGATCAAAAGGTGGGGGAATGGGCTGGAGATTAGGTGTGGTTTTGGGGCAGTGGCTGGCGTAGGCCTAGCAGTGAAGGTTCTGGTGTGAATAGTGGTTCCGGTGACGACCGGTCAATCGGTTTTGACTGTACATCGCTCTTGTCGCGTTCGCGTTGCACCCCGGCATGCTGGACCCTCCATCTCGCTCACCAAATGGAACGCGCTTCGTCTTGCGTTTCGCTCGCTTGTGGGCCCGCAGTTGAGAGCAAACCGACGTCCCTCCCCCTCCCTCGCCCGCGTCATTTATACTACCACTCCCTCCATTTTATGCGGAGTAAATAAAAATAGAGGGAGTATACTATGGATGAGGATCCCCTGACGTGGCCGAACCCATTGAGTAACTAACATGCGGGGCCTAGCAAGCATGGGGTCCACCATTAAGTGACCTAAAGGGAGGGTAAGGCAGGGATACCTATGTCAGAGGACCCACTTCCACTACCACTACCTCCTTCCATTTACTATACATGGCCTAATGCGTTTTTCGAGGCTAACTTTGACCAAATGTTAGAGCAATAATATATGACATGCAACTTACACAAAGCATATAGTCAAATTCGTATGTGAAAGGAGCTTCCAATGATATAATTTACACATTATACATCTCATGTACTATTAATCTTATCAATAGTCAAATGCGGTTTTGAAAAACACATTAGAGCATGGTTAATAATATAGCCAGCCGATGGCTATAAGGAACTGCTATGTCATCTATAGCCATCATCTATATGCACTCATACAATAGTGTGGGCTATAAGGTTGGCTATTTCCCGCAAAAAATTATAAGGTTGGCTATTGCATTAGTACTTTTTTCCATCTCCTCTCTATCTCTTTCTTCATATTTGTTGTATTTAACTAGGAATGCGTATATAGCTAGGCTCTTGCATGAGAGCTCACTCCCCTTACTTTTTCACATCTGTCTCCTCCACATAGGCCCTATATAAATGGAAGGATGGAGTACTACTATGAGCACTGCATACTCTAGTACAGATGTTGTCAGTACTCCACTAGTACTATTGGATAGGGAGCTTAAAAAAGTTACTATTAGACTTGCTATACATGGAGAAATCCTAGTAGGAAGAGCATGCGCGAGAACAAGCACATTCACATGGTTGAAAACAAATTGGAAACCATCTCGAGTACAAATCTAGGAGTACATACGAATCTAACAATATTGATTGGGCATTGTTGAATGTTGATACTTTTTCTGTAAGTTTGATCAAAGTAGAGATACTTTGACTACACATAAAACTTATATGTAAACTAGAAAGGATCGGAGGGAGTATATTATACGTTCAAAAATGAAATGAACATTGAATACCCTTTATATATGATTTGCGGATGCTATGATCACCGATTCAAAATTTTGAATCCGCCTTAGGTATCACACATGCCCCCACTCGTTCTCTCTCGATTTCATCTCGGGATCCGGAGATCGATTGAAAGAGGACTAGGGTGGGTACAATACATTCATTTCACTTATGAACGTACAATATACTCCCTCTGATCCCCATGGACCCCCCCCCGCGGGTCATTTCTATCATAGAAATAGACCAAACCTTTATCTCCTTGCATGACACGCATTTGATCTCTCAACATCAATCGATCTCGTCAACATGTGTCGGGGCATGAACCGAATGGGATGTCAAAACTAAGACGCGAAGTGCTACCTCTTGAGCATGCGTTGGTTTTTCCCTTGAAGATGAAAGGGCGATGCAGCAAAGTAGCGTAAGTATTTCCCTTAGTTTTTGAGAACCAAGGTATGAATCCAGTAGGAGGCTCCTCCCAGGTCCCACGCGCCTACACAAACAAACAAGAACCTCGCAACCAACGCGATAAAGGGGTTGTCAATCCCTTCACGGAAACTTGCAAAAGTGAGATCTGATAGAGATAATATGATAAGATAATTATTTTTGGTATTTTTATGATATAGATTGGAAATAAAAGATGCAAATAAAAGTAGATGGAAAACTTATATGATAAAAGATAGACCCGCGGGCCAAAGGTTTCACTAGTGGCTTCTCTCAAGATAGCATAATTATTACGGTGGGTGAACAAATTACTGTCGAGCAATTGATAGAAAATTGCATAGTTATGAGATTATCTAGGCATGATCATGTATATAGGCATCACGTCCGCAACAAGTAGACCGGAATGATTCTGCATCTACTACTATTACTCCACACATCGACCGACTCCTGCTTGCATCTAGAGTATTAAGTTCATAAGAACAGAGTAACACATTAAGCAAGATGACATGATGTAGAGGGATAAACTCATGCAATATGATATAAAACCCATCTTTTTATCCTCGATGGCAACAATACAATACGTGCCTTGCTGCCCCTTCTATCACTGGGAAAGGACACCGCAAGATTGAACCCAAAGCTAAGCACTTCTCCCATTGCAAGAAAGATCAATCTAGTAGGCCAAAGCAAGATGACATGATGTAGAGGGATAAACTCATGCAATATGATATAAACCCCATCTTTTTATCCTCAATGGCAACAATACAATACGTACCTTGCTGCCCCTGCTATCACTGGGAAAGGACACCACAAGATTGAACCCAAAGCTAAACACTTCTCCCATTGCAAGAAAGATCAATCTAGTAGGCCAAACCAAACTGATAATTCGAAGAGACTTGCAAAGATAACCAATCATACATAAAAGAATTCGGAGGAGTTTCAAATATTTCTCATAGATAAACTTGATCATAAACCCACAATTCACCGGATCTCGACAAACACACCGCTAAAAGAGTTACATCGAATAGATCTCCAAGAAGAGGAAGGAGAACTTTGTATTGAGAATCAAAGAGAGAGAAGAAGCCATCTAGATAATAACTATGGACCCGAAGGTCTATGGTAAACTACTCACAACTCATTGGAGAGGCCTTGGAGATGATGTAGAGGCCCTCTGTGGTCGATTCCCCCTCCCGGCGGAGCGCCAGCGAAGGCTCCAAGATGGGATCTCGCGGATACAGAAGGTTGCGGCGGTGGAAATAGTTTTTCGTGGTGCCCCTGGATGGTTTCGGGGTACATAGATATATATAGGAGGAGGAAGTAGGTCGGTGGACGCTCGAGGGGCCCATGAGGGTGGGGGCGCGCCCACCCTTACTAGGCGCGCCGGGAACCCTCGTGGCCGCCTCGTTCGCTTCTTGACGTCCACTCCAAGCCTCCTGGATTGCGTTTGTTCCAAAAAGATCGCTCGGAAGGTTTCATTCCGTTTGGACTCCATTTGATATTCCTTTCCTTCGAAACACTGAAATAGGCAAAAACAGCAATTCGGGTTGGGCCTCCGGTTAGTAGGTTAGTCCCAAAAATGATATAAAAGTGTAGAGTAAAGCCCATAAATATCCAAAACAGGTAATATAATAGCATGGAACAATCAAAAATTATAGATACGTTGGAGACGTATCACGAAGCGACACGTAGTGGAGTCAAAGTGAAACTTTAAACGAACCGTTTGTTTGTATGCATGTCGGACAAATTACAACATTGGAAATACAAGCATGGTCTAGGCCCACATGCGAATGATACTCGGCAAAATGTTCAAATGAGGCATGCGGGAGGATGGACTCAACCGAAGGGCGGAATGATCGATGGAGAAGAGGGTTGGAGAGGAATGAGAAATAAGCAAACGCCACATGATTATACTTGAACAACTCAAATAAACAATACGTTGTCTCGCTTGGCCTACATAGTGAAAGGCCTAATGCACAACGTGGAGCACTGACGCTCGAATATGGTCGGGAAAACAGGGAAAATGACATGTGGGGCACACCTGTCGGGACGACATAATGCAGACTAGTCCAATGGAGGAGCTGGCCCATGACCTCCTCGCCACCGGCAATCGTTCATGTGGGTCGTGGGGGCCAGCAATGTGGCGCAGCTCCAGCACCGCCTCTGGACACGGTGACCACGGTGAGCGACACGCTCATCGTCGCTGAACACAGTCGGTTTCAGTGTGCCAAGGGTGGCATTAGCGCTGTGGCACGACCAGCAGATCAAGGGTATGTTTGATTTGTGCCCAAGGTTGCCCCATCAAAGCATTGCCTAGCCAAAATTTTGGTTTAGGTTTTGGTTGCCCATGATTTGGCTGACATTGGCAAGTAAAATGAACTAGAGTTGGCTAGAGTTCATTGGCATGCCAAAAAAATGGCAACTATCCAAAGAAAGACCAATCTTTGGGTCATGACCAAAATTTTGGTAAGGTGCACTTTAGCCACCACTACAAAAAAATACACTTCCGTGATGATACATGTTTGTCACAGTAGGTCGCGTTTTCTGTCATGCATGTACATCCATGACGATTTTATGACAGAATCAAGATAGTCATACCTGTGCTGTCGTAGAAGTGTTCCATGACATTACCAAAATTATCATCACGGAAGTGTCCACTTCCATGACGATAAATCGCACGCCACAGAAGTGCTTTCGTCAAGGGTGACCGACACGTGGCATCCACCGTAATGGAACGCCATTAAGCTACCGGGTCGGGTTTTGGATCTGATAACCCGTTAACAGCCCGGACCAATGGGGATTTTCCACATGTAAAATCATCATTGGCTGGAGGAAACAAGTGTCGGCTCATCGTTGGGACAGATGTCATCCACTCATTGGACAGAAGGCGCCTATGATACGTCGACACGTGGCACGACCCAACGGAGGCCCATTCGTGTGAAAAGGCTGGCCCGTTTGACTTCGTTAAAAGGTGGTGGGCCGGCCCATGGAAATCCTGTTAACGGCCTATTCGCATATAGCCCATTTACAGCCCGCTAACCCAAGGCCCGTTACGCCCTATCTGAATTAGGCCCAGTAGCGCATCTAGGCCATCCAATATGATTCCAGCCCGTTTTCACTTCTTGCCCATGTATGGCCCATGACGTCTTCCGGCCCATATGATGCCCTTTGTAACTCTTGGCCCATTAACGGCCCGTGGTGAATCTGGCCCGCAATGAACAATGTATCACTTTATACCCATTAACGGCCCGTGGTGAAACTGGCCGGTAATGAACAGTGTATCACTTTATACCCATTAACGGCCCGTTATTCCGTTGGGCTGTTTCCAGCCCATGTTATCTTTCGGCCTTCTCAGAGCCCATTTATTCTTGGGCTCATTTCCAGCATTCGTTTACTTACAGCCCGTTACTGTCATTTTCTGCTTGTGGGCTAAATTCAGCCCGAGGTTACAGTCGGCCCATTTGTGGCCCATTAATATGTTGGGCCGTTTTCATAGTGTCATCAAATACGGCCGACTAACGACGACCCATTATGGTCGGCCCATGAATAGACGATTCCAACTCTAGCCCGTTTATGGCCATAATGCGGTCTATTATTGGCCCATGTTTGGCCAAACGATCATACGGCCCATACAAGGCCCATTGATGATACGACTCGTAGAAGGCCCATTGATGATACGACCCGTAGAAGGCCCATTGTGTCTACGACCCATATAAGGCCCATTGTTTCTACGGCCCGTAGGAGGGAAATGGTAACTACAGGAAATATGTAGCCCATGGTTATTGTGGCCTAGTTTTAAAAAATAGGTTATTGCGGCCACTAGCAAACCGCGGAAAAAGAATTGCACTAACTACAAGCAAACAAATAAACAAGACAACAAGGAAATAAATAAGCAAGCAACTAACGCTAGGCTATCACGGCTATTACACATATTACATCCACTGGGCATCAAAGTTTGCCACCAGTGCAAATATAGGGAACACAACAACATATAAACGCCGTAGCAAAACAAGTCCAGAACTGAAACCACTTCAGAAGGGCTCAAGAAATAATATCCTGGGTACCCATAATGCTGGCAAGATGCTTAGCAAGCTTATTAACTTTCTCTTGTTTGGTGCTTAAATCCTCCAGCGCTTGCTGTTGCACCAGGAAGTATGCATCTGAATTCTGCAGGGACTTCCTCAGTCCTTCAGCTTCCTGTTGCAGCACATCTGATCGATGTCTTTCAACTTGAAGTTGAGACTCAAGAAGCCGAACTGATTCAGGCAACGAGTTCGAAGAGCTGGTGCCAGCAGTAGTAGCCAGTAACTCGAACATTACATCAGGACAGGACTTTGGGGTTCTCTCAGTGTCTTCAATATAGTGTTTATTAGCTTTCTTGGAAACCAACAGGGATGTCTCACTATCTTGAACCTTATCTGCATTACTTCCTTTACCATTGCATAACGGGGTACTCTTCTACAATATTTTATCCGCGTTCTAAAAAAGAAACAAACAAACACATCACAGGTTTACAATGTAGTATATGAAACTCATTTTGGTAAACTAGTTCAGTAGTAAGGTGGACAGGATAACAGCATGAAACAAACATATGTCTATGTAGTATGGTGACTGTATGGTCTATGTCATTCTAATTTATGTTCCCAAATCAAGATAGATACAGTTCGAATCATATCTATTTAAGACAAAGAAGCATAGACATAATATAAGTGTGGGAAACTACACATCAATAACAACACTTGTAATGTGCATGGCATGAGAACATAACTGTTTATTCAATTGAAACTGAAATCAACATAGAGCAAGTTACAACAACAAACAGCCAAACACGTTAAAGAAACAGGTTTAAAACATACTTGTTACACCATTGGAGTTTCAATTGCATCCTTCAAATTTGAAATTAGTTGGTATGAGTAAATACAGTGATGCAAGAGCAAAGTAGTGTGAACCATAGCTGCGGAACCTGACCCGAGAACAATTCTTCTTTTGCTTTAAGCGTTGACTTGGGGTTCACTGTGGTGGTCCTCGTGCTTTGGGCACTGCAGTTGCCTTACTAACTGCTTGTGTTTGGGTGCTCTATGGTGGAGACGGTGATGTGTCAATGGGAACTGGGTTACTATCTGCTGGGGTTGGGGTTAGAAGGGGTGTAGCTGGTTCTCTGTCCAACTGGGTAGGGGTACAATCTGCATGAGTCTGGGTTTTGTGTGGTGGGGCTGGTTCATGGGCAAGTACAACCGTGGTTCCATCTGCGTTGGCAGGTAGCATGATCTTTTCTGAAGACCGTGTTTTTACTCCAACAGATACTGCCATCACTCCCTCCAATTGAAATGGCTGATAAATAAGAAAAGTAATTGAATGTACAGACATTGGAAGATAGACAGGTGCAATGGATAGTAGGGAAGAAAACAGGGCATGAAATAATTCACATTTATGTTGTCTAATCAAACAGAATAGCAGGACATAATTTCACATATATGATGGGTAATTAAATAGGATAGAATGACACAATTTCACATGTATGATGGCTAACTAAACAGGATAGAATGACATACTTCAAAATATGATGACTATGTAAACAGGATGACATGATATAACTATACGATGTGTCTATTAAAGTGGTTGGCATGCCATAAATCACAAACATGCCGTTGATGGAAACATGATGGCATGATATAATTCATGGATAGAATGCCATAATTTAAAATATGATGACTATGTAAACAGGATGAGATGATATAACTATATTGTCTTTATAAAATGGGTTGGCATGCCATAATTCAGATACATGCTGTCTATGTAAACATCATGGCATGCCATAATTCAAATATATGATTTATATACTAAGTAAGTGAGCAGAGGGCAATCGCATGTATGATGTGTCAACTAAGGAGGTGGCATTCAATATTGTGCATATGATGTAAAAACTAAGCATTGCCATACAACATATGCATGATATGAGTAATATAACCCTGCCAAGTTTGAGCATACACCTCAGGGGGATAAAAGGACTGGTCATCTGCCTCTGAATCCTCCTCTGAAGAGCTATCTGTAACCAACAAGATATCTGCTTCAGCAGGTAGCATTGTCTGCTCTAAAGACCTTGTTTTCACTCCAGATTTCTCCATCGCCAATTCAAATGGCTGATGCACAGGAAGAGCAGTTGAATATACAAACATTGTCGACAAAAGCAATGAGAAATACAAAAAAAGGACGACATGATATAATTCACATATATGACGCTTGCCTAAACAGCATGGCATTGCATAATTCACATACATAATGCTTTGCAACAAGATAACATTGCATAATTCACATATATAATGTCTTGCAACAAGATGGCATTGCATAATTCACATATATGGTAATTAGACAATAAACAGGTGGCATTCACACAAAGCATGTCTAAACTAAGCAAATGACATAGCAATGCAAGATACCATACACACGATATGAGCAACATAACCCTGCCAAGTTAGAGCACGCACCTCAGGGGGGGGGGGTATGACTGGTCATCTGTCTCTGAATCCTCCTCTGAGGAGCTATCGGTAACCAGCAAGACACGCGCTTTGTCAGATAGCATTGTCTGCTGTGAAGACCTTGTTTCCACTCCAGATTTTTCCATGACCATGCCAAATGGCTGATGCACAGGAAGAGTAATTGAATGTACTAAAATTCTTGACAAATTTAACACGTAATAAAAAAATGATGGCATGATATAATTCACATATAAGATGACTGGCTAACCAGGGTGGCATTGCAAAATTCACATATATGATGCCTGGCTAAACAAGATGGCATTGCATGATTCACATATACGATAAAGAAACTAAACAGATGTCATTGACACAAAGCATGTCTAAACTAAGCAGATGACGTCTTTAATGTATACAGTAAGCAATGCAAGGCACCATATGCATGATATTACCAACATCAACATGCCAAGTTAGAGCGAAGTCCTCACGGGGTAAATAGGAGTGGTCTTCTCCTTCTGAATCCCCCTCAGAACAGTTATCTTCCTCTTGATTACGATCCGAAATGGGTGGAGGGGGGCTGCCTTTGCGCCCACCATGGAGTGACGTCTGCATGAAATTTTATTGCCACGCAAGGCTCGTCTCTTTTGCTCTACATGATCAGTTCCATTATGTACAATAACTGGCATGCATAGGAATAAAACATAGTGAGATTATGTAAGGAGTGCATGCACAAATCCAGAGTGATGGTAGCAAACTGTGGATAGACCCAAAACCAATGATAGCAGGCAGATAATAGCTTTAGTTAAAAAATACAGATAATGGCTCCTTTAATGTTTGTTTGCACCCAACATGAAACTCATAGTAGATACCCGAGATTAACCAGATAGTAGATAGATAGTACTGATTGCTGCCCCAATATGTACCCCACAACCATTTAAAAACTCAAGTTTCAACATTAGTTTGGACCTGACTTGGAGTCTAATAGGTGAACACGATGATAATGTAGCATGTCATCATATTAAGCGATGCATAACATAAGCAGACACAGAAGAGTGCGACCTCTCTTGCGGACCCATGTAGTTCTCAAGGTCATTTGCTCAGTTGATGATGGTAATGTAGCTGTTGTGGCTGCCGACGGCGGGGAAGAAGATCTGAGGCGGCGAACGACAGTCTGGAGAGCGGATCCCTGCTGTGGTGAACCCTTCCGTTGTTGGAGAAGCTGAGCTGGGGTGGAACATAGCGCCGCAGGAGCAGGACAAACCGCACAAGGTTTTCTTTGACACATATCTGTAACAGAAGTAATTGAGTAAGGGCTTGTTTGAATTTGAGGATTCTAACAATGCAGGGATAGGAAATAGACATGAATAGGATAGGAATGCACGTGCAAAATAGAGAATTTAAAAACACAGGTTTCTGCCAATCTGGGTGTTTGATTCACAACAATTGGAAGATCACATGATGCAAAGAAGCATGGTGAGATTAAGTCAAACCACAAGAAAATGTACGGTTATAATGCTATGATGCTACTATCTCTTAGTCTTGTGCTTCATGAATAGGAATTTGAAAAGGAGGACAAGTGAAAATTAAAATTCCTACGTTTTTTCTTTCAAGGAGACACTAAAGGAAAAAATCCTACAGTTTTCCTTTGCTCCATTCCTTTGAACCAAATTCATGAATAGTAGTACCATAGGAAACTTTCCAATTCCTATGTTTTTCATTCACTTTTCCTTTCAAGCACTGGCGATTCTTGTAGGCAGGCTTGAGCAAGGAAGAGCCTACACTAAAAAAATGTTTTTGTGCTACTTCTATTACTTTGGACCCAGGCCACTGCCCTACTAGCTCTACTTCAGGGCCATCGGCAAATGCATAGCTCAAACGCGCAGAGATAAATAATGATGGCGTTCAAGAGAGTCTATCACGGATAGATAAGTTGCCTGGTACCTCACTACTTGTCATATAGTAGGATAAAATAATCATATTTCCCATTACTACGTGTGCTTAGTGGACAATATATATAAAATGTAGAGTAAAAAAGAGATGCAACAAGTGTACAACCTCTTTGGCGAAGCCATGTCGATCTCAGCGTGAATGGGTTGGCCGGTGAGGATGCTCCGGCTGACTTGGCTGTCGGAGGAGGGGAAGAAGATCTTAGGCATCTGGAGATGCAGCCCGAGGTACTGCTCCACTGTGATGGAGGGTTTCATCGTTGAAGCAGCTCCGGTGAGTTGTACGACGCCGAGGCTGAAGCAGGACAAGAGAGACAACGTTAACCTGAGTGGAATTCTAATAGCATCTCTAATACATGACATAAAATACATAACCACAAAGTGCTAGATGTAAAATACATCAGCCACTAATCTCTGAACTTCACTGTCGAAACTGAATTTAACTGTCAAAACTGAACTTAACTGTCGAAACTGAATTTTGTTGTCCAAACTGAATTTTACTGTCGAAATTGAACGCACTAGCAAGGTGAGGCTACACGTCAGTCGACTGACTTTTTCATCTCTGGTCAGTCGATTTTGTAGCCGTTGGATACGAAATCAAAGGCCTGCAGTGCATCTTCAACCTCCACCCCCTTGAGCCACTAGCCACCACCGGCCAAACAGCAGCCCCCGCCTCCCGCAGCCGGCGGTGTGCCTCCCTGCCCACCCCGAAAACACTTCCCACCGCCGATCCGCCGCTGCCCCGGCCATCCCTCTAGTCCCCCCATGCCGAGCTTTTTCTCTGGCGATCCCCACGCCACTGCCCCCACCCTGAACCCTAAGATAGATAGTGGGGTACCTCTCCAGCGAGCCCCCCTCCCCGCTGCGGCTGGTTCTTCCTTCACCCCAGCGAGCCCCCCCTGAAAATCGACTGACCCAAAAGTTGATTCAGTCGACTGAAGTGTAGCTAAATTGGAGCAACATCGCAAGCAAGAGCAAGAGCGAGAGCAGCAACGCAAGCAAGAGCAATAACAAGAGTAGACTAGGCAGGGGACCAGAGCAAGAGCAGAGCAGCAGCGTGAGTGAGAGCTAAAGCAGCAGCAGCTCCTACCGATGTGGACGTTGCCGCCGAGGGAGCAACTCCGTGGAGGGAGCCGCGCCGTGTCGGCTCGGGACCGAGCGCCGCAGCACCGTGAGATTGAATCAGGAAGAAAATGTGGTGATTAGTGTACAACCTCTTTGGTTCCGCCGATTAGGCCGCAGCTTCATCCGAGGAAACGGTGATGATGATGCTCTTCCTGTGGTGCAGGTGAAGACGGCGGTGTGGGAATGGAGGTGGCGCGAAAGACGAGGGGAACATTGGGGCAGCTCCTTGGAGGTGGAGGACGGGGTGGCTGAATCGGCGGGACGACGAGATCGACGACAGATCCTCATCCGATACGATGGATGAGGGACGTCGAGGTGTTGCTGTGGACGATGTCGTCGGAGAAGAGGCTCCGGCTGGGTGGCGGACGGAGGAGGGTGCATGGGGCTTCATCATGGGTTTTCGCGGGCTCGGTGTACGAATTGGTGGGCGGATGGGATGGGAGTGGGGAAGACGTGCTTGTCCGAAATATGGGGTAAGTTACGAAAGTACCCCCACCGATTTGAGGCGGTTCTTTCGGTTCAGGGGTACCATGGGCATTTCACGTGTCGGGATTTCACAGGAGGTGGGAGTTTTCGCGCGCGTTGTAATTTCGGAATAGCAAGGCGCGGGTTGAGATGGAGGGAGTTGTCGTAGCACAACGAGACAAAGATATATCTTAAATATTTCGGGCTAACAAGGCGCGGGTTGAAGAGGCAGGAGTTTCGCAGCACGATAGATAGAGACGCTAGCTTGAATTTTTGGCATAACAAGGCGCGGCTTGAAATTTCGGGAGAACAAGCTTAACGTGTACCAAAAAAATACAATTTGCACCTCAACACGCACAACACACACACAAACACCATTTAGACTAGAGTAAGGTACACGTGCATTGCACGCATGAGATTTGGCAACCAAATTATGAATAAATACCACATTATAGCATGTAAGCTTTGAGTCATATATGTATGATGTAGATGTTCATTTAATTCTTATAGTTCATTTCATTCAAAATCATGTAGTTTTTATAAGAAGGCTAATCTATTTTACGATTCATGGAATTGTGCGTTGTAAGACATAAAGTAAAAACAAATAATGGCAAATCATGTAGAAAAACATTTGGGCAATTTAATACAGAAGATTCGAGAACAAAGAAGAAGTGCTTCTGTTTTGATGTTTGTGCATTATGCTTAAGTTCAACCATGGAGTCTTCTAGATTATACATGTGGAGAAATCAGGTGGAATCTTGATGATATCCAACGGCCAGTAGTGCTCAAATTTTACATCTTTGGACCATCGGATTCGCCTCATCCAACGACCATCTTTCAAAGTTAAAGTTACTCGCACACAATATAAAAAAATGTCAAATATATATATATATATATATATATATATAGGGGTATAGATATAGATATGTGATGTGAAAGCCACCCATCATCTCCAATTAGAATAGTCTGTCCATGCACGGATGCGACGTGGCCAAATGATGTTTGCCATCGGTATCTCAAATTCCAATCAGTCTAACCTTGTTCAATGTGTATACATTACAACATGCTCGTTTCCAAACCACACCGCGCAGATCTCCGTTATATTCATGCATGCATGGGTTTCAAACATCAGGATTTCTTATTCAAATATTTGAATTCAACTTTACATTGATTATGACCTCACCTAGTCTTTTACACCCACACAGTCGTCTTCTCTTTATAATTGTACCACTAATTTCTCTCGTGCATGCATGCACACACACTACCAGTCGGCATTATCCACCACACACATGCAATCTTTTTCTTCAGGTCCGTCTCCCATGAAGGCACACACCCACACACATCCCCCTCTCCATCATATCGGGCATTCTTTATCTCTCACGCGTGTATGCGCAATGATCGATGTTCCTCTATGTATGTGTGTATATAGCTAGGTCTTTCATAGTTTTCCACACAAACCGATCAATCGATATATCCAGTGAGGTCTCACCCTCTTTCCCACGTCCACATCGATCAATCTAAACCTCTCTATATAGGATTAACATATATAGCTAATACACCCACATTAATTATATATCCAACGTCCCCCTCTCCTCATCCATGCCTTCCGCTTCGTCTCTCAGACGCGCGCACAATGGTGAAGACAGGGGCCAGCAAGGGCCCTGCCCCCCCTAACATCACTATATATCGAGGCTAATATGAATGTGATCATTAGACAATTGCTTCTAAAAATGTTTTAAGTTCATGAATTGACCCTCCTCGTAAAGGATTAGCAATGCTTGGCCCCCTAGCTCATTTATTTCTCATGGCTCCGCCACTGCGCGCAACTTGATTTTTATAAAAACTAATTGATTTTGAATGAGATGAACTATAAGAATTAAACGAAGGTCTACATCAGGCATATATGACTCAGAGCTTACATGTTATAGTGTGGTATTTATTCATAATTTGGTTGCAAAATCTGATGCGTGCAATGCACGTGTACCTTACTAGTACTTAGAGTATGTGCAAAACACATAAATTAGAATTTCAATGGCACGCTACATTCATGAAGCCATGTGGCACATGTGGAGGCATTGTCGCGACCTCCTTGTGTGGATTGATCACAGTGACGTGCTGTTGGTTCTAGAAGAATGTACTCGTCCTCCCTGAGCCATACTGTCGGTACATGCACGAAGTGAAGATGTGCATGCACGCCACGCACGCACTCATTCCCTCGCACGCACACACGGGTACACGGCCGGATGCAATTTTGTACCAAGATCCACTCCATGTGATAATTTGACGCGTGTAAAGTTGTTCACTTCATTGATGGTCAATTAATACAGCGCATGCAAATTGAGTGGACGTGAGGGCGGAAGAAAGACATTACTACTCTTAATCATGGGTTGCTAGTAGTGCTTCCATTGGTCTCCTTCGTATTTTGTGCCAATTTTTGACAGTAACATAATATTTACGCATTTGAGCAGTGTAGTCTACTTGAAATTTATGTCCCACTAAACTCATCGGGCGCCGTTTCGGGCCTCGAAACCAATACCATCAATTAATCTTTACCTTGTTCCACCCCATTCGAAAGGCTGCTCACACCTACTAGTACGTACCAAACCTGAACGTGTTCCCACTATGCAGGTATTAGTACTAGCTAGTGCTAGTACTTAGGTTATAAAAGGGGGAACTACCTAACCGAAAATTACTCTACCTTTCCTCCTCATAAGTGCTTCTTCTTCGTCCGTCCTTGCCATGGCCGGTGAGCAGAGCTCTAGGTCGAGAACTACTTGTAACAAGGGACCGGCAACCAAGGCTGCGAAAAAAAGAGAGGGCTCGCCGCCACGCAGAGACCTCGAAAGATCTCTCACGGGAAGGCGATGGCTCCCAGGAGCGCCCTAGCCACGGAGGCTAGCATGCCGAGCCAGCGGCGCTGGAGTCGGTATCCCTTGACGGCATGCCCGATCAGCTCAATAAGCACCACAATAAGCAGAAGGAGTTCATCCAAGGCTTGGTGGAGCTGCTGAAGGAGAGCCTCGACGACATGCCCGCTGAGCTCAATAAGCAGGGGGAGTTGACCGCCGGGTTGGTGATGCTGCTAAAGAAGAGCATTGCCTCGGAGAAGAAGGCGACCGACGAAATCCTGCAACTTCAAGAGGACAAGGCGAATCTCTGCCACGAGCTCGACCTGTTGAAGGAGAAGAACGCCGGCTGTAAGAAGCTGCATGAGAATAGTAGTTCCTCGATGAAGATGCCGCAGGCCCTCATCATGGAACAGAAGGAGGAGTTGGCAAAGCTCCGCATCAAGCACCCAGCTGCTGTCAAGGTACATAATGCGGCCGTGGAACAGACGATGAAGGCTCGCGTCGAGAAATCCCGCGTCATGGACATAATGAAGAAGATGGCGGAGGAGACACGCAAGGAGATGGAGGTCGTGGAGGCGATGAAGAAGCAGTTACGACTCCGCGGCGAATTAGATCATTTGGGGTGATAATCTTCCTTCTTCTTTTGCTCCTGTGTTTCATCTTTTGCTTCGGGTGTTTCGCCGCACGTGTCACATTCTCTGCGAGGCATGAATAGAACAATGTTTTTTGAGGGAATGAATAGAACAATGCTAACAGTGAGATGACTAGCAAATTAGATCATTTTTATCGCCATATGGCACTGGGCTGCCGTGTTTCGTGCTCCTCCGTCGTAGTACTACTCCAGTGGAAAACTTGAGTATACCGCACGGTTCTTTGCTCCTCCTCAGGTCGTCGGCGCATTTATACGAGCAGTCAAATCACAAGGCCCCGCCTTCCAGCAGTAATGAGCCATCAAATCATAAAGGCCCTCGCCTCTGGTAAAACCGACCAAGCTAGACTGCCCCGCCCTCTAGCCTTTTAAAAAATGTACTATAGTTTTGTACAGTAGTATATCAATGGATTGCGCCATGGAGTAAGACTTGAAATGAAAAAAAGGGTGGTACATCTAGAGAGCGCTCGTCACCAAATTATGCATATAGTACTATTAAAAAAGGCTAGTCACAATAATGGTGTCCAACACAACCCATCCCTCAAATAAAACTAAGCATCCTGGAATTCTTTGACAAAACTAAGCACCGTGAAATTCTTTGACAACTAAACTGCTGGCTATATGATGTTGGCCATATATATTGTATGTATATAATGTGAAGAAACGAGTGGTAGTACTATACCAACTAAAATATGAAATGTAAGAAATACTGGTATGTACGTACTAAAGAGTTAAAGTAACGAGAAGAAACATAACATAGTTCTGCTGCGGGCTTAGCACAACACACCCCTCAAATTAAACTAAGCACACCTGAAATTAAGCTGCGCAACTAATCCGGTAGACACTGCATTAGAACCACCATGAGTAACGACACTGCGACCTTACTCGGAGTCCTTGTCCATGTCCTCGACTTCGTCCTTGTCCCTCTTCCTCTTGGCCGATACTTCTTTGCTTGAACTGCACACTTGTCTCTTGCTCTTCCAACCCTTGTAGATATTGAAACAAAGGTAGCCATCCATTGTAGCATAGTGGATGTGGTCTATATCTAGTACATTCCACTGCCATGCATAACGATGAAACATGTATTTAGGTTTCTCCAGTTTACCATACGAAGGATGAACCATGGCTCCTGCCAGGGTCAGTATTGAAGGTTGGCCAGAGGGCAACAACCGATTCTTCTCGAGGTCGAAGGGGTTGCCTACAACGAGGCCTATCTGATCCAGGACTTCTTTGTCATTCGTAAAGTCTATAGTAACGAATTTGACTAGGTTGCTCTCAAGGAAGTTCTTAAAATCCACGCATTCAACGTCGGCATGGCATATGTGGTAGACCAAGCATAACTCATGCACGCAAACCTGGATCGCGGCGGGCTTCTTCCTCTCTTCGTCCTTTAGATCCTTCTCTCGTCTTAGGACTGTGGTGTACTCAACATCTAGCCCAGCGACCCACTCATCATGTGAGTTTTCGAACATGCGTCTAAAGCGAGAAAGGAATCCTTTCACCGTCGTGGAAGGACGGGTGTAGATGACGTCGAACTCATCATCGGTGATGGTTCTAACCTTGTACTCGCCGCTGATCATGGAGATTTGGGATGCCATGGATTTGGGAGGAGGGTTAGGATTAGTGGAACTGCCGTAATGTGAAAGGACGGGACGACTAGGAGCGAACCGCCGTAATATTAAAGGACGTGCGGGGACGAGTAGGAGCGAGCTACCAGCGTGCGAACGACAGGGTAGTGGCTTTCCATTCTCCCATGATACGGGCTTCCGAGAGCCCTTGGATCTGAGATCGAACGGTTGCATGGCGTGATTCTAGACATATGGGTGAATATCCTATCCTGGAGGGTTATTCTGCAAATTTTCAGCAACTTAGCATGCGACCGTTTGATATCAGATCCAAGGGCTGCCAATAGCCCATATCATGGTCGCACCTACGACGACCGTCGCGTCGCTCGCGTGGTCGCTCCCTTGGAGATTTAACACGGTGCGTCAGGCTATCTGATGTTGGCATGTAATACATAGTCGTCACTTAGTCACTCATACTACAACAAGGTTAGCTATAAGGTTGGCTATAAGTGTATTTTTTTGACTTATCTCTATCTCATTCTTCGTAGTATTTATTGCATTTGCCAAGGAGTGACCTCTTCTAATGAAATGGTGCTTAGATGTGGTACTAAGGGCATTAAATGGCTTAGCAATCAAGTCCCCAATGCATAGGTGCTTATTAGTAGTTTTTTGTTGCTAAGTTTGCTTCATTTAATTAGCTATAGACTCAAAATTGTCTTTTCACCTAGGTACACACGCTTAGCACCATTTCTTCCTTGGGTCAACAAACTTGCCACATCAGACTTTATGCCTATGTGGCAAGCTTAGCACCTGTAGGAGCAAGTAAGTACAATATTGCGCTTTACATGGCATTTTTGCATATGTGGAGGAAAGAGAGGCAAGTAAAAAGTGGTGAAGTGGGCTCTCATGCAAGAGCCAGCCTCTACTACATGGTGGAGCATTGGGAGAGGCACCTGTATGGAGGTGGTCAGGCTGGCCATAGTGGGGGTAACATAAGTAGTATCATGCACTTGGGACTCGCAAACATGCTTTTGTGGCAGGCAATTAAAGAAGAGAGAGATGGTTATAGTAACATAGGTAGATACTGTAACATAATAAATATGATGCTACTATGTGTCATGCATGGCAATAATGAGACCACCTATGATACTAATCTATGATACTATGCACTATAGAGGTGGTAACATAGAATAGTAATATATGCATGTTACTAGTCTAAGTTACTCCCCACTATGACCAGCCTCAGGAATCGGCAGACTCACGCCGGTCATAGCGCCGCAGTTAAAATGATAATGGCAAGTCAATTCACGGGGCCCCACCTGTCCAGCAGTAACTCGCTGTCAAATCACACAGCCCTATGTTTGCAGTAGCCTACTCCCTCATCTTCTCGCGTCTTTGTCGAACCGACTAGGTGGAACTGCCCCGCCTACCGCAGAGGAAAAGCCCCACCCTCGACTTTTAAATAGTACAATATACTAATTTTGTATCCATGGATTGCGCCATGGAGCAAAGCCTCTAGAAAACAGCGGTACACAAGTACGGAGTATACAACACGCCCGTCGCGTTCGCATCGCACCCCGGACAGTCGGTCAGTCTGTCAGGCTGCTCTCCGCATGTAACGCGTGTCATATTGCGTTTGCACACACATGTGGGATCACAATTGAGAACCGACCATAGGCACACTCCTTGGCCCTGCAAGTCGGGTGACTTAATAGAAGAGGGAGACGAGCGGTAGTACTAGAGAAGTGTTGTACTACGTTGGTGCCTGGACGATCCCTGTAAGACACGGAAGATCAGTTCGTCCATGCATGTGACCAGACTCCAGCAGACACGCCTAGATTGTCTATCGTCTACATATCATGCAGGCTGTGTTGTACATGGCTGTAGTTGTGGTGAGAAATCTAAAAAAAGGTTTCTTGTCATCTCGCAAAATTAGGTGTCATGTGCTTCGGATCACTGCAAGGGTTAAACAGAGACAACTGAGTTGGGCTAGTCATTGGGGGCACATGCACAAAGACTACTCGGCTGCCATCTAGGTCAAGCCGGCTATGTTAATTAGGACATCTATCGACGGACCCCTTTTCCATGAGTTTATCTTTAATTTGAGCTTTGTTCCTCGTCTAGTTTGTCTGTCGGGATTCATGTTGTCTCCTTTGGGCAGTGAGGTTATGATTTCTTGTCATGTGGCATTTTTTCGTGTTATATGTTATAATTCGGTGCTTCATATCAAAATGACGACAACTGCGCCTCTGGGCCACGTGCATGAAGACTTCTAGACAGTCATTGACGAGGTCAAGCCGGCTCCGGTAGACAAAAGAAAACTAGTACTCCACTATATAGGCAGGAGCCTCCGTGCTTGCTTGCTAGTGTTGCTCTCTTCGCACTGTCTCATCCTCTCCAGATCTAAACATGACAGCGGTGGCCACACACTCTCTCTCTGCTCACTGCTGGTCACAGATCCAGCCGGATCCTCTCCGTCGTGGAAGATAAGAAGGTGCAACGTTCACGCGTCCGTCCTCGGCGATGGCTCTTACCCACTGCTGGCATGTCCCGATCAGCCTACCTTGCCGTTCTCTCCCAAGCACCATTGGAGAGGGAGGGCCTCTGTCCCCTTCTTCCTCGCTACCGTAGTGTGGGCAGATCCGGCCTCCCGCCGCCCACCTAGCGACATCCCGGTGACCATCAGGTATAACTTCCTCCGAAACCGGCCTTGCTCTACTTCCCGAGTTCCTGACGTCGCTGCATTTGTATCTTTTACTATTTCTCAGGCCCCCTTGTAGATAGGATCGATCGGCTGTTCGAAAACCACCTAATTTTTTACGTTTAAGAGGTAAAACTAGTTCATGCACTCGAATCTAGTACTGCTTGGTTCAAACAAGGAAGAAAGGGGGTGGGGGGTGGGGGAGGATTTGTTATCTGAATCTAGGACTTGTTCAAAAGAGGAAATAATGAGGGCAAAAAGTAACAGAGACTGGCTATCCAACTGGTCTCTAGGTCTAATAGGAAAAAAGGGAAATACAGTACAAACTCAATATAAACCCGATCTATTGGTTGAAAAAAGAAAGAAAGTGGGGACTGGGGGACAAGTCAACAGAGTAAGTCTAGCACTAGATTTGCTAGCCTCACACAGTATAAGGTGGCTATACCGAACAAAAATGGGACCAACCCTGATATCTTGTTCTGATGTTTGTTGCCCCGAGCCACTCTTATGTAATGCCACTGGTAAAATGTAGCAGTCGCACTGTTAAAAGTAAGGACACGTTAAACCAATGTTGTTTTCAATGTAATGCCTCCAGTAATATGAATCAATGGCACTTTTTACATGTCCTGCTAAATTTCCCATTAAGATAAGTTAGTTCTTTTCGTTTGAAATTCAACTGTCCTGGTCCGCCTACTCTCCCGTGCCCAAAGTAATGTTGTATTTAACGATTGCCATAGTTAATCCTAATTCCCACACTAATATCTAGCAATGCCACTGCTTTAGAAATAGCTACTGTCCTTGTAGGATTGCCATTCAGATAAGGAACATGCTTCTTTTCATTTGATGCATGTTTCATCACTTGTTAGTCACCCTCCTTTCCACCTTTTTTGTGCAAACAGAGATATACATTTCACGCTCGATCTTTGTTGAAATGCACAAATGATATCCAAATTATAGTTGAACATTCCAGGATCTTCACAACCAACCTTTATGTTGCTCAATTTTACTGCAACTAATGAAGAAGAAGCTCTGTGGGTTTCATTTTCTGATGGAAATGGAACTGGGGCTGGAGCCCTTTTCTTAAAAAAATGAAGAAGAAGCTGCTAGCTCACGGGACATTGCTTCATTTTAGGTGAACTGCACCAAAAGGTCCCATGAATTCAATCATCCATGTTGGTGACTGAAAGAGCCAGCTTCAGCATCCCAGTCTAAGCACCCGTGGCCTCCATCCTTGCGACGCACGATACACCTCATTTGCCACCTGCTCGACCCTAGTGTCACTGATAAAATGAAGTAATAATACAATTAAAATAGAGCGAGTGTCCTCTCTATCATTTCATTTCCAATGTAGATAAAGAAAATGCTTCTCTTTGTTAATGTATGTTTCATCAACTAGTCCAATTGTTAATATTTAAGCGTTTCTGCAAACTTGGGTGCTTAATTTTAGTTGATCTGTACAAAAAATAGAGATTTGAATGTCTCAAGGCGCCTCCTTGTACTACCGCTATACACTGATGTTCATCACTAGCAGAAGGTGTATCTGGGAGACTTGGGACAATTTCCAGTATGAGGCGTACCGTATGAGGCGTCGTAGGGCCCATCTCGCCCTCGCAGCATGGCATACTATGATACTATCGCAATATTTTCTTCTATTTATTTTGTGTGTTTCATCAACTAGTGCCACTATAATGTAATCACGCTTTTTCATTATCTGTGCAAACAGGGTTATTCAGCTGCATTTTGGTGGAACTGCACAAATGTACGTATGGAACCGGCATATATGCAGAATGCGAGGTGTGCCAAGTAAAAATTACCGACACCAACCATGCTGCATGCACACATTGGCATCCACCACCACCAGTGGGATGTGTGGCGCTCTCTCTGGACGGATCTTTCTTGGCAGCAAATCCTCTAACCAAATATTAGTAGCTTATATTGGCAGTTTTCTAGGGAGTACTGTTTTATGAAAGAAGCACCAATCTATTTTTCTTTATTTGTACACTGTGTCACAACTTTGACCCAAAGGTCTAGAGCTATTTTAGGGCGATTGGCATAGTACTCGGAGACTGATTGTAAGCATGATTTTCTTTAGCTGTCACACTGATTGTAAGCATGAGCAGGTGGAAGATTAGGTTAGTGCTAAGCTTAGCTTAAACCCTACTGCCACCGTTGAAACAAGGCAAGCGTCGAGGGAACCGTGGAGAACAGCGGGGAAGCGACGTCGCGCCATCCAGCCTCCTCTTGTGGTGGGAGAACGAATACTCCTATGGCTCCGGCTGGCTCTGCACCCTCACGAACGGCACACCATACTCGATCGATTCATTATCCTCTGGGTGCTCAACCTTCGACCTGTACGCCCACCACCTCCGCTTGACTGTCGCCTTCTGTCTGCTCCATCACCCAGAGGAGATACTCAATGAACTCGGAGGACTGCGGCGTGACTGCCGCCGAGGAGTACATGTACATCGCCGCCCTCATCACCGCTGTCTGGCTCTTTCTCATACATTGCGACATCGCCCGCACCGTCCTTGCAATCTCCTACTCATTGTCAAACCAAGTAAGGATCTCCTTCAACCTGGCTAACTTTGCCTGGTCGCCACCGGCGATCTGCCTGATTTGCTGCTGCATCCTCTCCATAGATGTCCTTCTGAGTGGTCCGGTGCTAGCTTTGGAAGATGGGAGGAGAGACGGTGGTATTGCAATAGAGAAGAGGGAGAGGCGAGACAGTGGTTTTGGAATGGAGATGATGGAGAGGAGAGGAGGTGGTTTTGCAATGGAGAAGATCAGAAGAGGGAGAGGCGAGACGGTGGTTTTGGAATGGAGATGATGGAGAGGAGAGGAGGTGGTTTTGCAATGGAGAAGAAGGAGAGGAGCGTGCGGCAGCGATTTAGGATTGGACGAGAGGGCCGGCGCACTGTGACTGGATAAAAATCAAAATCAATTTACCCTTCAATTAAGAAAGCGACCCCACATTAACTAGTCTCCCTTTTATTCTAGGTCATAATTGACCATGATTTTCGCACATAAAATATATGTTATGCATTGCAAAAATAATATAATTTGAAAGTACATTCAGATACGAACCAAACGATACAATTTTTGGTGACATGCATTCACATTTTGCTTGTCAAATACAATACGTGGTCAAACTTTGAACCAAAATACGCAAAACAAGAAAAAAATACTTCCAACACCAGCGTCGGTCTTCCGCTCTTCTCCTCTTAAACCACCGCCGCTCCTCTCGTGTTCTAATCTAAATCCAGCGCCGCTCCTCTCCTCTTCCATTTCAAAACCACCGCCCCTCCTCTCCTGTTCCAGTCCAAAACCAGCATCGCTCCTCTCCCGATCTAATCCAAAACCAGCGCTGATCCTCTCCTCTTCCATTCAAAAACCACCACCGGCGAGTGAAGGTGCTATGGAGAAGTAGATCGATGGAGGAGTACAACCGATACATGAGGATCGTAGACGGCAACCCTGTGAAGCTAGCTAGGATGTTGGAGATACTGTCTTGGTTTGACAACAAGGACCAACTAGCGGCGATGACGACATCCATGGGCAAATATCTACGACAGAGCGAAAAGGCGCCGATACTCCCGGAGGGAGTCACGCGGGAGTACATAGAGCTGCTCCTCTGGGCCATGGAGCAAACAGATTCACCGAATCCGATCGTGAGGGAGTGGTGGTGGGAGTATCGATCCCAGATGGAGCATTCCACCAGAGGTTGAAGGATCAAGCATCTACAGGGTGACGTTTGTGAGGGTGTCCTGCCAGAGCATGCCGGTGGAGTCTTCGTCGACCGAACCCAACTGCAAGAGGAGAAAAGTAGTTGGCCCGACGACGCTTCCCCGCCATCCTCTCCGTCGCCGTTCACATCGTCTCACAGGGCGGCTATCTGCCGCCGAGGAATAGGAGGGCACTGCCCCCCATCCCAATAGTCGGGCAGGTTGTGAATTGGCAGGAGGATCTTAGGGTGGTCAGTATTTGCAGGTTGTGAATTGTGTTTTGTGTTGTGTATTTTGAGAGTACTTTCAAATATGAATGTCGTTTCAATTTCAGATTTGCAGTATTGAGCATATGAGGTATTTTATGAATTCTAGAGATCTATTTTTAGCACTTAAAAAATGTAGTTTCATAGGAGTATAAAAGTGCAGACAATGTGATTCTCAGAGAAGAAACTGCAAGTTTCAGTTTCAGATAAGAAACTGCAAGTTCAGTTTCAGATAAGAAACTGCAACTTTCAGAGGCAGAGCATTTATATTAACACGGACTTTTCAAACAGAGTTAAAATCATGTTGGAAGTTTCATTCATGGTCGAAAATGGAACTATCAGCCAGTTAACATCATGCTGATCAACATTCATGCATAGCACATCTTCATATGATGCACAATCAAAATGCCCACACAATGTCGAGTGTGCGAAACACAAAGAAAACGAGGGACAACGTTTTGGCAAGTGTTGGACGTGGTGTGCGTAGATGACAATGGGGACTGACATGTCAATAAAGGCAGAGGCAAAAAATTTGGAGATATTTTCCTTGCACAAGTAGAATTGAACTCGGGTGGAACAATTGTCGAGTAGTGTCACTTGGACACTAGGCTAGTTCAGTAGTTTCGTTAGTAATGGGGCACTTCCTCACGTGGTCGGATCCCCTCCTGCACCTTTGTGCGCTCACCGCGACGCCGCTGCCATTGTGAACATGCTGAACAAACGAGAGGAATCTGGAGAGGACTGTACGTGGAGAGGTGGACAGCCGGGACCCACCAGGTATATGGCCGTACGCAAGCAAGTGCCTCATCGAAAAAATACTTCCTCCTAATGCTACACTGACATTGGGGCCCACGGGTTTGTCAACATAGTTACATTTTTTTAGGTGCTTCAACGTAGTTACTATAGGAGATAAATTCACAATGAAGCCGGGGAGCAAGTATCAGCTGGGTTTTGGGCTGCCCCGTCTAGGCTTCCATTTTTAACATGCGCAGCCCACGACCTCGGATGGGAGGTCCATAGGCATGTTTGTATTTTCTTGAGGGTCATCATGTATCGACCGGCCTATGGACCTCCCATCCGAGGTTTTATTTTTCCTGAAACATCGGCAGCCCAAGTTATGTATTTTTTTGAACAAAACGCAGAGGTCTGTTCTATTTTTCTATATAAGAATAGGAACGCCAAGTCCAACTTATGTTTCCCTTCTAACTATATTATATATATTTAAATTATTTTATATGTTATATATTATTTTTATTGTCATCATATATTTAACACATACTTACATATGTAAGAAAACAATATCCCACATCTAATTAACTTATAAAAATCAATTCTTAACAATAAAATCCTGGATTGTTTTGGCACGAAAATCCTAGTGATTGTGTACAAAAGCTTGGTAAGATTTAAGGACGAATGTAATAATATCACTTATTATTTAAATATATTTATAACAAAATGCTCAGCCCCTTTTTATTTTTTGATAATATTGCTGGCCCAACCCAACATCATAATTAGAATCAACCCAGCAAAATTGTGTATTTCGAGAAAGTGCAAATGGCTTGTAATTTTTTAGGAAATAAAATAAATGGGCCGCATGGACGCTACATTATTTGTTCACCCAACCCAGATAATGGACTGTAATTCAAAAAAGAAGATCAAATTGATTGTAAATTCTACCGCGCAAAAAAAAAGACTAAATTCTGAAAAAATGGGTTGAATACGTGCCACATTTTTGGAGGCTGAAATGTGGGCCAATAGGTCCAAGCCAAGGCAAGTCGTTGTCAATTTAGTCAACAAATTATTCTGACATGTTAGTCGTTGGATTTACATCCAACGACCGGCATCCATCTTCAATCTCTCGTCTTCTTCCTCCAGCGCCACCGGGACCACCTCCCGCCTCCTGCTGCTAGCAGCTCTGCTTAGCACGCTTCGCTATGAAGCACTACTCCAACATTGGCCAGGCCATCCCTCCACCCCTCCACACCTCCTGTTCCTCTCCACCGACTGCCGAACCACACCGCACTAGAACCAGTTAACCCTCGTACACCTCTCCGTCTGCGACTCTACTCCCGCGTCTTCCCATCTCTGGCTCGTTGTTGTCCGGGGCCTCGCCGTCGTCCACCACCTTGGATGCGCTCGGCGCGGCGTGGTCAACATGGTCAACGAACGACACCATCGGAAGTAGACTCTGCGTGGAGAGGCTGACAGCTGGGTCCATGGCCGCACACAAGGAAATGCCTCCTTATTACGCGCAAAATAATGATTCCTCCACCTGACATCTGGGACCCACCGGAAGGGCCTCTGTATTTCGTGAAAAATACGTGCCCCCCGCTAACAGGTCGGACCCACCAACTATTTTCGCACGCAAGGAAGTGCCTCCTTATTGCGCAAAAAAATGAATACTCCCCCTGCCAGCTGGAACCCATCATAGTGGGAGGCTGACTTGTGGTCCTACCAAGTTTACGGGGACGGAGGGCTTTGTCAACTTAGTCAATATGAACGATTCTAGCTCCTGTTACCATACGATGTTCATCCAATGACCATAGTGCTTCTTCAACCTCTGGTCTTCTTGCTCCAGCCGCCCAAACCAGCGCCGGTCGTGCCGCGTGCTCCAGCCTCCCATGGCCGGCTGTGATGCCGCGGAGGCCTCACCGCCCCTACTACTCCCACCGCTGGCCAGGCCATCCCTCTACTCACCCACACCCGTTGTTACTCTGCGGCGACGACAGCCTCACACCACAGCTGAACAAGTGAACCCTCGTACTCCTCTCTGCGCAGGCTTCCACTGCCGCGTCTTCCCCGCTCCGCGTCGTCCCCTTCCTAGGCCTCGCCGTTGTCCACCGCCCTGGGGCTCTCCGCATGGCATGGTCAACGTGGTCAAGGAACGACTTCCATTGGAGTACTGTACATGGAGAGGCTGACAGCTGGGTCCATGACGGCCGCAAGGAAGTGCCTCCTTATTACGCGCAAAATAATTATTCCTCCTCCTAACAGCGGGACCCACCGGACGGGTCACCGTATTTTGCAAAAAAAATGATTGCCCCCCTGACTGCTGGGACCCGCCAGCTACATCTTCGCATGCAAGGAAGTGCGCCCGGGCAAAAAAAACAATTCGCCCCCCTGACTGTTGGGACCCACCATCTACATCTTCGCACACAAGGAAGTGCCTAACAGTCGGGACCCACCTGGTCGAAAAGTACGTAGCGTTATCATTCTGGTCGCGAACGTGTACATACATACTGGTGGATGTAGAGGCGCACATGTGTCGTAGTAGATGCGCACACGTAGCATGTACACGTACGTACAGCGGCCAGTGTGCAAGAAAGAAAATACGGCCATGTATGTGTACATACGGGCGGGGTCTCGAACGCCTACTCGCGCATACGTACGACGAGGGCTCTTGTACATGGCTGGGTCAGAACGGAGAAACAGCGTCGTCGTCATGTTCATGGGGAGGCAACGGAATGCATCGTGTTCATGGGGAGGCAACGGAATGCGTCGTGTTCATCGGGAGGCAACGAAACATGTGGGAGCCAACCGGCTTGGACGGAACAGGCGATGGAAACGAGGCCTGGCATACCGTTGAACAGAGGAAACGGCCTTGTGTTCGACCGGCCACGTTCGAAACGGGATCCTGTTCATTGGGAGGGGTCTGGCGTACCACAAAACGAAGGAAACGGACCTCCTACGGTCGAAACAGGGGTCCTATTGATCGGGAGGGGTGTGGCGTACCGCAAAACGGACGAAACGGACTTGTGTTGGAGCGCTACGGTCAAAACGGGGGTCCTGTTCATCAGGAGAGGTGTGGCGTACCGCAAAACGGGGCTCCACGGGATACTGTTCATCTCCACCGTCGACCTCCTCTAGCCTCCACAGGCTACTATTCATCCACCGCCGACCTCCTCCAGCCTCCACCTGCGACTGTTCATCCACGGGCTCCTGTTCATCCAGCCTCCTCCGCGCGCTACTCCATCGGCTACTGTTCAACCACCCCTCTCCACGGGCTCCTGTTGAACCACCCCTCCACGGGCTACTGTTCATACACCCCCTCTACCGTCTACTATTCATCCAACCCTCCGCGGAGTCATCCTGTTCATCCAGCCCTCCACGGGGTCCTGTTCATCCAGCCCCAACCGGCTCGATCGATCGGGGTCCTGTTCATCCAGAGGCAACGCCACGGGTCCTGTTCATCCACTC
>NC_041381.1:103582202-103593362 GCF_002162155.2 Triticum dicoccoides | reverse complement strand
AATGCTCACTGTTCATCCAGAGGCAGCATCGATCGACTTTAATTAGCAACAGTAGCGAAGGAATCACTCGATCCCTCGGGTTCAGTAACGCGTAGCCTGCAGTGCAATCTGATACGTCTCCAACGTATCTACTTTTGCAAACACTTTTGCCCTTGTTTTGGAGTCTAACTTGCATGATTTGAATGAAACTAACTCGGACTAACGCTTTTTTTAACAGAACTGCCATGATGTTGTTTTATGTGTAGAAAAGAAAAGTTCTCGGAATGTCCTGGAAATCCATGGAGGCACTTTTTGGAATTAATAAGAATTTTTTGCGAAATAATTAATGTCAGGGGGCCCACAACCTGTCCACGAGACAGGGGGCTCCCCCCCCTAGGGCGCGATGTCCTATCTTGTGGGCCCCCTGGACCTCCTCCGACCTCAACTCCAACTCCATATATTCCGTCTCGGGGAGAAAAAAATCAGAGAGAAAGTTTCATCATGTTTTACGACACGAAGCCGCCGCCAAGCCCTAATCTCTCTTGGGAGGGCTGATCTGGAGTCTGTTCGGGGCTCCGGAGAGGGGGATTCGTCGCCATCGTCATCATCAACCATCCTCCATCACCAATTTCATTATGCTCACCGCCGTGCGTGAGTAATTCCATCGTAGGCTTGCTGGACGGTGATGGGTTGGATGAGATTTACCATGTAATCAAGTTAGTTTTGTTAGGGTTTGATCCCTAGTATCCACTATGGTCTGAGATTGATGTTGCTATGACTTTGCTATGCTTAATGCTTGTCACTAGGTACCGAGTGCCATGATTTCAGATATGAACCTATTATGTTTTCGTGAATATATGTGTGTTCTTGATCCTATCTTTCAAGTCTATAGTCACCTATTATGTGTTATGATCCGACAACCCCGAAGTGACAATAATCGGGATACTTCTTGGTGATGACCATAGTTTGACGAGTTCATGTATTCACTATTTGTTAATGCTCTGGTCCGGTTCTCTATTAAAAGGAGGCCTTAATATCCCTTAGTTTCCACTAGGACCCCGCTGCCACGGGAGGGTAGGACAAAATATGTCATGCAAGTTCTTTTCCATAAGCACGTATGACTATTTACGGAATACATGCCTACATTACATTGATGAATTGGAGCTAGTTCTATATCACCCTATGTTATAACTATTGCATGAGGAATCACATCCGGCACAATTATCTATCACTGATCCATTGCCTATGAGCTTTTCATATATTGTTCTTCGCTTATTTACTTTTCCGTTGCTACTGTTACAACGACTACAAAAACCCAAAAACATTTATCTTTACTGTTGCTACCGTTACCTTTATTATCATACCACCTTGGCTACTAAATACTTTGTTGCAGATACTAACTTATCCAGGTGTGGTTGAATTGACAACTCAACTGCTAATACTCAAGAATATTCTTTGGCTCCCCTTGTGTCGAATCAATAAATTTGGGTTGTACTTCACCCTCTAAAGCTGTTGCGATCCCCTACACTTGTGGGTTATCAAGACTAATTTCTGGCGCTGTTGCCGGGGAGCATAGCTCCATGCTCTGAGTCATTTGGGATTTATATCTGTTGATCACTATGAAGAACTTGAAAGACGCTAAGACCAAGATTTTGCCCTCAACTACGAGGGGAGGTAAGGAACTGCCATCTAGCTCTGCACTAGATTCTCCTTCCGTTATTAGTAGGCTTGCGACACCTAAACCTGCTATTGCTATGAATTCTGATATGTCGTATGTTATTGATGATGCCACTTCTGCTATGCATGATGAAATTACTTCTGTGCGTGATACTACTTTGCCATTAGGTGAATTTCTAGATGAACAACTTGCTAGAGTTAGGGGGAATGAAAATATTGAAGAACATATTATTGATGATAGTGATGATGAACGTTCCCCCAATGATTATGTATTACCTGTTGTTCCTAAGGGTTATGATATGAATGAAGGAGCTGCTATGGAAATTCTTGCTTGCAATGATAGAAATGATCTTAAGAAATTATTAGCTAAATGGAAGCAGCAGTCTCTTAATGCTAGAATGAAACCCGATCCTGCTTTTGCTATTTCACCTATCTGTGTTACTGATAAGGATTATGAATTCTCTGTTGATCCTGATATTATTACTTTAGTTGAATCTGATTCTTTTTATGGCCTTGAACCTGAAACTGTTGTGGCACATCTTACCAAGTTGAATGACATAGCCACCCTGTTTACTCATGATGAGAAGTCCCGCTATTTATATATCCTTAAGATATTTCCGTTCTCATTAAAGGGTGATGCTAAGACTTGGTATAATTCTCTTGCTACTGGTTGTGTGCGTAGTCCCCAGGATATGATTTATTACTTCTCTGCTAAATATTTCCCTGCTCATAGGAAACAAGCTGCCTTGCGGGAAATATATAATTTTGTGCAAATCAAAGAAGAGAGTCTCCCACAAGCTTGGGGGAGGCTTCTCCGGTTACTTAATGCTTTGCCTGATCATCCTCTTAAGAAAAATGAAATACTTGATATCTTTTATAATGGACTAACCGATGCTTCCAAGGACCACTTGGATAGTTGTGCTGATTGTGTTTTAAGGGAAAGAACAGTCGACGAAGCTGAAATATTATTGAATAATATGTTGACTAATGAAAATAATTGGACCCTTCCTGAGCCAGTTCCTGAAGTAATTCCTGAACCAATTGAGCCAACTCCTGAGCCTATTCCTAAACCCACTCCGAAGAAGAGAGGTGTTTTATTTCTCAGTCCTGAAGATATGCAAGAGGCAAAGAAATCAATGAAAGAAAAAGGTATTAAAGATGAAGATGTTAAGAATTTACCACCTATTGAAGAAATACATGGTCTTAATTTACCGCCTGAAGAACCACATTGTCTTAATAACTTGACACAGGTAGTAAAGGTAAATTCTCTCTATAGATATGATAAAGTTGAAATACCCTCTACTAAATTTCAGAGCCCATGCTTAGATGAATTTGATGACTTTATGGCTAGACAAGAAAGTTTTAATGCCTATGTTGGTAGAGAGTTAAAGAATAATGCTTTCGAGATAGGACGCGTAGGTGATAATCTGGCTAGAGTTAAAGATGAACTTCACCGCGTTAGCAAATATGCTTCTATGGTTGCTACTCAAGCTGAGCAACTACTCAAAGCTCAAAATGATTTGCTTGAGGAATTAAATAATAAAAATGACTTTGCTATTAGAGTGGCTACTAGAACTGGTAGAATGACTCAGGAACCTTTGTATCCTGAAGGCCACCCTAAGAGAATCGAGCAAGATTCTCAAAGAAATAATTTAGAGGCACCTAGTTCTTCTAAGAAGAAGAAAAAGAAAAACGATAGAACGTTGCATGCTTCTAGTGAACCTACTGTAGACACACCTGAGAATCCCAATGATATTTCTATCTCTGATGCTGAAACACAATCAGGTGATGAACATGAACCTAGTGATAATGTTAGTGATAATGTTCATGTTGATGCTCAACCTAGCAAAGATAATGATGTAGAGATTGAACCTGCTGTTGATCTTGATAACCCACAATCAAAGAATCAATGTTATGATAAGAGAGATTTTGTTGCCAGGAAGCACGGTAAAGAAAGAGAACCATGGGTGCAGAAACCCATGCCCTTTCCTCCTAAATCATCTAAGTCAAAGGATGATGAGGATTTTGAGCGCTTTGCTGAAATGATTAGACCTATTTTCTTATGTATGCGCTTAACTGATATGTTTAAAGTAAATCCTTATGCTAAGTATATGAAGGATATCATCACAAATAAAAGAAAGATACCAGAAGCTGAAATTTCCACCATGCTTGCTAATTACACTTTTAAGGGTGGAATACCAAAGAAACTTGGAGATCCGGGTGTTCCAACTATACCATGCTCCATTAGAAGAAATTATGTCAGAACTGCTTTATGTGATCTTGGAGCCGGTGTTAGTGTTATGCCTCTCTCTTTATATCGTAGACTTGAATTGAATAAGTTGACACCTACTGAAAATCTTTGCAAATGGCTGATAAATCAACTGCTATACCTGTCGGTATTTGTGAGGATGTGCCTGTTGTGGTTGCAAATGTCACTATATTAACGGACTTTTGTTATTCTTGATATTCCTAAGGACGATAGTATGTCTATTATCCTTGGTAGACCTTTTCTTAATACTGCAGGGGCTGTTATTGATTGCAACAAAGGCAATATCACTTTTCATGTTAATGGTAATGAGCATACGGTACACTTTCCGAGGAAACAATCTCAAGTTCATAGCATCAATTCTATTGAAAAAGTTCCAACTATCATTTTTGGAGGTTTTGAATTTCCTCTCCCTACTGTCAAGAAAAAGTATGATATTCTTATTGTTGGGGATTTTCATATCCCCGTTGAGGTAACTTAGTGTTATTCGAAATTTCTCCAGTTCCGTGTTATTCGGAATGAGTTTGTTAACAAGACTTGATCAACCTTGTTAGCGGGTTCATTTTGATGATCACGAGATGGATGAAACTAGAAGGCACAACCTTCTGTACCCTCTTTTTACTTTCTGTTATTTAGAATAAATTAAGCAAAAATAGTATTACCCTCTGTTTTCTGAATTATCCGTGCATTAAAAAATAGTCTAAAAATAAAAGTGCTCCAAATGCCCTGCAAATTTAGTATGATTTTTTCTGGAATGTTTGAGGATTTTAGGCACTGAAAACACTGCAGGAGGGGCAAGCACCAGGCCACGAGAGAGGAGGCCCCCCCTGTAGGGCGCGCCCCCTGTCTCGTGGGCCCCTGGTGTCTCCCCTCCACTTATGCCAGCACCCACACATTCCATCTTCTACCCAAAAAAATCCCCATCCAGCTCAAACACGAGTTCTAGCTTGTTTTGCTGTGATTTTCGATCTCCTAGCTCAAAGCTCCATTCACAAAACTGCTTTGGGATATTGTTGCTTGGTATGTGACTCCTCCATTGGTCCAATTAGTTTTTGTTCTAGTGCTTTATTCATTGCAAATTTTTGCTGCTTAGGTGACCATGTTCTTGAGCTTGCATGTTAAATTTTTGAGGTCCAAGCAATTCCAATGCATGATATGGGCTCTAGGCACTTGTAGGAGTAGTTGCTATCAATCTTGTTTAGTTTTATCCACTTTTATTTGAAGTTACTAAAATTTCAGAAATTTTCAGAAAAAGAAATATGCTGAGAAGAATGTACCAAGGAGGTTCCTCAGCAAAGAAAGGTCCAAGAATTGCTATACGTGAACAAGATGTTAATTTGCCAAGGGACACAATTGTACGGGCTTGTGAATGGCCATCCGATGATTTTATGGTTGAAGCAGGCTTTAAGGAAGAATTTGACGCGTATGTGCATAATGCCGAGCTGGAGGACTTCTTACAAGCTTTTTGATTATCAGGCAAAAGGAAGATATGTTATCACCAGGGAAGAAGCAGCTGATTATGAGAGGGGAATGGAGGCAGCCCGCCAACACACTGCTGCTCAGGAGGCGGTCGCCTTTGCATCTCAGTACTATCCCAGTTTCACTTATGGATATCAGCCAGGCGGTCCTTGGTATTAGACCAACTTAGGCCAAAAGCCTAAGCTTGGGGGAGTACGTATTTCTCACCGACTTTACATTCATTTTCACACACTAGTCGTCAGTGCTCATACTCTTTCATTGTATTATCCATGCTAGTTTAAATTTCTTCTTCTAGTTTTCTTCTTGTGTGTTTGAAAAACCTTGAGAAAAACCAAAAAAATTAGTTAGTTTAATTTCCTTGCCTGTAGTAGGAATTAAAAAGAAAACCCAAAAAGATTTCTCGTTCTTCTTTTACTTGTTGGGAGCTTTCCCGTGTAAATAGTTTTATTTTCTTTTCTTTCCTTTGGGGGTCGAGAAGACCATATTGAAAATGCTTAGTGGCTCTTATATGCATGATTGTTTATTTAGTTTAGAGCCCATATTACTTGTCTTCTCTCTTGAGTTGAATGCTTGCAGATTCCAGCTTAGTCCAATGGACGTGCACTCTTATTATTATACACATCGCTCGGTCGTGCAAGTGAAAGGCAATAATGACGATATATGATGGACTTATTGGGATGAGAAAAGCTGGTATGAACTCGACCTCTCTTGTTTTTGTAAATATGATGAGTTCATCGTTCCCGAGTCAGCTATTATGAAGTAAACATATTTGCAATGACATTTAGAGATTATAGTTACTTGTGCCATGCTTGATTAGCTATGAGTTATAATGGTTTACCTTGCGTGCCAACATGCTATTAGAATGATTATGATGTGGTATGATGGGATGGCATCCTCCTTTGTATGTATTAAGTGACTCGACTTGGCACATGTTCACGCATGTAGTTGAATAAAATCAACATAGCCTTCACGATATTTATGTTCATGGTGGATTATATCCTACTCATGCTTGTACTCGGTGTGAATTAATTTTAATGCATGCTCACGACTGTTGTCGCTCTCTCAGTTGGTCGCTTTGCAGTCTTTTGCTAGCCTTCACCTGTACTAAGCGGGAATACTGCTTGTGCATCCAAATTCCTTAAACCCCACAGTTCTTCCATATGAGTCCACTATACCTACCTATATATGGTATCTACCTGCCGTTCCAAGTAAATTTGTATGTGCCAAACTCCAAACCTTCAAATGAAATTCTGTTTTGTATGCTCGAGCAGCTCATGTTACAACTAGGGCTGCCTATATCTTCCATGCTAGGTGGGTTATTCTCAAGAGGAGTGGATTCCGCTCCTCATTCACGAGAAAGGGCCGGTAACCGGGATGCCCAGTCCCATGATCCAAAAAGATCAAAGCAAATCAAAATAATTAAACAAAACTCCCCCAGGGCTGTTGTATGTTGGAGGCACTCGTTGCTTCGAGCAAGCCATGGATTGATGCTTGTTGGTGGTTGGGGGAGTATAAACCTTTACCATTCTGTTTGGGAACTGCCTATAATGCATGTAGTATGGAAGATACAGCCATCTCATAGGTGTTGCGTTGATAGCAAAAGTATACCACTCAAAATGTTATTCAATCTCTATTTTAAAATCGAGCTCTGGCACCTCTACAAATCCCTGCTTCCCTCTGCGAAGGGCCTATCTGTTTACTTTTATGTTGAGTCATCACCCTTCTTATTAGAAGCACCCGTTAGAGAGCACACTGTCATTTGCATTCATTATTATTGGTTTATATTGGGTATGACTTGACTGGATCTCTTTTACCATGAATTACAATGTTTAGTCAGTCCTTGATCTTTAAAGGTGCTCTGCATTTATGTTTTGCGGTCTCAGAAAGGGCTAGCGAGATACCAATTTGTTATATCATGTTATAATTATTTTGAGAAAGTGTTGTCATCCGAGTTTTATTATTATGGCTCGCTAGCTGATTATGCTATTGATGTGAGTAATTGTGGGATCTATGTGTTATTGTGAGTATGGTTAGTTCATAATATTTGCTAAAACTTGAATGCTGGCTTTTCATGTTTACAACAACAAGAGCAAATAGAGTTTGTAAAAGTTTTTCTTTATCACTTTCAGTTTATCAACTGAATTGCTTGAGGACTAGCAAATGTTTAAGCTTGGGGGAGTTGATACGTCTCCAATGTATCTACTTTTCCAAACACTTTTGCCCTTGTTTTGGACTCTAACTTGCATGATTTGAATGAAACTAACCCGAACTGACATTGTTTTCAGCAGAACTGCCATGATGTTGTTTTATGTGTAGAAAAGAAAAGTTCTCAGAATGTCCTGGAAATCCACGGAGGCACTCTTTGGAATTAATAAGAATTTTTGGTGAAAGAGTTAATGTCAGGGGCCCCACAGCCTGTCCACGAGACAGGGGGCGTGCCCCCCTAGGGCGCGGCCTCCTATCTCGTGGGCCCCCTGGACCTCCTCCGACCTCAACTCCAACTCCATATATTCCGTCTCGGGGAGAAAAAAATCAGGGAGAAAGTTTCATCGCGTTTTACGACACGGAGCCGCTGCCAAGCCCTAATCTCTCTCGGGAGGGCTGATCTGGAGGCCGTTCGGGGCTCCGGAGAGGGGGATTCGTCGCCGTCATCATCATCAACCATCCTCCATCACCAATTTCATGATGCTCACCGCCGTGCGTGAGTAATTCCATCATAGGCTTGCTGAACGGTGATGGGTTGGATGGGATTTACCATGTAATCAAGTTAGTTTTGTTAGGGTTTGATCCCTAGTATCCACTATGTTCTGAGATTGATGTTGCTATGACTTTGCTATGCTTAATGCTTGTCACTAGGGCCCAAGTGCCATGATTTCAGATCTGAACCTATTATGTTTTCATGAATATATGTGTGTTCTTGATCCTATCTTGCAAGTCTATAGTCACCTATTATGTGTTATGATCCGACAACCCCGAAGTGACAATAACCGGGATACTTCTCGGTGATGACCGTAGTTTGAGGAGTTCATGCATTCACTATGTGTTAATGCTTTGGTCCGGTTCTCTATTAAAAGGAGGCCTTAATATCCCTTAGTTTCCACTAGGACCCCGCTGCCACGGGAGGGTAGGACAAAAGATGTCATGCAAGTTCTTTTCCATAAGCACGTATGACTATTTACGGAATACATGCCTACATTACATTGATGAATTGGAGCTAGTTCTATATCACCCTATGTTATAACTATTGCATGAGGAATCACATCCAGCACAATTATCCATCACCGGTCCATTGCCGACGAGCTTTTCATATATTGTTCTTCGCTTATTTACTTTTCTGTTGCTACTGTTACAACTACTACAAAAACCCAAAAACATTTATCTTTACTGTTGCTACCGTTACCTTTATTATCATACCACCTTTGCTACTAAATACTTTGTTGCAAATACTAAGTTATCTAGGTGTGGTTGAATTGACAACTCAACTGCTAATACTCAAGAATATTCTTTGGCTCCCCTTATGTCAAATCAATAAATTTGGGTTGTACTTCACCCTCGAAAGCTGCTGCGATCCCCTACACTTGTGGGTTATCACAATCACTCGGGTTCAGTTAGGCGATGCCTCGCTCGGGTTCACTTAGAGCCCAGCGCCCCAGACATACGCGCGTATGTGTACAAGAGGAACACGCATCGCTCGGCCCCCGACCACCCACCGTAACTGGGAACTCCCCAAAATTTTCCTCGCCCTCGCTTCTACCATGGTTTTTTCCGTCATGGATGGCCCAAAGAATGTCATGCAGCTGCGTCTCCGGCCCGCCCAGGAGAAAAAGCCCATTTTCTGTCATGATTTTTTTTCATAGAAGTAGGTGCCCACCACATCTATGATGATACCGGGTTTTGTCACAATTATCGTCATAGAAGTGTCATAAGTATGACATATTTTTTTCCCTTCGGCCCAAAATGTCACGGATGTGTCTTTTTTTTGTAGTGCACAATCCAAACACATCCCAACACCCAGTTCGTCGAGGATGCACGGGCGCCGCGACGCATCCGTGGAGTGGTGTAGCGCGGCCAACTGCATCCCCAAGACCTGAGACCATGCCGGGTCATCTTGCTTTTTCAATGACATGCGGGGATCGCATGTGACCAAAGGGCATCTCCAATGTTGCCACGACCGCAGCTGACTATCATGGCACACCAAAAACCATCGTCCCTCGCGCCATCGCGCGTTGTGTTCCTAGCTGGCTCCAGCTGCCTGCATTCATGCCGTCCGTCCGTATGCTGTCATTAAGAGGCTTGGTGCCGAGGAACCAACTTCGACGACTTAATGACGCACCCGAACGCTTGGCCTCACGGGAATGCGCTACTTAAAGCGGCAATGCCCAGCTAACCTCCACACCATAGCGCATCGTCCTCCTACCTGGCACCACATCCGCCATGACCGCAAGTGCGAACACTCTGCAGGAGAGCTTGTCTTCGAGGATGAAGCTCGAGGTTGCCACCCTCGCTCAAGTCGCCTCTCGCGACGCAATAGCGGCGTAGCCAGACGCAGACGCGACCGCACAAGTGGTGGCCACGCTGGCGGCCGACGATGGGAGGACCATCAGCCATGCATCCTACTTGCCGTTGTCTAACGTCCGGCACCGCCGAGGTCAGGGACTCCTCCGAGGATGAGTAGGGCGTGGGAGGCGGCAGGGCATGGTGTGCCAACTGGCCGGTCCATATCCCGTGTTCTACTCTTCCTCGCTAGAGACCGCACCTTCACTTCACGGGTCTAGAACCCCGCCCCCGTACATAGAGATCGCAGATGTAGGACGTCGGTCGCCGCCGTAGAATAGGTTTAGGGTCGGGTTTCTTTTATTTTTCCGTCCTATAAAAGTTCGAAATGTAATGAAAATTTGCCGTGTTTGCATTAATCTCGGCCGGTGTATATGAACTTTCACAATAATATAGTATATTGTAGGAGTACTAGCAAGATGCCAGTGCGTTGCATGGAACATCAAGATCTTGTGGGAGAAAAGGATGAACGAGGGAAGGCCTTATCTGCAAATGTGGAGAGGAGTGCGGGTAAATTGTCATAGTTTCCTTCCTATCCGTTAGATATAGATCAGACGGCCTATATTGCAGGATGACAGGCACACCATCATCAGCAACTCTGCGTTTTATTGAGCAGATACAAAGCTAAAATGTGAAGTAAATAAACACATAGGGTCTATACATACACAATTTATCTTAGGCACTCCAATAGTACGTCCACTACACATTCACGCATTTCACATCTTTCTACATCTACGGGAACCTACGAAAGGGTTAACGTAAATTGCCTCTCTCTCTCCTACCCTAATTTTCATCGTGGTGGGCCCCTCCCTCCCTAATCTACAATCAACAGCTCACATGTTTCACATTACGTTAATTACGTAACTGATATTACATAGGTGTAGCATTTCTCGTCCTAAAAAACCCAACTAAGCCAACCTCCCAGCATATCGCGCGGGAAAAGACCGGGCCGTGCCGTTTTAGTCAGGATTACCGGATTACTAGTAGTAGTATCGATGGATCGCGCGAAGCACCAAGTTTTTTTTGAGGGGGCGAAGCACCTAGTTTAAAAGGAAAAAAGGCGGTACACTCACAGCACCCCTGTCGCGGTCGCATTGCACGCCACACACGTTCGGTCCTACAAACGGCTCACACAAACGGAACGCGCTTCGGCTTGCCTCTTCACTCACACGTGGGATTGCACTTGGAGAAATCGACCATGCACC
>NC_041381.1:103558562-103581777 GCF_002162155.2 Triticum dicoccoides | reverse complement strand
CCCCTGCCCCCTCCACTCCATTCGCTCCGCCAAAGCCAGCCTCCCCGCCGCGCTGATACGTCGGCACCGTGGTTCATCGAGGGGATGCACGGCGATCCTCTCGCTCCCACAGTACGCTCTCATAGACTGCCGTCCTCTAGCCATGCCGCCACCGCTAGCGACGTTCTTGTGGAGGCGCACAACGGTCAGCGCCGCCATTGCTGGGGACGTTCGTGTGGAGACGCACATCGGTCAGCTTCTCCCATGGTACGGGCATTCTAGACTGAGGCCCCGTGCATGTCGGTGTAGCGCTGAATGTTAGCTGATAGACGCTGTTAATCTCACTGTTTGCCGAAGTAGTTTACAGTCAATATGCTCTGCCTAAGAAGCTTCCTTGCCCTGTTCTGCACTCAATCTGCTTAGCTGAGATGGCATGCAAGGCTGATTGGTTGCTAAAATATCCTGCCATATATTTATTATGACGTAGACTGCCATGGTCTAGTAGCCAATCTGTTAGGTGAAATATCTCTACACCATTTTATACTCGATCTTTGTTGCTGCGATGGCCTTCGATAGTTTGATGGCTATGTGCTCGGCCTCATTGACTGCTGAAATAGCCTGCCATAATTTAGCACTCAAATCTGTTTGCTGAATTAGCTTTACATATATTTCGTTACTTAGATCTGCTCATCCAAATATCTTGCCATAGCTTTAAACATCGACCTAGGTATTTTTTCTGGACTTCATAAAAAAGCATATATGTTTTTCCTGTAATATCTATTAGAAGAACTAATTTGTATGTCTAACAGATGGACAAGACTTGGATAACTTCCGCTTGAAGATTCTCCGTTGCATATGTCGAGGGGGTTGAAAACTTCATGAACTTTATCAGAGCTAAGTACAATGGTCCAAAATCAGATGTGCTCTGCCCGTGTAGCAGTTGTATGAATTCAGTTATAAGACCCCAATCAACTGTGCAAAACCATCTACACGTGTATGGGATGTCGGTCACATATACTAGGTGGGTTCATCATGGTGAAGCTGTGAACGTCAATGTTATTGGCTAAACGGAAGCAGCAGATCGCCATCTTGATCTGCCTAATGCTCAGGTGGAAGACGAGGCGGAGGTGGTGGTGGCGGAGCCAGTGAGTTTGACCAACATTGAAACAATGCTACGAAATGCTCGTGCATTTCGTGAACTTTCACCTGCAGAAGAAAAATGGTGGGCCCGCATGTTGGAACAATGCAACATGGCTGTCACCCCAGGAAATAAGCTGTCAGTATTCTCAGCTATGGTCACCTTTCTTCAGGTGAAGACATCTGAGAGGATGACCAACAAATCATTCAATGCAATGTTGGATGCTTTCCATAAATCTTTCCTAGATGCGTCTGAGTTGCCACACACCTACAGTAAAATGAAGAATTTCCTTCGTGCAGTTGGAATTGGATATGATATGATCCATGTTTGTAAGAATAATTGTGTTCTGTTCCGGAAGGATTATGCCAACTTTAGTGAATGCCCGAAATGCAAATCATCAAGATGGAAAGATGGCGATGTTGTGAAGAGGATTCCTCATAATGTTCTGAGGCATTTTCCAATTATACCAAGATTGCAGAGGTTGTTTCATGATGCTGAAACAAGAGAGGATGTACTATGGCATTCTAGGAACCAGGAGTACAGAGATCAAAATGTAATGAGCCACCCGTCTCATGGTAGTGAGTGGAAAAGCTTCAATATAAACACAAAAAGTTTGCTGTTGACCCGAGAAACATTAGACTTGGCTTAGCTTTAGATGGATTTAACCCATTTGACCACCAGAGCGCCACATATAGCATGTGGCCAGTGCTTGTTATCTCTTACAACATGCCTCCAAATGTCTGCACCAAAGAATCAAACTACATGATGGCCTTTCTCATCCCAGGTCCAAAAAGTCCTAGAAAGGATTTTGATTTATTCATGGAGCCTCTTGTGGAAGAACTTCAATAGCTATGGAGGGATGTTCTCACTCGAGACCTATATAGCAGCCCACCAGCTGATTTCTTTTTGTGTGCTGTTATAATTTGGTGCATCCATGATTATCCAACTTTGGGCACTATGTCAGGGCGAATGACACATGGTTACAATGCATGTGTTCACTATGACAGGAATCCGCTGTCATACACAATACTTAGCAAGATCTGTTACATTGGACACCGCCGTTTCCTTGCCAAGGACAAGCCGCATTCTAGAAAATACCGAAGACATGTGTTCAATGCAAAGCATGAAAACTAGCATGCACCAAATAGGCTCACTGCCAATGAGTTGCAAGTGTAATTAGAGAAGGTCAGGCATATTACACCTGGAAACCATCCTGGTAATGGTAGCGGGAAAAGGAAGTGTGCCATGGAAGAAGAGTGATTATTGTTACCGCAGGTCCACTTTGTGGGACTTGGAGTATTGAAAAGATTTGGATATGTGGCATAATCTTGATGTGCTGAACATCGAGAAAAATATATGTGACAGCATTATCGACACACTTCTTAATATTGAAGGCAAGATGAAAGATACATTAAAATCTAGGATCGATTTGACACACCTGGGTATCAGACAGGATTTTCAGGTGCAAGATGAAGGTAAACCACGGGATATGGCACCAGCTGTGTACGTCTTGGACAAGGTAAAAAGAAAGGAATTCTGTGAGGTCCTCTCACGTGTGAGATTCCCACATGGATTTGCTTCCAACCCTGAAAGGAGAGTCAGTGCAAATGGAAACAAGGTACAAGGGTTGAAAACTCATGACTGCCACGTCCTACTTCAAAGGGTTTTACCTGTTATCCTTAGAGGATTGGGCCACCCTGACTTATACAGAGCAGTTGCAGAGTTGGGACAATTCTTCAGGGAACTTTGTAGTAGAAATATCAGGATAGATGCTTTGGAGCATTTTAGAGACAAGATACCAACTATCCTATGCAACCTTGAGAAGATATATCCTCCAACCTTCTTTGATGTGATGGTGCATTTGGCTGTTCATCTACCTGATGAGGCACTACTTAGAGGTCCAATAGAATATGGCTGGATGTACCCTATTGAAAGGCGGCTAGGCACTTTCAAGGGCTATGTTAGGAACAGAGCTAGACCCGAGGGTTCCATTGCAGAGGCCTACATTGTTACAAAAGCATTGCCATTCTGCTCAAAATACATTGAACCAGCTGATCAGCTTAGCAAAGAGGTGGGTGAAGACAATCCCGGGCTCAATGTTTTTGATTATTCTGTTCGAGTTATTGGGAAGAGTCGACAAGAGGATAACCTAAAGATTTGGACAAAATGGTTTGGTATGTGTTGAATAACTGTCCTGAGATACTACCTTATATCAAGTAAGTGCTAAGTACTGCAACTTATACATCATAATCTACTAAACTTGCAGCACATTCTTATATATTTAGATGTTTGACGCGATCACTATGTTGTGCAGCATCTACAAAAAGGAGTTACTGCCGCTAAATACAAGAAACATTGACAAACTGGTTATGGCAGGATTTGCGAAATGGTTCAAGAGCCATGTAAGCTTTTGAATTACATTGTCATTTTTTTAATATATTGAGTATATAAGATGATCAGCTTGTCTATTTTCTAACCATAGGTTAAGAATATGCGGGAGGATGGGCAGGCAGTTGATGATTCCATTTACTCACTAGCAATGGGTCCTGATACTCGGGTAAGACATTAAGAATCTTGCGTTGTTGGAGATGTGCGCTACAAAACCCTTGCACGCGATGAAGGCAGGGAGACACAAAATAGTGCCATCATGAGCACGAATACATACGGCAAAGAGACAACTGAAATGTATGCTAACATAACAGACATTTTTCAATTGCAGTATATCTCCAGTTTCGAGGATCATTGGTGTGTGGTTCTGTTGTGATGTCGTTGGTATAACCTGTTTTCAAGGATCGCAAAACCCAGAGCTGATGATTATTTCAAATCCATTAATGCCAAGGCGGCGTACCAGACCAACGAGCCTTTTATTTTGGCAAATCAAGCAACACATATATTTTTCTTGGAAGACACATTTGCATGTAGCGATGACTGGAGAGTATTTCAAAGGTTTGAGAAGAGGAATTTGTTTAATGAAGTTGCACAACAAGATGATGCTTACACTGCTCCTGATGTACAAGATAACACAGATGTTCCTAATATCTTTGAGAACCATCACGTCAATGACACCGGCGAAAAGATTGCATGTCGTGCTGTGAACATATAAGAGTTGATCAAGAAGAAGCCAACGTCTCAGGACGTTGAGGATGAAGAAGAAGATGATACCATGGGGAATTACGATTCAGACTGATACACATGGTGAGCTGCGGATGATGATTAGATTGCTTTTGCCGTATTTGCTTGTCAGAAGACGTTTTTTATCTACTATGTGAAATTGTGTTTTCTATGACAACTGAAACATGATGAATATGTCGTTTAGTATTTTACTGTGAGAATATCACTTGTTATGTATGCTGATTGTATGACATTGTTGTTTAGTTGTACTCATATTTTTCTATGAAACTTGAATTTGATGACATAGTTTGTTGTTGGACTGCAATTTGCTCGACGTCTTCGAATGAGAACAAAGCTGACCCGACAGGGCCTCTACTAATTTATTTATTTATTACCAAAAGGGCCTCTGCTATTTATTTATTTATGAGCAAAAGGGGATACCCCCTGATTTCCGTTAATAGAAATCATTAGATGTTCACAACACTATGTCGAGCTTGCTACACATGTTTAATTCATTACTAGATTCAACAAAGTGCTCATGTCATAGCCACTGAATACATCAAGAGTGCTACATACACTACAAATAAAGAGACAATCATCCTACAGAGCACATCGATTTTGCCCATTATCTTCACAAGCTCTTTGTGGCACCCCGGCTCAGAGAAACGGGAACACCCAGTATTCCAGCCCAGAGATCGAGGAGAAGTCTTCTGGAATACGGCACTGCTTAGCATAGAACACACCAGCTTTCTATTATTACACAAATATGAATACAAGGTCTCCGATATTACAATGAATAACATCGGCACGACGACACTACGCCACCCTCAGTTGCTCTATGCAAGAAGCATAACAAGTTGAGGCAGCAGAACAACGAACGGCAATGATGGACTCCAATCCGCAGGGACTCTGGCTGGAACATTTATCCTAGCTCGCGAACACATGAACCATACCAAACAAGCAAGCAATCCAGGCACGACCTGCAAACTGGCATGACACGCTAGGTCAGTACATTGAATGTACTTGCAAGCTCACAATAAACCAAAAGCAGTCAAGACAAACAACAACATGGCAGTTACAGATTAACACGGATTAACATGATACTATCAGAACAACATGGCATGAAGAACATGATACAACTAATACGAGCATGGCATGTACCACATGATACAGCTAGAATAATACAAGCGTGGCATGAACATATAAACATGATGACACTATCATGCAACATGATGACATTATATGCACCACTTATTCTGCTCGGGTTACCTTGTAACCATCATATGCATCACTTACCAACCTCGGACATTACACGATCATCTCAGAATCAAATCAAGCTTGGTATAAACCATACCATAGTAATCATGAAATGACCACAAGGAGTTTGATCTTTTCCCACGTTTCTCGCACAATATCACGAATATCCAACAACTCGGTATCCTCGATACCACAATGATCATTCACAGATCACAAACGTAACCACTCTAGGCTCAACATGTTACCACGTAACTAAACGGTGATCCTTAACGGATCACAGAACCAACTTATCTCATCATCGAACCGGGGTTGTTATTAATCACATTATTATTATTACTGTTGACCCATAGTGTGACCGACACAAATTGGGCCCTTATCCGCAGGCACAGCTATCGATAGATTTAGTGCACACTCTACAGAGGTAGCACACTTTACCCACACCACGGAACCCATGGCCTCGCACTCCCATTTGGGTGGACCAATGGCGTTCCGACAAAACCGCCCTACTGCCATGACACTCTCCCGGCCACTCCAACCAACACCCCCTCAGGTTTCAGTCCTGGGTGGCCCCGTGCCTACCAAAGGCACCAACGGCCACTGTCGTGGCAAAAACATAAACTATCCCAAACGGGGACAAAAAGGCTCCTAACAACAACTACATGCACACAAGGCTTATGTCCACCTACCTGATCAGGGTAGCGCGCACCCATAACCTTCCCTCGTTGGAGGCACCGGTGAGAGGCATGACAATAGACCCAGTTGGGACCCTCCCATAAAGGGAAGTGTGGTTGCACTGGTCAGCTCGATATGGTGGCACCATGAATTAGCCAATAGTTGTTCAAGTTCAATTAAGTCTGGTTAAACTTAAATGTAAGGAGCTGAGTCATATTAAAATACCATGATGCAACAACAATGGATGAACATGAATCAACATAAGCATGGAGGTGAAACATATTCATTGAGCATAACCATAATGAAACATTAACCAAATGAGCATGGTAAGCTGACGGACATAACATTACACATGAGCATATTATGACCACTAGCATCATAAATAAGTAACATGCAAGAACTCATCCAGAATACTACCAAGTAAGCATATAACCAACTGGATACAAAGTAACATGCATAGCAACGGCACCAGATAATAGCTCATAAACATGCATCCGAAAGAACACACTGCTCCTACTATCAAGCATGCCATATAACAATAATACTAGTAATAAGTGCAAGATAACAAGATGCAGAAGAGCATAGCATGAAAGTGAACACATATCTATAAGTATCACCGAAACAACGATAACCGTATCAAAACAAGAAGACATTTATTAAATATATTCAAGTTTAAAACCATGGCTACTGCATTACTATCATGCAAGTGGTTGTTGTGGCTTTCCTGGGGATAAAGAAGGCACCGGGGAGAAGTGCATAAGGATCACGGAAAGATTTGCCGGAAACAGTGCTCTCCCGGAGGGGGCTGTTTAAGTGAAAGGGCAAAATGGTCATTTTTAGAATGTTAACACATGGTGAAAGTGTGACCAGCAGAACAGTCTCGACGAGACGAAGAAATGGGCTTTCGAATCACCTCATTTGGAGTTACAAGCAAAAAGATATAGTCATTTTTCTGCCAGGGACCTATTTATAAAGAAAATATTTCAGACTGGACTTAGGCAGAAAAATAGAAGGCGCACTTCAGAAAAATATGTTTTCAGAACGGGGAAGCATATTTCAAGCCGCAATAGGAATAGAGTATGCTTTCAGACAAGTGAAAGTGTATTTTCTCCTGAAGCTCACTGGATTTCACTTTCCTACGAAGAAAACATATTGGCTAAAAGACGTTTCCACTTACCCAGTCAGCAGAGGCGGGACCAGGCGCATGGTCGCTGATGGGCGGGTCCCACGAGGGTGGGGCCCATCACTTATCCATGTGGGCAAGCGGGGTCAATGCCCCAGAGGCTGACCGGTGGGGCCTGCGCCGCCGTAGGGCCCGCATGGCTAGGTTAACTCCTTCTTCCTCCCGCTCGCGCCTGCGATGCAGAGGGATTTTGCCGGGGCCGACGCTCTTCTGGGTGTCCCCGGCCACTGTTTGCTGCGCTCCGACCACCGGTGAGCTCGGGGCGATGGCCCGCTCCCAAAGGCGACGAGGGGAGCACCCGAGGAGCAGTGTAGCCAGCGGAGCTGTGGCTGCGGCGGACGGCACCTTCGGGCAGCGATGGGGCTTGCGGCCTGCGGCCATTTGAGCAAGCGCAAGGGTGGCTCTAGGGAGTCAAAGGGGCTCGCTGGTGGTGGTAGAAGAGGGGGAAGGGCTCGGCACTGCCAGAATTTAAGCAGAGCACCATGGTGGCCATGGCGGGGATGGGAGGGTAGGAGAGCTCCTCGAGCTCAAGCAAGAGGCTAGGGAGGGTCTTGGAGCGAGGCAAGGGTGATGGGGTGCTCGGGCGAGGCTCGGGCAGCCTTATATAGATAGCGGGGGAGGAGGTCGAGTTGGCACCACCGTGGACGTGTGCCCGGCACCGCGGACGCGTGCTCGCGTGCATGAGCTCGGGGGTAGGCGACGGAGGGAGAACATGGGGAGTCTCACGGGGCAGAGGCAGGCAAGGAAGCGTAGAGAGGAAGAAGACGGCAAGCTCCGAGCCAAACCGCCACTGTACGTCCGTGGGCGCGCGGCGGTTTGCATCGGTAAGGAAGCTGCCGGAGGGGGAGAGGGGTCCAGGGGAACAACGACGATGAGATGCAGCCACTGGACATGCTCATGTGATCTAAGACGACGAGGGGGAGCGGTGCTGAAGCACAAACAACCACTGGACGCGGCCACTGTGCACAGAGCACACAAATGTGCATGCCAGCTGCGCGGTCACCACACAACATGGCACGGGAAGGGCTGTAGATGATGGCAAACTATGTATGGGAGCTAGTCCTTCCAGGGTGGATCATCAATGAGTCCATGGATTGATCTGGGTGCTATGGTGAAATGGTAACTAAGCTCTGAAGTTTACGACATCAAACTTGGCAGAGCACTACTGATCAACAGGAAACAAATTGAGTCAAATGGAGTTATCTGGGATGTTTAACAACGAAATGACTATGATCCTGGAGATTTTGGAGCTTAATGGATCACAAACTAATATAGTAGCTGTGTAACCCCAAAATTGGTCCAGAATCAAGATTTGGATGATGCACTCACATGGAGTATGAACTTGAGCTTAAATTGGGCAAAGCCTCATGATATGAACAGATAAAGATGCTGTAAAAAGCTCATACCAAATAGTCAAGCCAAAATGGTACTTGCTTCACAAACATCTCCTCTGGACAGAAACTTGGAATAATTTTGGTGATCAAATGGCTCCATGTAATGATCCCAAATTGGGTGGAGAGATGTTTTATGGGTAGGATCATGATCTGGTATTTATTAGAATTTTTGAAACAATATAAAATATACTTGCTACACAACCTGAAAATATTGCCAGAATCAAAGATTTGATCCTGTGCTCACATAGATGATTGGATGGGGCTGCAAATAGGTGGAGACTGTTAATATGAGCGCATGAAGGAGTGTGCAAAAGTTCAACTCATTTGGATACTCCTAGCTAGTAGTTTCTTCACAATGGCTTCTATCCGACAGAAACTTTGAAACATCACTGAGGAAGATTGGCTAGGCAAATAAAGTTGAATTTTGGCACAGGGCAATCATTTGGACATGAAAAGGTGTCCAAAAAGTTTGAGGTCAATTGGAAAAAGGAAAATAGCACTTCCTTCACATACTGCCACATACGACAGAATAGAAAAGGAATTATTTGAGCATGATAGAAAACATGGCAAGTGAAATATTTTTCCATATTTGAGGAAGATATGACCCAAACAATTTATGAGAATTATTTGGGAATATTTGGAGTGAGGGAAATATAGGTTGCTTCACAACCTAGGGCAAAAAGGATAATTCCTTTAATAGAAAAAGAATATTCCCAATAAAAAAGAATATTGGGATTTGGGCTAAGATGAAAATGGCAAGGTCTAGGGTTGGATAGGGGGATGACAAGCCACTCTGGAAAGAAAGAAGAGGTCATCTTCTTCAGTTTCCAGACCACAAAGCCACGGAAAAAGAAAACTCAGGCAAAAGCCTCAGAAAACCAAAAGAAAAAGAAAGGACCAAAAAAATCAGGCTGTTACAACTCTTACCCCCTTAAAGAAATCTCGTCCTCGAGATTTGGTTTCTCAAGGAACAAGTATGAATATAGTGACTTAAGGAAACCGTTTCCAACTCGGGTATCCTTTTTCCTTTATTGTGGTTCCCAGTAAAAAAATTCTGACTGGCCCTGGGGTGGTTTGCTTTACTGTATCTACATTATGACAGATCTTACCTTGGATGTTCATGCTTAAATGGGATCCAATTATTTTCATATCTACTGACTTAGCTAAGTGTGATTTGTTATCATGACTGAAATATATGTCCGTCTCATAAATCAAAGAGTGAAATTCGATGGGTGTGTCATCCGGCACTAACAACTTTGCATGAAGTGGTGATTAGTTTTTTCTGATGTAAACCCAAGCTCTGACTCCTTGCATTGGGTGGCTCCACTAAATGCAGGTCCTTTGGGTTCCAAATAGTGATGTGAACCATGACCGTTTTTCTGACAGATTCCAACTTATCACGGGAATTTCTGAATCATCCTGACTGGCTCCACTGTCTTGAGTATCAGATTCGTTCCAAATATTTGATTGTCGCTTGTCGTGGCCAGCATAATGGGTATGGCCTTACATGATAATATCCTCAGACTTAACTGATGGTGGGTCTGGCAAAAAATATTGTTCCTGACAAGCTACGCTTTTGTGATTCACATAAGTGAGGGCACATGCTTCGAGATTGTTATTTCACCTTCAAATTATTCATTCTGTCGGCATATCCATGGGGATAGTAGGCTGTGTGATGCTTCACCATAGTTGCTGAGTCAAACTATTGAATTGACCTTTAGCCTGACTTGGCAGACTTAGGTATTTGATTCTGACAAATCTGAGCATATACTGTTTAACTGAGCGGGTTGTCTGGATAGGGGTTCTTACCAAAATTTGAGTAGACCCCGCAGGTGAATATTCATGGTGATCAATACTCACTCAGACTATCCAGGGTATCTGCACCATATGGGTCATGCAACAATTTTCATACTTGTATTGGCGGTCTTTGCTCCTTCATTCTTGGTTTCTTTGTCTGGATCCTTGGTTGAAAAAGCTGGGTCATATTGCTTCTTCGTATGACCATAGGTATAGTCGGGCGCAATATTTCAGCAATCATAACTTATCCTCATTCTTCTGTCATGGTAGTATTGTTTAAATGGCAGGTTCATCACTTCTCAAGTTCTGACCGTTGGGAAATGATCATCCAAACCTAGAGAAAGAAGACAAGGGCTCATCAGGATCGTCTTCCAGGTTTACAGGTACTTGTACTAAGCTCATTAATGTCGTTAATACTCATAGTCCTTTGTCACACTGTGGTGTATACTGGCTTTCTTCTCTTAACAATCCTCACGTGGTTGTCAGATCCTCGTCTGAGTGACTTGCAAGACCTTGGTGGTATGCTTACCCCCTATATATGAGAATCTGATTCCCGAGACAGACGGGTGTTCTGGCTGAGTCTTGTTTCTGACCAAAAGGTTGCAGACCCGATTCTTGGAATTCACCGCATATGTTATCAATTCACAGTGTACTACCTTGTACCAATGCCTTACGGAGGAAGATTGGATGGCTTGTGCTGGAAACTTTCATCACACAGCTTGCCGAAGAAGATTGGATATCGTACCTCAGAAGCTTACCCCCTTAAAGACTTTGCTGGGGAAAGACTCGATACCTTATGCCTGAATATTTTGCGATTTCTTACTAAAGAAGGCAGAGTATCTTGCGTGAGAAATCATCCATGTATCGTTCTGAGGAAGATAGATGAATCTTGATTTGGAAGCTTCTCTGGTAGCTTGCGAGAGAAGATTGGGTTGCCTTTGACTAATAATATTAGGGGTGGGCATAAAAATTGATAAACCAAAAACTGAACTCATGCTGAAACCGAATAAACCAAAATTTCAGTTTTTTTTACAATCACAGAAAAATTCGGTTTCTAGCTCCACTAACCGAACAGAATTCGGTATGTTCGGTTTTTGTCTTGGTTAACCGAACAAAAAACCGAGCTACATGAGTTAGCACAAAAAGCCTCGAGAACCAACGCAGAAGCAGACATAGCGAACGTCTCCCGGGAATCACGCCCACATGCCCACGATCGATTGTTTTTTTTATTCAAGTGAGCTCACCCACGATCGCTTAAGCAACCAACCCAATGCATCGCAGCCCACGCGCGTGTGGGCCTTTTTGATGAAAGTGCATGCAAACATGCAAGGCCCAACTCACGTGGGCTTTTTGGGGAGGGATGCCTGGTTGTGCTAGCGTACAGGTACAGGTGACGAGGACGTGTTTTTCGTTTAGTCCCACCTCGCCCAACCAAAGGAATGAGCCAACTTTTTTCTGCCTATATAAGAGGGTGCAGCTGCTTCTACTCAAGCACAAACACATAAGGTGAGGCCCTTCAGTTTAAAACTGAAAACCACACCGATTTTTCGGTTAACTGAATTTTCGATTAGCTATTTTTAGCAACCATTTTCGGTTATTGGTCTTCCTAACTGAAATTGAAAAATTATTGAATGGTAGAAACTAAAATTTCGGTTTATACCGAATGCCCACCCCTAGATAAGATTCTGTCAATCGTGCACACAATTTATCTTCTTGTTGATTTGATTATTTTTGCTATGAAGAGTGCACACTAAGACAAACTTGATTATCCGAATCACGATCAGATATCCCCAATCTCAATGCATTCGGCTGAGAATTCCATACTGTTATGAGGAGTGCACGCTAATGCAAACTTGATACTGATAGTCAATCTAGGATTTCTTTTGCATTCAGACAAGATATTCCCAATTTCACTGCATTTTGCTGATAATTCCATTATGTTTAGCTGAGTTTCCAAATATATGCATTTCCTGTGACTCTTTGGGTCCGGTGTCGGTTGACGAGGAACTTTAATAAGGAAAAAAATATGTAACACCGAAGGCCCAAAGAAAGAAACAACGAAAACAAAAGCACACACAAGCATACTAATAAAATAAATAATCAAGCACATCACATATTACTGCTACTCACACAAAAATATGCATGCACACCTAAGCACACAAATATTGCGGAAACTCCAGCATTACGGTCTAATATGCTGTGGCGGTGTGCACGAAAGTGAATTCATGTGTGGGAAGAATTGGCGTAACCAAAGCTACACCAAGCGCTGGCTGAACACCGGTTACAACCGGATGGATACGGAGGCGAGGACGGCATGGTGATCAAGTAGCGAGACGCAACGGTCACGACCACATTATCATCAAGCGTACTGATAACCCACAAGTGTAGGGGATCGCAATAGTTTTTGATAAGTAAGAGTGTCGAACCCAACGAGGAGCTAAATGTAGAATAAATATTCCCTCAAGTTCTATCGACCACCGATACAACTCTACGCACGCTTGGCGTTCGCTTTACCTAGAGCAAGTATGAAACTAGAAGTACTTTGTAGGAGTGATATGATAGGTTTGCAAGACAATAAAGAGCATGTAAATATAAACTAGGGGCTGTTTAGATAAATATGCAATAAAGTAAATATTAGTAGAGAGCTTTTTGTTACGAGAAATTTATTTGTCCAAGGCAATCGATAACTAGACCGGTAATCATTGTTGCAATTCTATTTGAGGGAGAGGCATAAGCTAACATATCATCCCTTACTTGGTATTCTATGCACTTATGATTGGAACTCTAGCAAGCATCCGCAAATACTAAAGATACATTAAGGTAAAACCCAACCATAGCATTAAGCATCAAGTCCCCTTTTGTCCCATACGCAAACAACCTACTTACTCGGGTTTGTATTTCCGTCACTCACACAACCCACCATAAGCAAATCATAAACATATTGCAAACCCTACAGAGGGAATCCCTCACGCTTGCAAGACACAGAGGGCACAATAGGACAACACCAATAATAAAACATGCAACTCAAACCAATCACGATCATCAATTAACCCATAGGACAAAACGGATCTACTCAAACATCATAAGATAGCCATACATCATTGGGAAATAATATATAGCGTTGAGCACCATGTTTAAGTAGGGATTACAGCGGGTAAGAGAAAGGTTACACCGCTGCATAGAGGGAGGAAGAGTTGGTGGAGATGTTGGTGAAGATGGCGACGGTGTTGGTGAAGATCGCGGTGATGATGATGGCCCCCGGCAGCGCTCCGGCGCCACCGGAAGCAAGGGGGAGAGAGGGCCCCTTCTTCTTCTTCTTCCTTGACCTCCTCCCTAGATGGGAGAAGGGTTTCCCCTCTGGTCCTTGGCTCCCATGCCTTGGGAGGGGCGAGAGCCCCTCCGAGATTGGATCTATCTCTCTGTTTCTGCGTTCTCTGATTCTACCCCTTCACCGTTTCCTTTATATCTGGAGATCCGTAACTCTCTCTGTTTCGCCCAGATTGGATCTATCTCTCTGTTTCGCCCAGATTTTTCTTGTAAAATTAGCTTTCTTGCGGAAAAATAAGGGCATCAACCGCCTTACGGGTGGCCCGCGAGAGCCCAGGACGCGCCCAGGGGTAGGGGGCGCGCCCCCCTATCTCGTGGCCACCCCGGACACCGTTTCGCGTTGATTCTTCCTCTGGAAAATCCCAAATATTCCAAAATAATTCTCCGTCCATTTTTATCCCGTTTGGATTCCGTTTGATATTGGTTTTCTGCGAAACATAAAACATGCATCAGACAGGAACTGACAGTGGGCACTGGATCAATATGTTAGTCCCAAAAATAGTATAAAAAGTTGCCAAAAGTATATGAAAGTTGAAGAATATTGGCATGGAACAATAAAAAATTATAGATACGACGGAGATGTATCAGCATCCCCAAGCTTAATTCCTGCTCGTCCTCGAGTAGGTAAGTGATAAAAAAGATAATTTTTGATGTGGAATGCTACCTAGCATAATCTTGATCATATATCTAATCATGGCATGAATATTAAGACACGAGTGATTCAAAGCAATAGTCTATCATTTGATATAAAACAATAATACTTCGAGCGTACCAATAAAGAAATCATGTCTTTTCAAAACAACATGGCCAAAGAAAGTTATCCCTACAAAATCATATAGTCTGGCTGTTGCTCTATCTTCATCACACAAAGTATTTAATCATGCACAACCCCGATGACAAGCCAAGCAGTTGTTTCAGTCTTTAATAATATCAAACTTTTTCAACTTTCACGCAATACATGAGCGTGAGCCATGGACATAGCACTATAGGTGGAATAGAATATGATGGTGGGGGTTATGTGGAGAAGACAAAAAGGGAGAAATTCTCACATCGATTAGGCGTATCAACGGGCTATGGAGATGCCCATCAATAGATATCAATGTGAGTGAGTAGGGATTGCCATGCAATGGATGCACTAGAGCTATAAGTGTATGTAAGCTCAAACTGAAAACTAAGTGGGTGTGCATCCAACTTGCTTGCTCATGAAGACCTCGGGCATTTGAGGAAGCCCATCATCGGAATATACAAGCCAAGTTCTATAATGAAAATTTCCACTAGTATATGAAAGTGATAACTCAAGAGACTCTCTATATGAAGAACATGGTGCTACTCTGAAGCACAAGTGTGGTAAAAGGATAGTAACATTGCCCCTTCTCTCTTTTTCTCTCATTTTTTCTTTTTTTTTTCTTTTTTTTCTTTTTTTTTCTTTTTTTTCTTTTTGGTGGGCTTCTTTGGCCTATTTTTTTATTTGGGCTTCTTTGGCCTCTTTTATTTTTCATAAAGTCCGGAGTCTCATCCGGACTTGTGGATGAATCATAGTCTCCATCATCCTTTCCTCACTGGGGCAATGCTCTAATAATGATGATCATGACACTTTTATTTACTTACAACTCAATATCTAGAACAAATATATGACTCTATATGAATGCCTCCGGTGGTGTACCGGGATGTGCAATGATCTAGCATAGCAATGACATCAAAAAACGGACAAGCCAGGAAAACATCATGCTAGCTATCTTACGATCATGCAAAGCAATATGACAATGAAAAGCTCAAGTCATGTATATGATGATGATGGAAGTTGCATGGCAATATATCTCGGAATGGCTATGGAAATGCCATGATAGGTAGTTATGGTGGCTGTTTTGAGGAAGATATAATGAGGCTTATGTGTGATAGAGCGTATCATATCATGGGGTTTGGATGCACCGGCGAAGTTTGCACCAACTCTCAAGGTGAGATAGGGCAATGCACGGTACCGAAGAGGCTAGCAATGATGGAAGGGTGAGAGTGCGTATAATCCATGGAATCAACATTAGTCATAAAGAACTCATATACTTATTGCAAAAATCTACAAGCCATTGAAAACAAAGTACTACACGCATGCTCCTAGGGGGATAGATTGGTAGGAAAAGACCATCGCTCGTCCCCGACCGCCACTCATAAGGAAGACAATCAATAAATAAAATTGTGCTCCAACTTCATCACAAAGCGGTTCACCATACGTGCATGCTATGGGAATCACAAACCTCAACACAAGTGTCTCTACAATCCACAACCACCCACTAGAATGACTCTAATATCACCACCTTTATATCGCAAAACTATTGCAAGGAATCAAACATATCATATTCAGTGATCTACAAGTTTATGTAGGATTTTATGACTAACCATGTGATTGACCAATTCCTTTCATCTCTCTAAATAGACATAAGTGAAGCAAGAGAGTTTAATTCTTTCTACAAAAGATATGCCCACGCTCTAACAAATATAAGTGAAGCAAGAGAGCATCATACAAATGGCGGTTTTCTATGTGAAGAAAAATAGTCAATCCAAACTTCAAATGATATAAGTGAAGCACATGAAGCATTCTATAAAGCCATACTCAAAAGATTTAAGTGAAGTGCAATGAGAATTCTATAAATCAACCAAGGACTATCTCATACCAGCATGGTGCATAAAAGAAAAGTGAAAACTAAATGCAAAATACGCTCCAAGACTTGCACATAATGCATAAACGAAACGAATACGAAAACATACTGATACTTGTTGAAGAAAGAGGGGATGCCTTCCGGGGCATCCCCAAGCTTAGATGCTTGAGTCTCCTTGAATATTTACTTGGGGTGCATCGGTCATCCCCAAGCTTGAGCTCTTGCCTCTCTTCCTTTTCCTCATATTGAGACATCCTCGATTAGACACTACATCCACACAAAACTTCAACAGAAAACTCGGTAAGATCCGTTAGTATAATAGAGCAAATCACCATTCTAAGTACTGTTGCAAACCAATTCATATTTTGTTTTTGCATTGTGTCTACTGTAATATAGCTTTTCCATGGCTTAATCCACTGATATAAATTGATAGATTCATCAAAACAAGCAAACTATGCATCAAAACAGAATCTGTCAAAAACAGAAAAGTCTGTAGAAATCTGACCATCCACCATACTTACGGTACCTCAAAAATTCTACCAAAATTAGGAAAAATAAATAAGTTGTATAGAAATACAGTGCAAAAGGAATAGAAACAAATTTACATTTCAGTTAAAAATGTAAAATCGCGCACTACAGACAAAGTTTCTGTCCTGCACCGTACAAACCAACAAGCATTGTAAACATCCTAAAGGCAAACCTTGATACATTATTTTTATAATACAATGGAATTGTACAATGGGATAATTATTTTTGATGAAAATTTTCTGTAATTAAGATTCACAAAGTTTCCGTGAGCATGAACAAAGTTCAAGGAGCTCTCCCACTTCAACAATGCTTGTCTCTCTCACTTTCACTTTCCTTTTTGAAAAGTTTTTAGGTTCCCCTCGTTTTTTAAAAAACTATATGAAATAACTCAACATAAATAAATGACTCTTAAATGACTCTCTAAAACTTCCGGGTTGTCTCCCATGCAGCGCTTTCTTTAAAGCCATTAAGCTAGGCATATAGTGCTCAAGTAATGAATCCACCCGGATCCCAAGGTATATCAAAGCAAATTTTAATTAACAATGATTTGTGATTTAGTAGTGAGAACAAAGTAACATATATCATGCAACAACGAAGTCTAACTCTCTTCCTATGCATCGACATGTCATAAAAGAACAATTCATGCACCCAAAGTAAAGGCCAATGCATAGTATAAGCAGTTTCTTGCAATTCTATCGTGTTGGAAACATAGAGAGGTGGAGATATAGTTCCTCTCTCATAATAATTGCAAGTAGGAGCAGCAAGCACATGCATATTACATTCATCAAAATCATCATGTGCAATGGTAAAAGGCAACCCATCAATATAATCCTTAATAAGCACGAACTTCTCCGATAAAGTGTAGTAGGGAGAATTCAAAAACATAATAGGACTATCATGCGTGGGTGCAATAGTAACAATTTCATGTTTAACATAAGGAACTATAGCAAGTTCATCTCCATAAGCATAATTCATATTGGCATCTTGGCCACAAGCATCGCAAGCATCATCAAAAAGGGATATTTCAAACAAATTCAAGGGATCATAGCAATCATCATAGCAATCATCCTTCGGTAAGCATGAAGGGGAATTAAATAATGTATGAGTTGGAGGGTTACTCTCATTAGAAGGTGGGCACGGGTAGCTAATCCGCTCTTCCTCCTTTTGTTCTTTGCTCTCCTCATCATCTTTTTCATCCAATGAGCTCACTGTTTCATCAATTTCTTCTTCCATAGCTTCCTGCAAAATATTAGTCTCTTCTTGGACAGCGTTGACTTTCTTCATAAAAGCATTAATATAGTAATTGTCTTCATAATTTTCATAGCAATATCCAAGTATAGCAAGATTTTCCGGCCTATAACCATCATCATCAAAAGCTTCATAGTTTTCAAACAAAGCTTCAATATCATAGGCAGCCTTAAAAGCAAAAAATTCTTCTATTTGTTCCACATCATAGTAATCATATATACCATTAGCATAGGAAGCTAAGGTTTCATTATCGTTAAATGTGCATGAAAAGGGGAGGTGTGGAGCCTCCATCCTAGAGCAACAAGTAATATCATATCTCATTCATAGATTCCAGGCATACCAACACAACATAATAAATTGATCCCATAATAGTTTCCCTTTTTATGTTGAGCGGTAATCCCTAAAGTATTCACGTTGATCCAACGTGTCTCCCATTATAAAGTTGAATGGGGTTTTCTCAGGATTATCAAAGTAGTACATAATATCTCTCACATGATGAGAGTCGGGGGTTTTAGGAGTTACCCCATCTACATGAGTAGCAAGCACCTCTAATTTTTTTGGTATTTTGTGTTCCATATCCATAACTAAAGAAAGAGAACAACTAAGAACAACAAATAAAAATTACTTAGTGATAAAGCAAACAAGCACATACGAGAATATTCACCCCACGCTATGACTCCCCGGCAACGGCGCCAAAAAAAGGTCTTGATAACCCACAAGTGTAGGGGATCGCAACAATTTTCGATAAGTAAGAGTGTCGAACCCAACGAGGAGCTAAAGGTAGAATAAATATTCCCTCAAGTTCTATCGACCACCGATACAACTCTACGCACGCTTGGCGTTCGCTTTACCTAGAACAAGTATGAAACTAGAAGTACTTTGTAGGAGTGTTATGATAGGTTTGCAAGACAATAAAGAGCATGTAAATATAAACTAGGGGCTGTTTAGATAAAGATGCAATAAAGTAAATATTAGTAGAGAGCTTTTTGTTATGAGAAAGTTATTTTTCCAAGGCAATCGATAACTAGACTGGTAATCATTGTTGCAATTCTATTTGGGGGAGAGGCATAAGCTAACATATCATCCCTTACTTGGGATTCTATGCACTTATGATTGGAACTCTAGCAAGCATCCGCAAATACTAAAGATTCATTAAGGTAAAACCCAACCATAGCATTAAGCATCAAGTCCCCTTTTGTCCCATACGCAAACAACCTACTTACTCGGGTTTGTGTTTCCGTCACTCACACAACCCACCATAAGCAAATCATAAACATATTGCAAACCCTACAACGGGAATCCCTCACGCTTGCGCGACACGGAGGGCACAATAGAACAGCACCAATAATAAAACATGCAACTCAAACCAATCATGATCATCAATTAACCCATAGGACAAAACGGATCTACTCAAACATCATAAGATAGCCATACATCATTGGGAAATAATATATAGCGTTGAGCACCATGGTTAAGTAGAGATTACAGCGGATAAGAGAGAGGTTACACCGCTGCATAGAGGGAGGAAGAGTTGGTGGAGATGTTGGTGAAGATGGCGGCGGTGTTGGTGAAGATCGCGGTGATGATGATGGCCCCCGGCAGTGCTCCGGCGCCACCCGAAGCAAGGGGGAGAGAGGGCCCCTTCTTCTTCTTCTTCCTTGACCTCCTCCCTAGATGGGAGAAGGGTTTCCCCTCTGGTCCTTGGCTCCCATGCCTTGGGAGGGGCGAGAGCCCCTCTGAGATTGGATCTATCTCTCTGTTTCTGCATTCTCTGATTCTACCCCTTCACCATTTCCTTTATATCTGGAGATCCATAACTCCGATTGGGGTGAATCTTTCGCCAAGATTTTTCTTGTAAAATTAGATTTCTTGCGGCAAAAGAAGGGAATCAACCGCCTTACGGGTGGCCCACGAGAGCCCAGGGCGCGCCCAGGGGTAGGGGGCGCGCCCCCAATCTCATGGCCACCCCGGACACTGTTTCGCGTTGATTCTTCCTCCGAAAAATCCCAAATATTCCAAAATAATTCTCCATCCGTTTTTATCCCATTTGGATTCCGTTTCATATTGGTTTTCTACGAAACATAAAACATGCAACAGACAGGAACTGGCACTGGGCACTGGATCAATATGTTAGTCCCAAAAATAGTATAAAAAGTTGCCAAAAGTATATGAAAGTTGAAGAATATTGGCATGGAACAATAAAAAATTATAGATACGACGGAGACGTATCACATACGAATGGGAATCGTACGCGTCCAAAGAATGAAATGACAGGGCAAGATAACGGTGGAAGACTGGGTTTAATGGCACTGCCCCTTTCTGATAACAAAGATCAGCAAGGGGTGCCAAGGGGACGAGATGGAGGGAACGATTTGGGATAGAGACAAGTCTATCACTGAAATAACATGGGTGGGTCGCGGAAAGATATTGACGCGATACCTGAGCATAACTCCTATAAATGATGTCTGGAACACTCGGCACCAGGGCATCTATCGGTGGAAACGACACCTATGGGATCAAAACGGGATCCCTACTGTGGTTGCAGGGCGCGGGGTTGAGAGGAGAGCATGATCGGTGGACAATTCAGAGCACACGGGTCGTTTACCTAGGTTCAGGCCGCGACATGCATAATACTCTACTCCTGCTTAGTGTATCTATTTGAGTGTTCTTGCTGCTCTTGAGCTAGCTACAATGAGTGTAACTTGTCCCAGGGTCCGAATCCTTCTCCTGGATGCCTTGGGCCTACTTTTATAGGCAAGGGGATCGCCACAGTGGCACACAGGAGGTGGCATCAGGGTACTGTGGTTAAGCCTATCGTTAACCATATGGGACAAGGCACATTAAATGCAAACCCCCGCCCCGTCCATCGCCGCTCCACCTTTCTTCGACACGCGTCCGAGCCAGCAGGGCACGTGGTGCCATGTAGGTTGGCAAGCAACTGAGGTCGCGTAGTGGAGAAGTCTTCATGAAAATTTGCATGCCACCACGTAGGCATTGCTGAGTTGGCCTAGAAGCCTCCTGTTGACACGCAGGTGCCTGCCTAGCTGGTGGGCTGGTAGCTGCATGGGGAGTGGTGGCGGGACCGTGGCAGGCGCGGGCCTGGCCGTAGATGTCATAGACATCCTCGGCAAGGGCCTTGCCGGGGCCCCGGCAAGGGTCATGCCGCGGCGTCGTAGTCGTCCCCGGCAAGGATGTTGCCGGAGGTCTTGTGTGCTTCCTTGGCAAGGATCTTGCCGAGGTTCGTCGCCTTCTATTCCTCCTCTGATTTGGAGTGTCTCTTGTCTTCACAAAGATCTGCATACCACCATAGAAGTGCCTCCCGAGCCCTGGTTTCAATGAAGTTGGGAACCTTGGGCCCAAGGGTGGTGCCTTCCCCTGGCTTGGGGCTGGGCAAGTTGCTCCGGCAAGGCTCTCGTCGAGGGCCGTGGAAGCTGCCCCGGCAAGGCTCTTGCCGGGGAGCATCACCTTGCCCTCTGGGTCTTCTGGTCTTGGCGCTGTGTTTCGCTGTTCTGCGGCTTTAACCCCTCCCTCTGCCTCGCCTAGTGTGGTTGTGGGCGCGGCTCTGACTGCCCGTGCACTTATTAAGGGGTACAAAGTAGTGCCCCTACTTTAGTACACCGATAGGAGCCCCCAGGCCTGGGCCACACATAAGCGCGACACGTTTGTTGGGCTAGGCCCAAAAACAGTGTGCGGGCGGGCGGGGCGGTTTTTACCGCAGTAACTTTTCCGTCCGCTGCGCTTCCTCACGTCTCGTGTAGAATGCGTGAAGTGGGGTTACGCGCACGGGTGATCGAAGCATGCTGGCGTCATCTGCAGCGAACAGTAAAGAGGCGGCTTGCGTGTCTCTTCGAGACCGCATGTTGTTGCTCGTTTATTCTCCTTACCTGGGAACCGTCGCTCCACGCGTCCCATTACGCCCATCCCCCGTGCCACGTATGCCGCATGCACGGCACGGGGTGAGTGACAGACACATGGAACATGGGAAGACGTGCACGTGTGGGTTGATACCCACGCGTCTTTAATTGGGCACGAAGGGCGGTCGACGGCCTCGCCCGCTGTCACCTTAACTGGCCGGATTAGCCGAAAGGGGCGGCCGAGCCCCGCCCCCGTCCCTTTATAAAGAGGGGAGCGGGAGTAACGACGCCTATTAGTCCTTCGCCATCTGTCTCTCCCCATCTATGCTCCTTCCTCTCTTCTGTCATGGCGAGAGGCCGCACTGATGCTTCATCGGTGGCGACGAGGGTCTTTGCTCGACAACACGTCGCCCCTCCCCAAGAGCCCGTGGCGGCCGAGCCAACCATGAGGGGAAGGGGGAGGGGGCGAGGCCGAGGCCACCGCGGTGCTCGGGGAAGAGGAGGGCGGGGCGGTGCATCGGCCTCGCCTCCGCCAGCGGTCCTTCCCCCAATGGAGGGCCACGTCCGGGACAACCCTTACGAGTTCTTCATCAGGTTGAGCTAGCCAGCACGCCATCCTATTCGTCTGCCGACTCCGTTTGCTCGGGAGATGGAACTGGACCCGCTGCAGGTGCTGAGGCTACACATGAGGGGCTGCGGGAACAGCTGCACGTGGGCCGACGTCGACTTTCCAGCCCCTCACGTCATGTATCTTCACCGTGGGTGGAAGACCTTCACCCGCGTCCACAGCCTGGCGCCTGGGCTCATTCTCTACTTTAAGCTGATGGAGAACGGCCTGCTCTGTGTCAAGGTCTTTGGAGACCTTGGCATTGGCCTAAAGTGCTGCGTGGAGAGCTCCTCCGACGATGAAGATTCTTCCTCGAGCGGGAGTGACGAGGAGGACAGCAGCATCAACGACGAGGGTAGCGGGCGGTAGGATGACGGGTCTGACTAGGCATCGGGCGCGCCGCTCTGGGGCGACACCGGCGACCCCATCATCCGTGTCGCCGGCTCCTTGAACTTCTCGGGGTGGCCTC
>NC_041381.1:103513938-103558083 GCF_002162155.2 Triticum dicoccoides | reverse complement strand
AGAAGGCGGGTGGCACGCCGTCAAGTTGGAGTACGATGACACCGATGCCTTCATAGCGTATTGACGGGCCACTGCCTCATCTTCCAGCTCTTCCTCCAGCGCCATCACCACCAGCCCTCTCCTAGGCGATCGCGGACATGTTCTCTTAGCGCCTTCTGCTGCTCGTACCTCGCCTAGGCGCTCCTTCTGCCCTTTTTACCTTCTTGTCGCATTTTCTGAGGAGAGGGACAAGAAAGGGATTATGGTCACCTTATCTTTTTTTCAGCTTGTAAGCCTATGGGCCTTAGTTAGATCTAAAACCTGTAATCCCCTTGCTCATGTCTACATTCCATATGATTTGTACTTGTATGGGGCGTATTAATGAAAAAGGGGTGCTTACCGGGTCCTTTGTGTGCGAGCCATGCCCATACCAAGGAACGAGTCCTTGTTATTTTCTGTATAAACAAAGTCTCCCGGCAACAGGCCTTGCCGCTCCCTTACTTTGTTCAGCTGCACTCACATTTTCGGTGGAGGCAGTGATGAAATAGAGTTAGACCCTACGCCTATTTCTTTGTTGCCGCAGCTGCAACCAGATTCTGCCCCAAGAAATATTTCTTTGGTACAGGAAAAAGGTAGCACAGTAGCCTAGGAGCAAGACGAGGTTTCATACTCCCCTAGTTTCATACGAGAATGCAAGACAGGGGAGGAAAACTTATCTGGATTTGTGGTCCCCCCTCCGACAGCGTTGGCTTGCCGGGGTCGGACCCTCATGTCTTCAGCCCCCGGCAACCCTAGCTTGCTGGGGTCGGAGCGCCAGCTTGTTCTCCTCATCTCCATATGGCTAAGCGGATATGCTCATGTATCCTGCGAACCAAAAAAGGACGGAGAGGAACAAAGAGATGCAGACTCGACCTCTAAGCTAGGAGTTAGTCGCTGCTAAGCACTATCAACCCTAAGCAAGGAGGAGACTCAACCTAGCATGCATGCTATAACTTAGGGCGCCGGCGCTTCGTTTATTTATGTTCAGGGTCTGCATCTGGCTTTGTACAGAGGGTTACATGCCTTGCCGGCAAGGCTTGTACAAAAGGTAGCCTGCCGGGGGCCCGGCAGCCGCACCTTATGGGTAAAACTTGCGAAGATGCTCGATGTTCCAGGAGTTGCTCACTGGAATGGCATCTTTGGTCTCCAGGCGGACTGCGCTAGGCCTGGTGACACATGTTACCCGATAAGGGCATTCCCACTTTGGCGTCAACTTGTTGGAATTCTTGGCCGACTGAACGTGCCGAAGAACAAGGTCACCTTCCTCAAAGCTTCGGGCATGAACCTTGCAGCTATGGTAGAGGTGCAAGGCTTGCTGGTAGCATACTGCTCTCACAGCCGCCCGAAGACGATCTTCCTCAAGGAGCGTCGTGTCATCTTGCCGCAATCGCTCTTGCTCAAGCTCATCATAAGCGAGCACTTGAGGTGACCCGTGTATGAGTTCCATGGGGAGAACTGCTTCTGCCCCGTAGACCAGGGCAAAGGGTGTCTGGACGGTGGCTCAATTTGGCGTCGTTCTGATCGACCAAAGAACTGCCGGCAGCTCGTCAATCTAGCGCCTTCCACTATTGTGCAGCCTGTCAAAAGTCTTCGTTCTTAAGCCCCACAGAACTTCAGCATTTGCTCTCTCTGCTTGGCTGTGGCTTCGTGGGTGTGCTACGGAAGCAAAACAGACCTTGCTGCCGAGCTCCTCGATGTACTGCATGAAGGCGTGGCTTGTGAACTGTGTGCCGTTATCGGTGATGATCCTGTTGGGTACACCAAAACGGCAAACTAGCCCCTTGAAGAACTTGATGGCTGACTGCGCTGTCACCTTCCTAACTACTTCCACCTCAGGCCGCTTTGTGAACTTGTCGATTGCAACGTACAAGTACTCAAAGCCCCCGACTGCATGAGGGAAAGGGCCCAATATGTCGAGCCCCCAGACCGAGAAGGGCCAGGAGAGAGGGATGGTTTGAAGGACTTGAGATGGTTGATGAAGCTTCTTCGAATGGAACTGGCACGCTTCACACTTGGTTACTAGTATCATCGCATCCTGGAGGGCAGCAGGCCAGAAGAAACCCTGCCAGAAAGCCTTGCTGGCAAAGGCCCTCGACCCTATGTGGGAGCCACATATGCCCCCATGTATTTCTACCAACAGCTCCAGTCCTTCCTCCCCGGGAATGCATTCCAGCTGGACGTTGTTTGGCCTTTTTCTGTACAGAAAATCGTCAATGAACTGATACAGGGCAGACCGACGGGCCACTCTCTCCGCTTCTTCCTGCTCCTAAGGAAGTTCCCTTGTTTGAAGGAACCAGACGGTATGCTGCGCCCATGCTGGAGCCTGAGGCTCGACGGCAAGGACTAAAGGCATCTCTTCTGCCATGGGAGCTGCCGTCTCTACGGCCAGGGCTTGACGCCCCATCGGAGTCGGTGGCCCCACGGCAGGCTCAGTATCCACGGCAGCATCCTTGCCGGCGGCCCCAGGAAGCTCGGCGGGAAAATATTTGTCGGGGCCTAATTTCCTTCGCTTGTTCTGCCCTATTGATGGTTCCACGGATGGTTGAGTTAGCCGAAGCACAAAGGTACCTGGTTCCACGGGTAGTTTGAAGGCAGCGCACTTCGACAGGTAGTCGGCAATCTTGTTCTCCACTCGGGGAACATGCTCCGCCTGAATACCATCCAAACGCTCCTCCAGCTTCCTCACCTCATCCATGTAGGCCTCCATCAACGGACTTTGATAATCCTTATTAACCTGCCTGACGACGAGCTGCGAATCACCTTTGACAGTGACCTTTTTGACTCCGAGGTCTACCGCGATCCTGAGACCAGCAAGCAATCCCTCATACTCGGTAGAATTGTTCACTGACATCTCCCTAGGAAAGTGTATCTGGATGACATACTTGAGGTGCTCTCCAGTGGGTGCGACAAGCAGCACACCAGCACCGGCGCCTTCTAGCGAGAAAGCCCCATCAAAGTACATAACCCAGTTGCGACTTGCTTCCTTGCCGGGGAGAGTGGTCTCCTGGACCTTTTCGTCGGGCATCGAGGTCCATTCCAGAATGAACTCTGCCAAAACTCTGGTCTGGATTGTCGAGGTACTCTCAAACTTCAAACTGAAACTTGACAGCTCCAAGGCCCACTCCACAATCCTCCCCGCCGCATCTGGGTTATGTAGTATCCGTTGCAACGGGAGGCGGGAGACAACAGTGATCTCATGTGCTTGGAAGTAGTGACGCAGCTTCCTCGAGGCCATAAGGAGGCTGAAGAGCAATTTCTGCACACCAGAATACCTCGACCTAGTCCCTTGCAAGAGGGAGCTGACAAAGTAAATTGGGTGCTGCATCATCTTCTTCTTCTGCACCACTTCACCTAGTTGCGTGGGTCCTGTCTCGTTGGTGTCAGACTCTGCCGGGTGCCCCATCTTGCCGGGATCAAGTCCCGCCGGGGGGAGCCTTGGCTCGACGTCCACCAGTTCTGCTGTCACTTCTATCTTCTCGTCAACCTCCCTCTGCGCCACTAGTGCGGTACTAACCACCTGATTTGTCGCCACCAAATACAGCAGCAACGGCTCTTGTGGCTTAGGCGCAACCAGTATGGCCATGGAGGAGAGGTACTTCTTCAAATCTTGCAGCGCAGCCTCGGCCTCTGGAGTCCACTCCATTGGGCCCGCCTTTTTCATGATTTTGAAAAAGGGAAGGGCACGCTCAGCAGACTTGGAGATGAATCTGCTCATGGCGGCGATGCAGCCAGTGAACCGACGCACATCCTTGATCCGCTTAGGTGCCTCAATCTGCTCGATGGCCTTGATCTTGTCGAGATTCACTTCTATCCCGCACTGCAACATGAAGAATCCGAGAAGCTTGCCGGAAGGCACACCGAAAACACACTGAGGGAGTCCTGATAAGGGGGTATCCGGACAGCCAGACTATATACTTTGGCCGGACTGTTGGACTATGAAGATACAAGATAGAAGACTTCGTCTCGTGTTTGGATGGGACTCTCCTTGGCGTGGAAGGCAAGCTTGGCGATTCGGATGTATATCTCCTCCTCTGTAAACCGACTCTGTGTAACCCTAGCCCCATCCGGTGTCTATATAAACCGGAGGGCTTAGTCCGTGGGACACAACAACAATCATACCATAGGCTAGCTTCTAGGGTTTAGCCTCTCTGATCTCGTGGTAGATAAACTCTTGTAATACTCATATCATCAAGATCAATCAAGCAGGAAGTAGGGTATTACCTCCATCGAGAGGGCCCAACCTGGGTAAACATCATGTCCCCAGCCTCCTGTTAACATTAGCCTTAGACGCACAGTTTGGGACCCCCTACCCGAGATCCGCCGGTTTTGACACCGACATTGGTGCTTTCATTGAGAGTTCCTTTGTGTCGTCGCTGTAAGGCTAGATGGCTTCTCCAACCTTCTACCACACTGTCCTGGGTGAGACTTTTTTCCCTGGACAGATCTTCGTGTTCGGCAGCTTCACACTGCAGGCCAACTCGCTTGGCCATCTGGAGCAGATCGATATCTACGCCCCTGGCCATCAGGTCAGATTTGGAAACCTAAACTACATTGCCGACATCCGCGGAGACTAGATCTTCGACGGATTCGGGCCCGTGTCAGGAGCGCCGAACAATCACGACGTGCATGACCTAGATCTGGAGTCGGATAGTATTCAGAAGGTCGCACCTGCTACAACTCCGAACTTTGTTCCGGAGCAGGTCGTGCCTTCCGAGGACGGGTGGATGGACCCCGCCCCAAAGACCGCATGCTCGTCGGCGTTGGAGCCGAACACAGACTCCTCTCCTTAGGAAATTTGTACCTCCGGACCCCCGGACTAGTCTCCGGTAGTGTGTTCCGGAACACGCGCATCAGTGCCCATCGAATCTAACCGGGCTCCTGTCATGGAGTTCGCCGCCACGGATATCTTTCAGCACTCACCCTTCGGAGATGTGCTGAATTCATTAAGTCTCTCTCTTTGTCGGGGGACTCCTGGCCGAACTATGTTCGGCTCGAGTGGGAAGCTGGTGATGAAGAAATTCGTTACCCACCCACCACCCACTTAATAGCCACGATCGATGACCTGACCGACGTGCTTAACTTCGGCTCCGAAGACATCGACGGTATAGACGATGATGCAGGAGAAGAACAGGAACCACCGCCCAAAGGGCGCTGGACTGCCACCTCTTCATATGATATATATATATGGTGGATACTCCCAAAGAAACCAATGACGATGAGGCAATGAGAGATAACCCCTCGGGGAAGAAAGCAAAACATGGGCGTCATCGGCGCCGCTCCAAGCCTCGCCACAACAATACCGGCACTGGAGAAGAAAATCCGGATGGTGCCGAAGAGGAATACGATCCTGATCAACCCACCTTTGAGCAAGCCAAACAGGAACACTGGCAGGCTAGCCCAGACGAACAGGCGACGGACGGATACTTGGAGGATGATAACTATATGCCTCCCTCCGAAGACGAGGTGAGCCTCGGTGACGACGAATTCGGCATACTAGAGGATCCCATAGAGCAGGAGCGCTTCAAGCGCAGGCTTATAGCCACTGCAAGAAGCCTGAAAAAGAAGCAGCAGCAGCTTCAAGCTGACCAAGATCTGCTCGCAGACAGATGGACCGAAGTCCTGGCGGCCGAGGAATACAGACTCGAACCCTCGAGCAGGGGATACCAAAGCACAAACCGCTAGAAGAAGAGGCCAAAGAGCCTGAACTTCCAGCACAAGATGAGGCTAACCGACCACCATGTGGCCGGGGTAAAACGGCATATCAGGCCGGACTCCAGCCCACACCCCCACGCCGGTTCACTATGGCCCGTGGTAATACGCAGGACCTGCAAGACATATTGGAAAACAACGCAGGACAACCAAGATCGATCTACGGATCACGAGGGCGCGCCACAGCCCACGACACCGATCATCACGCCGGATACAATACTGATAAATTCGGCCGGGCCGGATATTACCGACCAGACCCAATTGTACTACGCCGCGATATAGCCCGTCATAGAGGCGCTGCAGACCCCCTCTGCTTCACCGATGAGGTAATGGAACATGAATTCCCAGAAGGGTTTAAACCCATCAACATTGAGTCATATGATGGCACAACAGACCCCGCGGTGTGGATCGAAGATTTTCTTCTCCACATTCACATGGCCCGCGGTGATGACCTACATGCCATCAAGTATCTCCCACTCAAGCTTAAAGGGCCAGCCAGACACTGGCTAAATAACCCGCCAGCAAACTCCATTGGCAATTGGGAAAATCTTGAGGACGCTTTCCTCGATAACTTCCAGGGCACTTACGTGCGACCACCGGATGCTGATGACTTAAGTCACATTACCCAACAGCCCGGAGAGTCAGCCAGGAAATTCTGGACTCGGTTCCTAACTAAAAAGAACCAAATTGTCGACTATCCGGACGCGGAGGCCCTGGCAGCCTTTAAGCATAATATCCATGACGAGTGGCTTACCCGACACCTCGGCCAAGAAAAACCGAAGACCATTGTCGGTGTCAAAACTGGCGGATCTCGGGTAGGGGGTCCCGAACTGTGCGTCTAGGCGGATGGTAACAGGAGACAAGGGACATGATGTTTTTACCCAGGTTCGAGCCCTCTCGATGGAGGTAAAACCCTACTCCTGCTTGATTAATATTGATGATATGGGTAGTACAAGAGTAGATCTACCACGAGATCAGAGAGGCTAAACCCTAGAAGCTAGCCTATGGCATGATTGTTGTTCGTCCTACGGACTAAAACCCTCCGTTTATATAGACACTAGAGAGGGCTAGGGTTACACAGAGTTGGTTACAATGGGAGGAGATCTACATATCCGTATCGCCAAGCTTGCCTTACACGCCAAGGAAAGTCCCATCCGGACAGGAGACGAAGTCTTCAATCTTGTATCTTCATAGTCCAGGAGTCCGGCCAAAGGTCATAGTCCGGTCATCCGGACACTCCCTAATCCAGGACTCCCTCAACCATGGCGGCCCTCACGACACTAATGACCTGCTTTTGCGCGGGTGAGGACAACTGGTTGGCTCGTAGTAACACCGCGCCAGGAAACCATGGCACTTTAGATATCCGTGAAAGTAACGGAAAGCCACGGCGCAACAGATACAAGCGTCGAAACAATGGCGACAATGTGGAGGATACGGCAGCCAAAGCCGGATTCAGCAACTCCAAATCCGGTCAGCGGAAGAAGCCATTCAAGAGAAACAATCCGATAAACTAGCCAATCACACTAACAGAGATTGTTGGGTGTTCAAACAGGCCGGCAAGATAAATGTTGAGAAGAAGGACAAGGGGCTGCACAGTGATGATGACGAGGAGTCTCGGCGCCGGAACACTTGAGGACAGAAGAAATTTCCTTCGCAGGTAAAAACAATGAACATGATCTACGCCACTCACATCCCCAAACAGGAGCGAAAGCGTGCACTTAGGGACGTCTATGCAATGGATCCCGTCGCCCCAAAATTCAACCTATGGTCATCCTGCCCGATCACCTTTGATCGTAGGGACCATCCCACCAGCATCCGTCATGGCGGCTCAGCCGCATTGGTCCTTGACCCAATCATCGACGGATTCCACCTCAAGCGAGTCCTCATGGACGGCGGCAGCAGCCTGAACCTGCTTTATCAGGACACAGTGCGCAAAATGGGCATCGATCTGTCACAGATCAAACCCACCAAAGCCACCTTCGAAGGTGTAATTCCATGGGTAGAGGCCCGCTGCACGGGCTCAATAACACTGGAAGTGGTCTTCGGATCTCCGGATAACTTCCGAAGCTAGGAGTTAATCTTTGATATTGTCCCTTTCCATAGTGGCTACCATGCACTACTTGGATGTACCGCATTCGCTCATTTCAATGCGGTACCACACTATGCATACCTCAAGCTTAAGATGCCAGGACCTCGCGGGACAGTCAATGGAAATACAGACCGCTCCGTCCGTATGGAAGAACACACTGCGGCCCTCGCGGCAGAAGTACAAAGAAGCCTCCTCCGACAAATAGCCAATTCGGCAACGACATCCCCGAACACCGTCAAGAGAGTCCGGAGTACCCCGCCACAGGACCGTCAGGCACGCTAGGAGCTCGATTAGCAACCCGGCCTCCACCCCAGCCCCATTCAAGCGGCGTTCTTGCCACACGCACACAACTACACGCTCAAAATACCATGGACATAGGTGGAGGCAAGACGACAATGCGGCCAGAGTGTGGTTCAGCCGCCATGAGGCCTGCATACTATTTTTTTCCAGATCCCCACTTTCGGGCAGCCCCTTCAGAGAGATCGGATAACCAGACTCATCAAAGAAGACACACCAAGGAGGCAAGAGGCATTGCACACAAGGGAATACTCAGGTGGTCTTCTTCAATGATCGTTATACCTGTCCTTACATACCCGCATGTAGCCTGCCCTTGGATAGGACATGTCAAATAGTCCTATTTCTTTCTGCTTAATGCATTAATTGTACGCCTTGCCGTATTGTCCAAGTAAATTGGAAGTAGTACATAGCGTCAGCTTCTTATTACTATCTTCATATTTTCCATTGAATATTTATTCAATATTGCATATGTACATTTTGGTACGCTCAGTTTGCCAGGGGCTTCCTTTTGAGCCCCATAAAATGGCAAGAAAAGTCCGAACACTTTCAACAGTACAGCACCCCGAACTTATAGCATTATATGCATCAGCTCCGAATCATGTCTTGGGTCAATAGTTGGGTTAGCCCGGCTCCCTTGTTTTGGTACCTTACGTTCCATTATATCGGCTAAGGTAGCGCAGGGAGAACTACTGCGATTGTGTCCCGGTTCTTCTGGACGAACACCTCATTAGAGAAAGCCGAAAACTGACCATCATGATGTGGCGAGAGCTGGTCGCTGTTCGCGAGGTACTAAAATCCCTAAAGATTTTTTCAGTTTAAAGCGAGGAATCGGCCTTGCCCGATTTAGGCGTGTATAATGCCCCACTTTCGGCTTTCTGAATACTAGGGGCTTCATTGAAATTTAAAATTATAGACTTCTATGGCCAAGTGAGAGTAATAAAGCCGAATAGTCCAATTGCCTGGTTCGCTGCGCTAAACACCTCCTTAAAGGACCAATAAACTGGAAAAAAGAGTGTTTAGGTTTTCCACGAACACCCAGTACTAGTTACAAGGGGGCGGAAGCCGACGACTGGCCTACTTTCAGATTTTGATAAACGGCCATAGAGAAGGTAATATTTTAAATCAAACAAAGCGTTGTATAGCGTAATCAAACTCGTTCTCATATTACACAGATGACATGAGTACATTTACTCAAACATAATGTGCTTAGGACATTCATTCACCACAAGCCGAGCGCCTTTCATAATGCCATTATAATATATTCGGGGTAACCATGCTCCTTGCCCTTCGGGGGTCCATCCTTCACGAGCTTCTCCTCATCCAGTTTGGCCCAATGCATCTTCACGCGGGCAAAGGCCCGTCGGGCACCCTCAATACATACAGATTTCTTGATAACTTCTAGCCATGGACAGGCCTACACCATCTGCTTCACCAGGCCAAAGTAGCTGCCGGGCAGGGGCTCGCCAGGCCACATACGGACTATGAGGTCCTTCATGGCCTGTTCGGCCGCATTGTGGAGTTCGACCAGCTGCTTCAGTTGGTCACTCAGAGGCATCGGGTGTTCGGCCCTAGCATATTGGGACCAGAACAACTTCTCCGTAGAGCTCCCCTCCTCAGCGCGATAGAACTCTGAGGCATCCGAAGTGCTGCGTGGCAGATCTACGAATGCCCCTAGAGAGCTCCGGATTCGTGTAAGTAAAAGAAATGAGTCCTCCACATGCTTGCTTTGCATAAAGTGTCAGAAATATGCCCTAGAGGCAATAATAAAATGATTATTATTATATTTCCTTGTTCATGATAATTGTCTTTTATTCATGCTATAATTGTATTATCCGGAAATTGTAATACATGTGTGAATACATAGACCACAATACGTCCCTAGTAAGCCTCTAGTTGACTAGCTCGTTAGTCAACAGATATCATGGTTTCCTGACTACGGACATTAGATGTCATTGACAACGGGATCACATCATTAGGAGAATGATGTGATGGACAAGACCCAATCCTAAGCATAGCACAAGATCGTGTAGTTCGTTTTGCTAGAGCTTTTCCAATGTCAAGTATCTCTTCCTTAGACCATGAGATCGTGTAACTCCCGGATACCATAGGAGTGCTTTGGGTGTACCAAACGTCACAATGTAACTGGGTGACTATAAAGGTGCACTACAGGTATCTCCAAAAGTGTCTGTTGGGTTGACACGGATCAAGACTGGGATTTGTCACTCCGTATGACGGAGAGGTATCACTGGGCCCACTCGGTAATGCATCATCATAATGAGCTCAAAGTGACCAAGTGTTTGGTCATGGGATCATGCATTACGATACGAGTAAAGTGACTTGCCGGCAACGAGATTGAACGAGGTATTGGGATACCGACGATCGAATCTCGGGCAAAGTAACATACCATATGACAAAGGGTATATTATACGGGGTTGCTTGAATCCTCGACATCGTGGTTCATCCGATGAGATCATCGAGGAGTATGTGGGAGCCAACATGGGTATCCAGGTCCCACTGTTGGTTATTGACCGGAGAGCCGTCTCGGTCATGTCTGCATGTCTCCCGAACCCATAGGGTCTACACACTTAAGGATCGGTGACGCTAGGGTTGTACGAATATGAGTATGCAGGAAACCGAATGTTGTTCGGAGTTCCGGATGAGATCCCAGACGTCACGAGGAGTTCTGGAATGGTCTGGAGGTAAAGAATTATATATAGGAACTGCTGTTTCGGCCATCGGGAAGGTTTCGGGGTCACCCGGTATTGTACCGGGACCACCGAAAGGGTCCCGGGGGTCCACCGGGTGGGGTCACCTGTCCCGGAGGGCCCCGTGGGCTGAAGCGGGAGGGGAACCAGCCCCTAGTGGGCTGGTGCGCCCCCCTTGGCCCCCCCTGCGCCTGGGGTTGGAAACCCTGGGTGGGGGGGGGGGGCGCACCACTTGCCTTGGGGGGCACTCCACCCCCCTGGCCGCCGCCCCCTTGGGAGATTGCATCTCCCAGGGCCGGCGCCCCCCTAGGGGCCTATATAAAGGAGGGCAGGGGGAGGGCAGCCGCACCCTGTGTCTTGGCGCCTCCCTCCCCCCGCTACACCTCGTCCTCCTCCCGCAGCAGCTTGGCGAAGCCCTGCCGGAGTTCTGCTGCATCCACCACCACGCCGTTGTGCTGCTGGATCATCATCAACCTCTCCTTCCCCCTTGCTGGATCAAGAAGGAGGAGGCGTCATCCGCTCCGTACGTGTGTTGAACGCGGAGGTGCTGTCCGTTCGGCACTTGGTCATCGGTGATTTGAATCACGGCGAGTACGACTCCATCATCTCTGTTCTCTTGAACGCTTCCGCACGCGATCTACAAGTGGTATGTAGATGCTTCCTTCTCCTATCACTCATTGCTTAGATGAACTCATAGATGGATCTTGGTGAAACCGTAGGAAAATTTTTAATTTTCTGCAACGTTCCCCAATAGTGGCATCATGAGCTAGGTCTATGCGTAGTTCTCTATTGCACGAGTAGAACACAATTTTGTTGTGGGCGTAGATCTTGTCAACTTGCTTGCCGCTACTAGTCTTTTCTTGCTTCAGCGGTATTGTGGGATGAAGCGGCCCGGACCAACCTTACACGTACGCTTACGTGAGACAGGTTCCACCGACTGACATGCACTAGTTGCATAAGGTGGCTAGCGGGTGTCTGTCTCTCCCACTTTAGTTGGAGCGGATTCGACGAAAAGGGTCCTTATGAAGGGTAAATAGAAGTTGACAAAATCACGTTGTGGTTATTCGTAGGTAAGAAAATGTTCTTGCTAGAACCCAATTGCAGCCACGTAAAAGATGCAACAACAATTAGAGGACGTCTAACTTGTTTTTGCAGCAATTGTCATGTGATGTGATATGGCCAGAAGTTGTGATGAATGATGAATGATATATTGTGATGTATGAGATCATGTTCTTGTAATAGGAATCACGACTTGCATGTCGATGAGTATGACAACCGGCAGGAGCCATAGGAGTTGTCTTTATTTTTGTATGACCTGCGTGTCATTAAAGAACGCCATGTAAATTACTTTACTTTATTGCTAAACGCGTTAGCCATAGAAGCAGAAGTAGTCGTTGGCGTGACAACTTCATGAAGACACGATGATGGAGATCATGATGATGGAGATCATGGTGTCATGCCGGTGACGAAGATGATCATGGAGCCCTGAAGATGGAGATCGAAGGAGCTATATGATATTAGCCATATCATGTCACTACTTTATATAATTGCATGTGATGTTTATTATGTTTATGCGTCTTGTTTACTTAGAACAACGGTAGTAAATAAGATGATCCCTTATAATAATTTCAAGAAAGTGTTCCCCTAACTGTGCGCCATTGCTAAAGTTCGTCGTTTCGAAGCACCACGTGATGATCGTGTGTGATAGATCATTACGTTCACATACAACGGGTGTAAGATAGTTTTACACATGCAGAAACACTTAGGGTTAACTTGACGAGCCTAGCATGTACAGACATGGCCTCGGAACACAAGAGACCGAAAGGTCGAACATGAGTCGTATGGACGATATGATCAACATGGAGATGTTCACCGATGATGACTAGTCCGTCTCATGTGATGATCGGACATGGCCTAGTCAACTCGGATCGTGTAACACTTAGATGACTAGAGGGATGTCTAATCTGAGTGGGAGTTCATTAAATAATTTGATTAGATGAACTTAATTATCATGAACTTAGTCTAAAAACCTTTGCAAATATGTCTTGTAGATCAAATGGCCAACGCTCATGTCAACATGAACTTCAACGCGTTCCTAGAGAAAACCAAGCTGAAAGATGATGGCAGCAACTATTCGGACTGGGTCCGGAACCTGAGGATCATCCTCATAGCAGCCAAGAAAGATTATGTCCTAGAAGCACCGCTAGGTGAAGCACCCATCCCAGAGAACCAAGACGTTATGAACACTTGGCAATCACGTGCTGATGATTACTCCCTCGTTCAGTGCGGCATGCTTTACAGCTTAGAACCGGGGCTCCAAAAGCATTTGAGCAACACGGAGCATATGAGATGTTCGAAGAGCTGAAAATGGTTTTTCAAGCTCATGCCCGGGTCGAGAGACATGAAGTCTCCGACAAGTTCTATAGTTGTAAGATGGAGGAAAACAGTTCTGCCAGTGAGCACATACTCAAAATGTCTGGGTTGCAGAACCGCCTGTCCTAGCTGGAGATCAACCTCCCGGACGAGGCAGTCATTGACAGAATCCTTCAGTCGCTCCCACCGAGCTACAAGAGCTTTGTGTTGAACTACAATATGCAGGGGATGGTGAAGACCATTCCTGAAGTATTTTCAATGCTGAAGTCAGCAGAGGTTGAAATCAAGAAAGAACATCAAGTGTTGATGGTCAATAAGACCACTAAGTTCAAGAAGGGCAAGGGTAAGAAGAACTTCAAGAAGGACGGCAAAGATGTTGCCGCGCCCGGTAAGCTAGTTACCGGGAATAAGTCAAAGAATGGACCCAAGCCTGAGTCTGAGTGCTTTTATTGCAAAGGGAAGGGTCACTGGAAGCGGAACTGCCCCAAATACTTAGCGGACAAGAAGGCCGGCAACACTAAAGGTATATTTGATATACATGTAATTGATGTGTACCTTACCAGTACTCGTAGTAACTCCTGGGTATTTGATAACGGTGCCGTTGCTCATATTTGTAACTCACAGCAGGAGCTGCGGAATAAGCGGAGACTGGCGAAGGACGAGGTGACGATGCGCGTCGGGAATGGTTCCAAGGTCGATGTGATCACCGTCGGCACACTACCTCTACATTTACCTACGGGATTAGTTTTAAACCTCAATAATTGTTATTTAGTGCCAAGTTTGAGCATGAACATTGTATCCGGATCTCGTTTGATGCGAGATGGCTACTCATTTAAATCCGAGAATAATGGTTGTTCTATTTATATGGGAGATATGTTTTATGGTCATGCCCCCATGGTTAATGGTTTATTCTTAATGAATCTCGAACGTAATGTTACACATATTCATAGTGTGAATACCAAAAGATGTAAAGTTGATAAGGATAGTCCCACATACTTGTGGCACTGCCGCCTTGGTCACATTGGTGTCAAGCGCATGAAGAAGCTCCATGCTGATGGACTTTTAGAGTCTCTCGATTATGAATCATTTGACACATGCGAACCATGCCTCATGGGCAAAATGACCAAGACCCCGTTCTCCGAAACAATGGAGCGAGCAACCAACTTATTGGAAATCATACATACTGATGTGTGTGGTCCAATGAGTGTTGAGGCTCGCGGAGGATATCGTTATGTTCTCACTCTCACTGATGACTTGAGTAGATATGGGTATGTCTACTTGATGAAACACAAGTCTGAGACCTTTGAAAAGTTCAAGGAATTTCAGAATGAGGTAGAGAATCAACGTGACCGAAAGATAAAGTTCCTACGATCAGATCGTGGAGGAGAATATTTAAGTCACGAATTTGGTACACACTTAAGGAAATGTGGAATCGTTTCACAACTCACGCCGCCTGGAACACCTCAGCGTAATGGTGTGTCTGAACATCGTAATCGCACTCTATTGGATATGGTGCGATCTATGATGTCTCTTACTGATTTACCGCTATCATTTTGGGGATACGCTCTAGAGACAACTACATTCACTTTAAATAGGGCACCATCTAAATCCGTTGAGACGACACCGTATGAATTATGGTTTGGGAAGAAACCTAAGCTGTCGTTTCTAAAAGTTTGGGGATGCGATGCTTATGTCAAGAAACTTCAACCTGCAAAGCTCGAACCCAAATCGGAAAAATGCATCTTCATAGGATACCCTAAGGAAACCATTGGGTATAACTTCTACCTTAGATCCGAAGGAAAGATCTTTGTTGCCAAGAACGGATCCTTTCTGGAAAAAGAGTTTCTCTCGAAAGGATTAAGTAGGAGGAAAGTAGAACTCGATGAAGTACTACCTCTTGAACCAGAAAGTAGTGCAGCTCAGGAAAATGTTCCTGTGGTGCCTACACCGACTGGAGAGGAAATTAATGATGATGATCAAGGTACTTCGGATCAAGTTGCTACTGAACTTCGTAGGTCCACGAGGACACGTTCCACACCAGAGTGGTATGGCAACCCTGTCCTGGAAATTATGTTGTTAGACAACTGTGAACCTTCGAACTATGAAGACGCGATGGCGGGCCCAGATTCCAACAAATGGCTTGAAGCGATGCAATCCGAGATAGAATCCATGTATGAAAACAAAGTATGGACTTTGACAGACTTGCCCGATGATCGGCGAGCGATAGAAAACAAATGGATCTTTAAGAAGAAGACGGACTCGGATGGTAATGTCACCATCTATAAAGCTCGACTTGTTGCTAAGGGTTATTTACAAGTTCAAGGGGTTGACTACGATGAGACTTTCTCTCCCGTAGCGAAGCTGAAGTCCGTCCGAATCATGTTAGCAATTGCCGCATAATATGATTATGAGATATGGCAGATGGACGTCAAAACGGCATTCCTTAATGGTTATCTTAAGGAAGAGCTGTATATGATGCAGCCGGAAGGTTTTGTCGATCCTAAAAATACTAACAAAGTATGCAAGCTCCAGCGATCCATTTATGGGCTGGTGCAAGCATCTCGGAGTTGGAACATTCGCTTTGATGAGATGATCAAAGCGTTTGGGTTTATGCAGACTTATGGAGAAGCCTGCGTTTACAAGAAAGTGAGTGGGAGCTCTGTAGCATTTCTCATATTATATGTAGATGACATACTTTTGATGGGAAATGATATAGAATTCTTGGACAACATTAAGGCCTACTTGAATAAGTGTTTTTCAATGAAGGACCTTGGAGAAGCTGCTTACATATTAGGCATCAAGATCTATAGGGATAGATCGAGACGCCTCATAGGTCTTTCACAAAGCACATACCTTGATAAGATTTTGAAGAAGTTCAAAATGGATCAGTCCAAGAAAGGGTTCTTGCCTGTACTGCAAGGTGTGAGATTGAGCTCGGCTCAATGCCCGACCACGGCAAAAGATAAAGAAGAGATGAGCGTCATCCCCTATGCCTCAGCCATAGGATCTATTATGTATGCCATGTTGTGTACCAAACCAAATGTAAACCTTCTCGTAAGTTTGGTAGGAAGGTACCAAAGTAATCCCAGCAAGGAACACTAGACAGCGGTCAAGAATATCCTGAAGTACCTGAAAAGGACAAAGGATATGTTTCTCGTTTATGGAGGTGACGAAGAGCTCGTCGTAAAGGGTTACGTTGATGTTAGCTTCAACACAGATCTGGATGACTCTAAGCCACAAACCGGATACGTGTATATGTTGAATGGTGGAGCAGCAAGCTGGTGCAGCTGCAAGCAGAGTGTCGTGGCGGGATCTACATGTGAAGCGGAATACATGGCAGCCTCGAAGGCAGCGCATGAAGCAATTTGGGTGAAGGATTTCATCACCGACCTAGGAGTCATACCCAATGCGTCGGGGCCGATCAAACTCTTCTGTGACAACACTAGAGCTATTGCCCTTGCCAAGGAGCCCAGGTTTCACAAGAAGACCAGGCACATCAAGCGTCGTTTCGACTCCATCCGTGAAAATTTTCAAGATGGAGACATAGATATTTGCAAAGTACATACAGATCTGAATGTTGCAGATCCATTGACTAAACCTCTTCCGCGAGCAAAACATGATCAACACCAGAACTCTATGGGTGTTCGATTCATCACAATGTAACTAGATTATTGACTCTAGTGCAAGTGGGAGACTGTTGGAAATATGCCCTAGAGGCAATAATAAAAGGATTATTATTATATTTCCTTGTTCATGATAATTGTCTTTTATTCATGCTATAATTGTATTATCCGGAAATCGTAATACACGTGTTAATACATAGACCACAATACGTCCCTAGTAAGCCTCTAGTTGACTAGCTCGTTGGTCAACAGATAGTCATGGTTTCCTGACTATGGACATTAGATGTCGTTGACAACGGGATCACATCATTAGGAGAATGATGTGATGGATAAGACCCAATCCTAAGCATAGCACAAGATCGTGTAGTTCGTTTTGCTAGAGCTTTTCCAATGTCAAGTATCTCTTCCTTAGACCATGAGATTGTGTAACTCCCGGATACCGTAGGAGTGCTTTGGGTGTACCAAACGTCACAACGTAACTGGGTGACTATAAAGGTGCACTACAGGTATCTCCGAAAGTGTCTGTTGGGTTGACACGGATCGAGACTGGGATTTGTCACTCCGTATGACGGAGAGGTATCACTGGGCCCACTCGGTATTGCATCATCATAATGAGCTCAAAGTGACCAAGTGTTTGGTCATGGGATCATGCATTATGGTATGAGTAAAGTAACTTGCCGGCAACGAGATTGAACGAGGTATTGGGATACCGACGATCGAATCTCGGGCAAAGTAACATACCGTCTGACAAAGGGAATAGTATACAGGGTTGCTTGAATCCTCAACATCGTGGTTCATCCGATGATCATCGAGGAGTATGTGGGAGCCAACATGGGTATCCAGATCCCGCTGTTGGTTATTGACCGGAGAGCCGTCTCGGTCATGTCTGCATGTCTCCCGAACCCATAGGGTCTACACACTTAAGGTTCGGTGATGCTAGGGTTGTATGAATATGAGTATGCAGCAAACTGAATGTTTTTCAGAGTCCCGGATGAGATCTCGGATGTCACGAGGAGTTCCAGAATGGTCCGGAGGTAAAGGATTATATATAGGAAGTGCTGTTTCGGCCATCGGGAATGTTTCGGGGTCACCCGGTATTGTACTGGGACCACCGGAAGGATCCCGGGGGTCCACCGGGTGGGGCCACCTGTCCCGGAGGGCCCCGTGGGCTTAAGTGGGAGGGGAACCATCCCCTAGTGGGCTGGTGTGCCCCCCTTGGCCCCCCCTGCGCCTAGGGTTGGAAACCCTAGGTGGGGGGGGGCACCACTTGCCTTGGGGGGCACTCCACCCTCCTGGCCGCCGCCCCCTTGGGGGATTGCATCTCCCAGGGCCGCCCCCCCTGGGGGCCTATATAAAGGAGGGCAGGGGGAGGGCAGCCGCACCTTGTGTCTTGGCGCCTCCCTCCCCCTGCTACACCTCGTCCTCCTCCCGCAGCAGCTTGGTGAAGCCCTGCCGGAGTTCTGCTGCATCCACCACCACGCCGTTATGCTGCTAGATCATCATCAACCTCTCCTTCCCCCTTGTTGGATCAAGAAGGAGGAGACGTCATCCGCTCCGTACATGTGTTGAACATGGAGGTGCTATCCGTTCGGCACTTGGTCATCGGTGATTTGAATCACGGCGAGTACGACTCCATCATCACCGTTCTCTTGAACGCTTCCGCACGCGATCTACAAGTGGTATGTAGATGCTTCCCTCTCCTATCACTCATTGCTTAGATGAACTCATAGATGGATCTTGGTGAAACCGTAGGAAAATTTTTAATTTTCTGGAATGTTCCCCAACATAAAGGATGCCTTACCCCCCGCTATCTTCTTGGCCGCCTGGATTTCCTGGAGGGCCTTTTTGGCGTCGGCCTTGGCGTCGGCCACGCTCTGGAGGGCCTTCACCAGCTCAGACGCTTGCGTCTTGTAGTCATGCTCCAGGGAGTCGAACTTCTTGCCAAGCTCCTGGAGCTCCTACTGTACCTCTCCCACCCGAGCATCTTGCTTCTCTCGCTCGGTGCGCTCCGTATCCGCCTTGGCTTCGGCGGCAGATAGCGCTTCCTTCAGGGCCGCCACTTCGGTCATGGTCCCTATCAAAAGCCATGATGCGTTTTATTAGCATCACCAACTTTTTATCCTCTATAGGACATATGGACGGGGTTTCACTTACCTTTGTTCTCCTCGAGCTGCTTCTTCACGAGGCCGATCTCTTCTTCGGCCTGCCCCAGGTTGCGCTTGAGTCCGGGAACCTCAGCCGTGTGCACAGCGGCGGTCCGTTGCAGTGCCTATTTGTTCATATAGACAAATATCATTAGCTTCCTGCAGTTTTTTAAGCTAACCCTCCATTTGGCTTTTCTTTTTGAACACCAGCCAGAGTATCATGGGCTACTGTCTATCGGGTGATATTTCCTCACACTTTCTTTACCTCAAAGCCTGTTAGCAGGCTGGTGCTGGCTTCGGTCAATCCGCTCTTGGCGGACCAAACTTTCTCCATCACCGTACCCATAAGTGTACGGTGTTCATCCTCGATGGAAGAGCCCCGAAGCACTTCCCAACAAATTATCCGATGCCTCCGGCTGGGCGGAGGTCATCGGCACGACCGGCTCGCCCTCCTTCGAGAGGGACTGCTTACCGGAATCTGGAACCTTTGTAGGCTTCGGCGCAGTAACCGGCTAGGAGCCAGACTTGCTGTGGCTCCCGTCAGCATAATCCATGGGGTTCTCATCCCCCATGTGTCCGGCGCCCGAGATCTTGCCTTGGGGCGTCGCCAAAACCATCGCCTCCTGCTCTGGCATCCTCCAGGACAACACCTCATTGTCATCCACACGTCGTGGGGAGGTTGCCATCGGGAGTGAATTCATCTCCGACTCGTTCAGAGACTCCTCCGAAGAGGACTCCTCGAGATAGGACCTGGCCGGACTGCATATACGTGTTCGGCATTATTATAAACCATGAGGTCGAAGTCGCATGAAAAATATTATGGAAGGCGGATACTTACGACCTTGCCTGGGGTTTGCCCCTGGGCAGCCACTCCTCGTCGCTGAAAGCGGCGATAGTGGAGTAATCTTGAAAGGACGTCTTTCCCTTCTACGGCTTCCCGGCCTTCCCCGACGGGGTGGCCGTCCTTTTCTTCTCCTCCCTAGCACGGGGAGGAGGCATCTCTTCATGTTTTCCCCCGCCTTCGGGGGGGGGGGGGGATCTTCCTCGTTGTCTTCAGATGACGATTCTATCACGACCTTGCGTAGGAGACCTTTTCTGGTCCCCGCGGCCGCCTTCTTGGACCCTTCGGCCCCTTCAGTTGAGGCGGCCCTCTTATTCCTCTCCTCCCCTTCGTGGGAGGAGTGCACCTCCTCGTCTTCGGGCGAGGCGTCTGGTGCGGCCTCGCGCCGGAGACCCTTCCGGGTCCCTGCGGCCTTCTTTTTGGCCTTTTTCTCCGGCACCTTCTAAGGCGCCGGAACCAGCATCTCTGCTAGGAGTGCGCCTACTGGGTCCTCAGGCAATGGAGACGGACAGTCAATCCACTCCGCCTTCTCCACCCATTCCTGTTCGGTCAGCATAGTGACCTAAGAATCCTCCCACGAATGTGCTAGGAAGGAAACATCTTGTAATAACCAGAGGACTTACCGGACTGGCGAGGCGCTTTGCGCTGAGACCGCGGTCCTCGGAAAGGGGAGGAGGAACTTTGCCGGTCTTGAACAACACCTTCTAGATTTCTTTGTGCGTTGTGTCGAAGAGCTCTAGCAGCATTGGGTGTTCGGCCGGGTCGAACTCCCACATATCAAATGCCCGTCTTTGACACTGGAGAATCCGGCAAATGAGCATGACCTGGACCACGTGGACGAGCTTGATCTTCTTGTCCCTCATACCTCTGATGTAGGTCTCGAGTCCTGTCAGCTCTGTGGGTTTGCCCCAGGCCAGGCCCTACTTCTCCCAAGAAATGAGCCGCATGGGGATTCCGGATCTGAATTTGGGGGCCGCCACCCAGTTGGCGTCGCGCGGCTCGGTGATGTAGAACCACCCTGATTGCCACCCCTTTACGGTCTCCATGAAGGAGCCGTCAAGACATGTGACATTGGGCATCTTGCCGACCATGGCGCCTCCGCACTCTGCCTGTTGGCCGCTCACGATCTTCGGCTTCACGCAGAAGATTTTCAACCACAGGCCGAAGTGGGGCTTGATGCGGAGGAAGGCCTCGTACACGATGATGAACGCCGAGATGTTGAGGACGGAATTGGGGGCCAGATCATGAAAATCTAGCCCATAGTAGTACATGAACCCGCGGAAAAACGGGTGGAGTGGAAATCCTAGTCCGCGGACAAAATGAAGGAGAAATACTACTCTCTCCCGAGACTTCGGAGTAGGGGTAATCTGTCCCTCGGTCGGAATCCTGTGCGCGATGCTCTCGGCCAGGTATCCGGCCTCCCGAAGCTTGGGAATGTTCTCCTCTGTGATAGAGGAGGCCATCCACTTGCCTCCCGCTCCGGACATGCTGTGGTCCTACGGAGAAGGTGAGAACTTGGGCGCTCGAGCTCGAGGGTACGAGAACGGATGAGCAAAGGAGGAAGAAGGCCTGGGTGAAAACGGGAGATCTCAAGCCCCTTTATAAAGGCGATGTAGAATGTGCGCCTCCCCGCTCGCCTCTCAAAATATCTTATTTTTCCAAGCGCCTCGATTAATGGTGCTGGTTGGGTTACCCATACCCGTATTGATGGAGATCCCGTGATAAGGGGACACAATCTCTGCTTTGACAAAGACGTGCCAAAGAAACCGCCTCGCGATGTGAGCAGAGGCAGGTTGTAGAAAACGGTTCGAATAATTACCGAGCCGTTGTGTTATATGGGTTGTCAGCAGATTAGATTCGTGGGTTATTATTCTCTCTACGGTGTTATATGGAATTTATCTTGCAGAGCCAGACACGGTCCTTCTGTTCGGAATTTATCTTGGAGTATTCAGAGATGGAACCCGCCTCACAATGCCGAAGACAATCTACGCGCCGGACTCATCGTCATTGAGCCTGGTTCAGGGGCTACTAAGGGAGTCCTGGATAAGGGGGTACCCGGACAGCCAGACTATATACTTTGGCCGGACGGTTGGACTATGAAGATACAAGATAGAAGACTTCGTCCCATGTCCGGATGGGACTCTTCTTGGCGTGGAAGGCAAGCTTGGCGATTCGGATGTAGATCTCCTCCTCCGTAAACCGACTCTGTGTAACCCTAGCCCCCTCCGGTGTCTATATAAACCAGAGGGTTTAGTCCGTGAGACACAACAACAATCATACCATAGGCTAGCTTCTAGGGTTTAGCCTCTCTGATCTCGTGGTAGATCGACTCTTGTAATACTCATATCATCAAGATCAATCAAGCAGGAAGTAGGGTATTACCTCCATCGAGAGGGCCCGCACTTGGGTAAACATCGTGTCCACAGCCTCCTGCTACCATTAGCCTTAGACGCATAGTTCGGGACACCCTACCCGAGATCCGCTAGTTTTGACACCGACACGCACTTCTCAGGGTCCAAATTGAGATTGATCTTGCGTGGATTTGTGAATGTTTCCTCCAAATCTTGCACCATAGTTTCCTTGTCCTTGGTTTTGACCACTATATCATCCATATAGGCTTCCATGTTTCTATGGAGCTGAGGCTCAAAACCAATTTGGACCACTCTTGCAAAAGTCAAGCCAGCACTCTTCAACCCGAAAGGCATCCATAAAAAACAATACGTACCACATGGGGTGATGAATGCCATCTTCTCTTCATCTTCTTTTGACATGAAGATCTGATGATATCCGGAGTAGGCGTCGAGGAAGGACAACAAATCACACCCGACCGTAGAGTCAACAATCTGGTCGATGCGCGGTAACGGGAAGGGGTCTTTTGGACATGCCTTATTGATATCTGTGTAATCAATATACATCCTCCACTTCCCATTTGCCTTGCGCACCACAACCGGATTGGCCAACCACGTCGGGTGGAGTACCCCCCTCACCAAGCCTGCTGCTTCTAACTTTCCGATTTCTTCCGTGATGAATTCTTGCCTTTCTAGAGCTTGCTTCCTGACCTTTTGCTTGACGGGATGAGCATGAGGACAGACAGCAAGATGGTGCTCAATCAGTTCCCTTGGAATGCCGGGGATGTCGTAGGCTTGCCATGCAAACACATCGACTTTCGCCCGCAGGAAAGTGACGAGCTCGCCTTCCTATTTGCTATCAAGGGAGGAGCTTATGGTGAAAGCCCCTCCCGTGCCGTCCTCCTTGATGGACACCTTTTTGGTCTCTGGTGGTGGAGCTCTGGACTTCTTGCTCTTGTCGGTGGAGCTCTCTGGCGCGTCCTCCATGGGAGCACAACACTCCAAAGATGTGCGCTTGCCGGGGTGGGTGCGAGAGGTCCTACCGGTTATCTTGCCCCCCGGAGTTCCATCGGTAGGAGCAATTGCCTTGGCAGTAGTCGCTGAAAATGCTTGCCGGTAGAGTTGATCAGCGCAGATCAACACGTCTTTCTTATCGGAGGGGACGGTGATGATGGTCATCGGCCCGGGCATCTTCAGCGTGTTATAGGCATAGTGTGACGCCGCCATGAACTTAGCTACCGCCGGGCGGCCGAGGATCCCGTTGTAGGGCAAGGGGATCTTGGCTACTGTAACACCCACGATGCGGCTATATCTCCCACATGTCGAAGCACGACTTAGAGGCATAACCGCATGGTGGTTTTGTCGCAAGAAGGGTCATCTTCACACAATCCCATGTAATGAATAAGAATGGGATAAAGAGTTGGCTTACAATCGCCACTTCACACAATGAACATACAATTCATACATCATTCAGAATACACACATAGTCCGACTACAGACGAAGCCAAAAGAAAAGAAGATAACCCAACTGCTAGATCCCCGATCGTCCCAACTGGGCTCCACTACTGATCAACATGAAACAAAACATAGCAACGACCAAGATCTTCGTTGAGCTCCCATCTGAGCTCGGTTGCATCATCTGCACTGGTATCATCGGCACCTGCAACTGTTGTGATGGTATCTGGTGAGTCATGAGGACTCAGCAATCTCAAAACCCACGAGATCATGACTATTTAAGCTTAATGGGTAAGGAAGGGGTAAAGTGGTGAGGTTGCAACAACGACTAAGCATGATATGGTGGCTGACATACGCAAATAAGAGCAAGAAGAGAAGCAACGGAACGGCCGTGAAGCTAGAAGTGATCAAGAAGTGATCCTGAAACTACTTACGCAAAATCATAACACAAAGACCGTGTTCACTTCCCGGACTCCGCCGAAAAGAGACCATCACGGCTACACACGCAGTTGATGCATTTTAATTCGAATCTGGTGTCAAGTTATCTACAACCGGACATTAACAAATTCCCATCTTCCACATAACCGCGGGCACGGCTCTCGAAAGTTTATACCCTGCAGGGGTGTCCCAACTTAGCCCATCATAAGCTCTCATGGTCAATGAAGGATATTCCTTCTCCCAGGAAGACCCGATCAGACTCGGAATCCTGGTTACAAGACATTTCGACAATGGTAAAACAAGACCAACAAAGCCGCCCGATGTGCTCACAAATCCCGATAGGAGCTGCACATATCTCGTTCTGAGGGCAACACCAGATGAGAGTAGCTACGAGTAAAACCAGCCCTCAAGTTTCCCCGAGGTGGCCCCGCAGGTAGCTCGGTTCGGACCAACACTTGAAGGAGCGCTGGCCCGGGGGGGTTAAAATAAAGATGACCCTTGAGTCTGTAGAACCCAAGGGAAAAAGGCTTAGGTGGAAAATGTTAAAACCAAGGTTGGGCCTTGGTAGAGGAGTTTTATTCAAAGCGAACTATCAAGGGGTCCCATAAATCACCCAACCGCGTAAGGAACACAAAATCAAGGAACATAACACCAGTATGATGGAAACTAGGGCGGCAAGAGTGGAACAAAACACCAGGCATAAGGCCGAGCCTTCCACCCTTTACCAAGTATATAGATGCATTAGTTAAATAAGAGATATTGTGATATCCCAACATAATCCTGTCCAACATGGAGCAACCTTCAACTTCACCTGCAACTAACAACGCTATAAGAGGGGCTGAGCAAAGCGGTAACATAGCCAAGCAACGGTTTTCTAGGAAGGGTGCAAAGGTTAGAGGCTGACATGGCAATATGGGAGGCTTGACAGACAAGTGATAGGTAGTGCAGCATAGCGATAGAACGAAGCAGCTAGCAAGCAAAGATAGAAGTGATATCGAGGGTAATGGTCATCTTGCTTGAGATCCCGCAAGGAAGAAGAACGAGTCCATGAAGAAGACAAACGGACGTAGTCGAACGAATCCTCACAACTCCGGAACGAAACCGAAGCTAACGATAGAAGCAAACCGAAAAGAAGCAAACAACATGGTAAACACACAAGCATAATTATGGCATGATGCACAATCAAGTATGATGCATGTCCGGTTTAATGAGGCATGGCATGTCAAAGTGCACAAACAATACTACAAATTAAGTGGAGCTCAATATGCAATGAGTTGCATATTGATGAAACACCACATCAATTATTTAGTTCTCTCTCGTTTAGGAACACAACAATATTGCATGTTGTTATAAACATGGCAAGAGGTGAAGCATAAATAAACTAACTATCTAGGCAAGTTTAAATGAGGCCGAAACCAACAACCAACAATACCGGAAAGTCCCCATGTCATTTAGTAGTTTTAAAGCAAACAACAATTTTAAGCATTTAAAAGTTGTTATCATGATGCGGATAACATATGCAAGTTTTATGCAATTTTTATGAAAATGTTGACATCTAATATGATAGGGAGCATTTGGTCACCATGGCGGAACAAAAAGGGTGCCACGGCAACGATAACGAAAATGGTGCCACGGCAACATTCCAGTGATCCGACAACTCATCGAGATGTCGATGCAAAAGAAAGTGGGCGTGAGTGTGTCATGCAAGGATGGTGGGGTGCTCCCGAATTCCGGGTTCCCACGGGACGGTGGCATGGCAAAAGAGGGGCATCGCAAGGACAATTCAATCACGATGCAAAACTCGAGCATCTCATACAACCAAGCATGCATTCGTTCACGGGCGGTCATCGTCTCGGGATTATACCTTTGAAGCGTGCATTTCGGAGCGGTTCGGGTTCAGTACGATGTAGAGGAAGTAGTCGTTCTTGTAGCGGTCATAGTGGAAGTAGTTGTACTCGTGTCGTAGTGGGAAGTAGTGGCACACGTTGTCTTGTCGAATCAACGGCGGCGGTAGTTGTACACTTGATGGTATTCGACGGCGGTAGTGGTACATCTTGTAGTGGAACTTGGGCATAGTGGTTCACGTTTTCGTAGATGTTCGAGGTCGTCGGGCTTGCCGGTCTTGTCAACTCGAAGGGGTACTTGGCGTCCAGTGCGGTACTTGGCGAATCCCAGACATAGAGGTACACTTGTTGAGGCGGAACTTGACAAAATCCCTCTGGAGGTAGCCGTCCGTGGTCGTACTCATGTTGACGTGCAACACAATGGTCTTGATGGATCGTAGTCGAACTTGGCGGCAGAGATTCTTGTGCTCACGAAACGGCAAAGAGACGCAGTAGCAGCGCTGCTGCTCGGGGACATCGCGGTCGGTCAACGCAGAGGCCTGAGATGGCAGAACGACAGCAGGCAGAGAGGGTCGACGAGAGGATGCAGGCGAGGTGGCTATCCATGGCAGCGGAAGGGAAGCAGTAGGCTGGACCGTGCAACAGCGGACGTGGGACTCCGGGACGGCATGAAGGTCGAGGATGATGAGCTTGAGGCAGCACTGGAGCATGGCGGCGCGGCGGCCGGACAAAGCAGGGAGGCGCAATGGAGGTCGCCGGTGCGAAGAAGTCGCAGGCGAGGTGCGGGCGTATTAGAGGAGACGAGGCGGCGCTTGGGGATCGGGGTCGCGGGGAAGGAGCAGCTCGGGTGCTACGGCGCCGGAGACTGCAGGGGAGCGACGTCCTGGGGCAGCGCGGCGAGGCGAAGCCCGGCGGCAGCGAGCGGAGAAGGGTCGCGGTGGCGCGAGGGGATCTCGCTCCTCTTTGTGTGTGGGTGGCGGCGCGAGAGGAGGAGAGGGAGACGAGCGAGAGGAAGGAGATCGATCGAGAGAGATGAGATGGGGATCGGGACGAGCGAGAGGGGAGGGGCGAGCGTGGGCATGGAGATCAGGAAGAGTGGCGGCGCGAGCGAAGCAGGAGGGGATCAAGGGAGCTGGGGTTGGGCGCTGGGTGCGGGCTAGGGTTAAGAGGAGGTATGACTGGGCTTTGGGCCAAAAGGACTGTGGGGAAGCAGGCCGGCCTGGCTGCTGGGCTCTCTCTCACTCTAAAAATAAATAAATAAAAACAAAATAGAGATTAGAAAGAAAGAAAAGAGAGGTTAGGGAAAGAATTTGCGCATGCGGATAATTTTTGCGGACTCACAAAAATGTGCTTGTTCCGAGAAAATAGAAAAGGCCATGATTGAAAGATATAAATTCAAAATCATTTGATTTAAATTCAAATGATTTGAATAGGAAGTTAGGGTTGGGAAGGTCCAAAAATGTTTGGATTTTTGGTGGAGCTCCGGAATATGATGAAAGAATATATGGCAAAGTTGGAGACCAAGAATTTAGATAACAAAGGCATTGGGATAATTTGCAAGTGTGTTATGGTGATTTCCAAATTAAAGAAATATTTAATATAGCTCCCTAATATTGGGACGACATGTTATAAAGAGAAGTCAGCCTTCCCTTGATTTAAATAGATCAACGATCTATGCAATTTATTTAGTTGAGTTTTAAAAAGGGGTTGCATGATGACATGATGCAATGCACATGATGCAAGGATGAATGCAATGAACAAAACAAATCACACGACGAATCTCGGAATACAAGGAAGGCATCTGGAGCATCAGTCTCAGGGCATTACAGCTACGTCGAAGACAATCCTCTCTATCCTGTAATTTAGCTCACTTCCAAATGTCATGGGCATCATGACCTTTCCCTTTGGCTGACTCCTCCCTGGGTTGACCCCTTGAAACGTGCCCGTTTCCTTGAGGTCTCCATCAAGAATCTGCAGCCTCTTGATCACGACTGGCGAGATAGGTTCAGGCCGGCCCCGCCATCGACCAGCATCTTCGTCACCTTGAGGTTGCATATTGTTGGCGAAACCAACAACAACAAGCACCCGACCGCTGTTGTGCGATCAGGGTGGTCCTGGATGTCAAAAATGATAGCCGTGTCGGACCACTTCAGTGGCTTCTGAGCGTCGACCGATGGTTCCGCCGCTGCAATCTCTCGCGCCCACTACTTGAGTTGGCGGTGAGAGGTGTGCAACGAGGCGCCACCGTCGATGCACATGGCCACTGTAGCTCTCTGGAACTGATGGTCGCTGGACTCATCGTCCTCATCATGATCACTGTCTTCCTGTTTCTTGTCACGGCCCCTGGCGGGCCTCTCTTGCTGGTTGTCCTTGTCGCAGCGGCCTCCTTGGTCTCCATGCTTCTTGCCAGACCCTCCGGCACCGTCTTGCCCCTTCTCCTTGTCCTGCCGCTCGTACTCAGCTTTTTGCTTCTCAGCAAGCAGCTCGACTTGTATCTAGTACAGTAACAGTGGTCGAATTGCTGCATAGCCCCCCTAATACGAATTTGGCAGTTCTGGAGGTCGTGGCCTTTGGTGCGGTGGATCTTATAGTACTGCTTGTCGGAGCTCCCCGGCTTGTCGGTAGCCGCCAGGGCCCGACAAGCGGCACACTCGGCAACCTCCTTGCCGGGGTCGCATGCCTTGGCCTTCTTGTCAGCGCCGGTGTCGTGGGACCCCTCGACGGCAAGTACTGTCTTGCCCTTGTGCTTTCTATTACGACATTGCCCCTTCTTTGCCGGAGCGGCGGTGTCGTCTATGGAGTCGGTTTCCGCGCTGGCGTCCTCGCCGGGGTACTTCCTCCCCTCCTCAGCCCGAGCACACCTATCGGCTAGAATGTAGAGTTCGGCCACATCCCTGGCCTTGTTCATTGCCAGCTCTTCACGCATCTTGCGATTGCGCACATTCTAGTGGAATGCGCTGATCACGGCGGCAGGATGAACGTCTGGGATATTGTATTGCACCTGGCTGAATCTCTGGATGTACTTGCGTAGGCTTTCTCCTTCCTTCTGGGGAATGATGTGGAAATCACTCGCCTGGCCATGAGCTTGATGGCCTCCGGTAAAGGCGCCAACAAACTCATGACACAAGTCTGACCAAGAAGAAATGGAATCCACCGGCAAGTGCATCAACCATGACATGACGTTGGGCTTAAGTGCCAATGGGAAATAATTGGTGAGCACCTTGTCGCCGTGCACCCCAGTGGCCTGCATCACGATGGTGTAGATGCTGAGGAACTCCGACGGGTGAGCCTTGCCATTGTACTTCTCGCCCACGTCAGGCTTGAACGTGCGATGGGAGGGCCACTGGAACTGCCGCAGCTCATGAGTAAAGGCCGGGCAACCCACCTCGTAAGGTATGCCACCATAGCCTCCCAGAGCCGGGAGGTCCACAGCAGGTCCCGCCCGCCTGTCTGATAGGTGGCGCGCATCGTGCCGGTGCTTGATAGTGGTTCGAGCATCTTCACGAGCTCGCTCCTGAAGAACTTGGTGTTGATCGTGGCGGGTCGTGGGTCGGACGATGCTACCGACATGTTGTCACGAGCGTCATCATGACAGACCGGCGCTCGTGGTGGCTTGTGTGGGGTAGGAGAGTGCATCGTGGCAGCATCTCCCCCGGCCCTGCTCTGCTGGGATGTGGGTGCTATACGGGGCGCCGGTCCATGTGCGCCCCTGGTCGCGGCTCGTCCCTGTTGGCGATGCTGACGAGGCTCCGGATGGTGGCTCTGCACTCGTCGAGCGTCTCCGCAGCAGGAGGGAAATCAAGGAGTAGTTGTGCGTGCGCCAAAGTTTCTGTTGGCGTGGGTGGTGGCGAAAGCTGCGTGGAGCACGACGCGCTCTGACCTCTGACCATGTCAGAGGGAGACCTGTCACGGTACTGCGGTTGTACGCCGTTCCCGCCAGTGCCCCGGCGTGCATGCTGGCCTTCCTCGTCCCACGAATGGTGCACGGGGCTCTACCCACGGTGGCGCCAGCGATCCTCAATGTGGCGACGTGGCTCGTCACGCACAACTTGAGAGGAGCGCACAGTTGGCACCGGTGTTGGTGTCATGGAGGTTGCCGTGCCACCAGCTGGTGGTACAGCGACGGCTGTGGAGGGCCTCGCGTCGCCTGCGGGGGGCACAACTCCATCTCTGGATCCGGCGACATGCGGTTCGTCGTTCTGTTCGCGAGCGGCGCCGCTTGTCAGGGCCTGGCTGCCAGAGCGATGTGGGTGTTCGCGGGCCGTGCCCTGGGTTCTATCCGCGGCGGGCCTGCTCCCCACCCGCACTGGTACAGGCGGTCCGGCTCCGGATCAGCCGATCTCCATCGTCGTCTTCTTCTTGGGAGCCATGGCGATGAAGAACTACTAAACCAGCTCCCGAACCATATTCTCTCAAGTAGCGCCTCCCTACCTGGCGTGCCAAGGATGTCGGTGGAAACGACACCTATGGGATCAAAACGGGATCCCTATTGCGGTTGCGGGGCACGGGGTTGAGAGGAGAGCAGGATCAATGGCCAATTCAGAGCACACGGGTCGTTTACCAAGGTTTGGGCCGCGACATGCGTAATACCCTACTGTTGCTTAGTGTATCTATTTGAGTGTTCTTGCTGCTCTTGAGCTAGCTACAATGAGTGTAACTTGTCCCAGGGCCCGAATTCTTCTCCTGGATGCCTTGGGCCTCCTTTTATAGGCAAAGGGATCGTCACACTGGCACACAGGAGGTGGCATCGGGGTACTATGGTTAAGCCTATCGTTAACCATACGTGACAAAGGCGCATTAAATGCGAACCCCTGTCCCGTCCGTCGCCGCTCCACCTTGCTTCGACACACGTCCGAGCCAGCACGGCGCGTGGTGCCATGTAGGCTGGCAGGCAGCTGAGGTGGCGTAGTGGAGATGTCTTCACGAAGATTTTCATGTCACCACGTAGGTGTTGCTGAGTTGGCCTAGAGGCCTCCTGTTAACACGCAGGTGCCTGCCTAGCTGGTGGGCTGGCAGCTGCATGGGGAGTGGTGGTGGGACCATGGCAGGCGCGGGCCTGGCCATCGATGTCATAGACGTCCTCGGCAAGGGCCTTGCCGGGCCCCTGACAAGGGTCTTGCCGCGGCATCTTAGTCGTCCCCGGCAAGGATGTTGCCAGAGGTCTTGTGTGCTTCCTTGGTAAGGATCTTGCCGAGGTTCGTCGCCTTCTATTCCTCCTCTGATATGGAGTGTCTCTTGTCTTCACAAAGATCTGCATACCACCACAAAAGTGCCTCCCGAGCCCTGGTTTCAATGAAGTTGGGAACCTTGGTCTCAAGGGTGGCACGTTCCGCTGGCGTGGGGCTGGGCAAGTTGCCCCAGCAAGGCTCTCGTCGGGGGACGCGGAAGCTGCTCCAGCAAGGCTCTTGCCAGGGAGGATCGCCTTGCCCTCTTGGTATTCTGGTCTTGGCGCTGTGTTTGGCTGTTCTGCGGCTTTAACCCCTCCCTCTACCTCGCCTTGTGTGGTTGTGGGCGCGGTTCTAAATGCCCATGCACTTAGTAAGGGGTACAAAGTAGTTCCCCTACTTTAGTACGCCGACAGCATCACTCTGCTGGGTCAGAGATGACACCAAACACCAAAAAACAGACATGCTAAGAATGAGGGTGCATGTAGTGGACCAAAACTGATACCACCTACACTCACAAGATTTACTGTTAGCGACAAAATAATAATCTATATGCATGCTATGCAACAAAAAAATGCAGCAATCAAGTGCAACAAACCAACTGGGGTCAATACTACTGCAATCTAATGTTCGCGCGGGCTAGGGCCTCCTACAGCCAGACCTGCTCTGATACCAAGCCTGTGGCACCCTGGCTCAGAGAAACCGGAACGCCTCGTATTTCAGCCCAGAGATCAAGGAGAAGTCTTCTGGAATATGGCACTGCTTAGCATAGAACAAACCTGCTTTTTATTATTACAAAAATATGAATACAAGGTCTCTGATATTACAATGAATAACATCGACACGGCGACAATACGCCACCCTCAGTTGCTCTATGCAAGCAACACAACAAGGTGAGGCAGCGGACCAACTACTGGCAGTGGAACAACAAACAACGATGATGGACTCCAATCTGCAGGGACTCTGGCTGGAATGTTTATCCTAGCTCGCGAACACATGAACCATACCAAACAAGCAAGCAATACAGGCACGACCTGCAAACTGGCATGACACGCCAGGTCAGTACATTGAATGTACTTGCAAGCTCATAACAAACCAAAAGCATTCAAGACAAACAACAACATGGCAGTTATAGATTAACAAGGATTAACATGATACTATCAGAACAACATGGCATGAACAACATGATACAACTAATACGAGCATGGCATGTACCACATGATACAGCTAGAAAAATATGAGCATGGCATGAACATATAAACATGATGACACTATCATGCAACATGATGACATTATATGCACCACTTATTCTGCTCGGGTTACCTCGTAACCATCATATGCATCACTTACCAACCTCGGACATTACACGATCATCTCAGAATCAAATCAAGCTTGGTATAAACCATACCGTAGTAATCATTAAATGACCACAAGGAGCTCGATCTTTTCCCATGATTCTCACACAATATCATGAATATCCAACAACTCGGTATCTTCGAAACCACGGTGATCATTCACGGATCACAAACGGAGCCACTCTGGGCTCAATGGGTTACCGCATAACCAAACGGTGATCCTTCACGGATTACAGAACCAACTTATCTTATCATCGAACCGGGGTTGTTATTAATCACATTATTATTATTACTGTTGACCCATAGTGTGACCGACACAAACTGGGCCCTTATCCACGGGCACAGCTATCGACAGATTTAATACACACTATGGAGAGGTAGGACACTTTACCCACACCACGAGTCCCATGGCCTCGCACTCCCATTCGGGTGGACCAATGGCGTTCCGACAAAACCGTCCTACTGCCATGACACTCTCCTGGCCACTCTGACCAACATCCCCTCAGGGTTCAGTCCTGGTTGGCCCCGTGCCTACCAAAGGCACCAACGGCCACCGTCGTGGCAAAAACATAAACGGTCCCAAACAGGGACAAAAAGGCGCCTAACAACAACTACGGGCACACAAGGCTTATGTACGCCTACCTGATCAGGGTAGCGCGCGCCCATAACCTTCCCTCATTGGAGGCACCGGCGAGAGGCACGACAATAGACCCAATTAGGACTGAGGGAGCCCTGGATTAAGGGGTCCTTGGACAGCCGGACTATGTTCCATGGGCCGGACTGTTGGGCTAAGAAATACAAGACTGAAGACTCTCCCCCGTGTCCAAATGGGACTCTCCTTGGTGTGGAAGGCAAGCTTGGCAACCGGATATGTAGATTCCTTTCTCTGTAACCCACTTTGTACAACCCTAGTCCCCTCCAGTGTCTATATAAACCAGAGGGCTTAGTCCATGGAGACACAATTATAATCCTCATAGGCTGGACTTCTAGGGTTTAGCCATTACGATCTTGTGGTAGATCAACTCTTGTAATACTCATATCATCAAGATGAACATAGCAGGAAGTAGGGTATTAGCTCGATAGAGAGTGCCCGAACTTAGGTAAACATCGTGTCCCCCGCCTCCTGTTACCATTGACGTTAGACGCACAGTTCGGGACCCCCTACCCGAGATCCGCTGGTTTTGACACCGACAAAGGCAAGTGTGGTTGCACTGGTCAGTTCAATATGGTGGCACCATGACTCAGCCAACAGTTGTTCAAGTTCAATTAAGTCCGGTTAAACTTGTATGCAAGGAGATGTGTCATATTAAAATACCATGACGCAACAACAATGCATGAACATGAATCAACATAAGCATGGAGGTGCAACATATTCATTGAGCATAATCATAATGAAACATTAAAAAAATGAGCATGGTAAGCTGACAGGCATAACATTACACATCAGCATATTATGACCACTAGCATCATAAATAAATGACATGCAAGAACTCATCCAGAATACTACCAAGTAAGCATATAACCAACTGGATACAAAGTAACATGCATAGCAACGGCACCAGATAACAGCTCATAAACATGCATCCGAAAGAACACACTGATCCTACTATCAAGCATGCCATATAACAATAATACTAGTAGTAAGTGCAAGATAACAAGATGCAGAAGAGCATAGCATGAAAGTGAACACATATCTATAAGTATCACCGAAACAACGATAACTGTATCAAAACAAGCAAACATTTTTTAAATATATGCAAGTTGAAAAGCATGGTTTCTGCATGACTATCATGCAAGTGGTTGTTGTGGCTTTCCTGGGGATGAAGAAGGTACCGGAGAGAAGTGCAGAAGGATCGCAAAAAGATTTGCCAGAAACAGTCCACTCCCAGAGGGGGCTGTTTACATGCAAGGGCAAAATGGTAATTTTTAGAATGTTAACACGTGGTGAAAGTGTAACCAACAGAACGGTCTCAATGAGATGAATAAATGGGATTTGGAATCACCTCATTTGGAGTTACGACCAAAAAGATATAGTCATTTTTCTACCAGGGACCTATCTGTAAAGAAAAGATTTAGACTGGACTTAGGCAGAAAAACAGAAGGCGCACTTCAGAAAAATACGTTCTCAGAATGGGGAAGCGTATTTGAAGCCAGAGTAGAAACAGAGTATGCTTTCAGACAAGCGTATTTTTTCCTAAGCTCACCGGATTACGCTTTCCTACGAAGAAAACGTATTGGCTAAAAGACGTTTCCACTTACCCAGTCAGCAGAGGCGGGACCGGGCGCGTGTTCGCTGACGGGCGGGTCCCACGGGGTGGGGCCCGTCACTTATCCACGTGGGCAATCTTGGTGACCATGTCCGGATGGGACTCTCCTTGGCATGGAAGGCAAGCTTGGCGACCGGATATGTAGATTTCTTTCTGTGTAACCGACTTTGTACAACTCGTGTCCGGATGGGACTCTCCTTGGCGTGGAAGGCAAGCTTGGCAACTGGATATGTAGATTCCTTTCTTTGTAACTGACTTTGTACAACCCTAGTCCCCTCCAGTGTCTATATAAACCGGAGGGCTTAGTCCGTAGAGGCAGATTGATAATCCTCATAGGCTAGACTTCTAGGGTTTAGCCATTACAATCTAGTGGTAGATCAACTCTTGTAATACTCATATCATCAAGATCAATATAGCAGGAAGTAGGGTATTACCTTGATAGAGGGGGCCCGAACCTGGGTAAGCATCATGTCCCCACCTCCAGTTACCATCGACCTTAGACGCACAGTTCGGGACCCCCTACCCGAGATCCGCTGGTTTTGACACCGAGATTGGTGCTTTCATTGAGAGTTCCATTGTGTCGTCACCAGAAGGTTTTGATGGCTCCATCAATCATCTACAACAACACAGTCCAGGGTGAGGCTTTCCTCCCCGGACAGATCTTCGCACTATGGGCCAACTTGCTTGGCCATCTAGAGCAGATCGACAGCTACGCCCCTGGCCATCAGGTCAGGTTTGGAAACTTGCATTACATCAACGATATCCTCGGAGACTCGATCTTCGACGGATTCGAGCCCATGACAGCCGCTCCCTGCCACCACAATGAACATTACTTAAATCTATCATCAGGTCATGCTTAGGAGATAGCGCCTATAACTGCTTTAGCCCTAGGTCCGGAGCAGATTGCGCCATCCGAGGACGGGAAGCTCAACCCCATCATGGAGGCCGCAGATTCAGCGGTGTTGAAGCCGAACATAGATCCGACCTCGAACAAGGCCGGTGTCATCGGAACCTCGGACTCGTTTCCGGCCATAGGTTCCGAACCGCGTGCATGTGCGCCTGTCGATCAGGCGCTCATTCTTGAGTTCAGCTCCACAGACATCTTCCGGAGCTCGCCTTTAGGCGATTTGCTAAACTCGTTAAAAACCCTCTCCTTATTAGGAGACTCTCATCTGAACTATATCCGGCCTGAGTTGGAAGCGGATGACGAAAAATTTCTGCCCACCCACCACCCACTTCGTAGCCACGGTCGAAGAGTTAACTGATTTACTTGACTATGCCTCCGAAGACTTTGAAGGGATGGCACTCGAAGCCGGAGAGAATCTAGACCAAAACCCACCTGCCACAGGGCGGTGGACGGCTACATCCTCATATGATATATACATGGTGGACACACTCCAAGAGAAGAAGGCCGACGATGACAATAACAAACCTGTCGATGAACCTCCCTAACAATGGCGGCAGAAGCGCCGACCTCAATCCAACAAAGGAAAAAACAGCAACATTATCACTGACGACGGTGATAATCCGGACCAAGCTAAAGACCCCATAGACCCAGCGATGGTGCAGGACAAGCAAGAGGATGACGTGCATAGTCCGGGGTTGTGGTCCAAACACAGCGACACCGAAGATAGCAATTATAAACCCGTCTCTGAAGAGGAGATCAGCTCGGGTGACGACGAATTTGTCATCCCAGAAGAAACCTTAGAACAAGAGCGCCTCCATCAGAGGCTTATCGGTATTGCAAGGAGCCTGAAGAAACAGAAGCATCGGCTTAAAGTCGCACAGGATACACTTAAAGATAAATGGGGCGATGTGCTAGATGCGGAGGAAAAATATGGCTATAATCGCCAAACAAAGGGCTATCCTAAACACAAATTGCTGCCCGAGTTCAATGATGAGGCTATTGCGCCCATGCCACCGAAGAACAATACCGCCAACAAGCCGGACCGACCACCTCGTGGACGGGACAGAGTGGCTAGCAATGGCGCACACAAGTCCACACCCCCTCCCTGTAAAGGAAGAGTGGCCGCGGCTCAGGGCCATAAACATGATTTAAGTGAAGACTTGAATGAGAAAGCTGGCAAAGCTAGATCCATCTACAGAACTAGGGACTGTGCCCCCACACGGGAATCTGGTTATCAAGCCAAAAACACCGGCCACATACCAGTTCAGAACCAATACCGAACATTACAACCATCGGACCCATGCCACAACACAGTCAAATACAGGGGCGCCATGCACCCCCTATGCTTCACCGATGAGGTGCTGGATCATGAATTTCCAAAAGGGTTTAAACCCGTAAATATCAAGGCATATGATGGAACGACGGATCTGGCTGTTTGGATAGAAGACTTTATTCTTCACATTCACATGGCTCGCGGAGATGACTCCACGCCATAAAATACTTACCCCTCAAGCTGAAAGGGCCAGCTCGGCACTGGCTGAAAAGCCTCCCAGAAAACTCTATTGGATGTTGGGAAGACCTTGAGGATGCTTTCAGGGCCAACTTTTAAGGGACCTATGTCCAGCCCCCGGATGCTGACGACCTAAGTCACATAACCCAACAGCCCGGGAAATCAGTCTGAAAGCTGTTGAATTGGTTTCTTACTAAGAAGAACCAAATTGTTGATTGCCCGAACGCCGAAGCCTTAGAGGCCTTCAAGCATAGTGTCTGGGACGAAATGGCTGGCTAGACACCTCGGCCAGGAAAAGCCGAAGACAATGGCAGCCTTAACTACACTCATGACCCATTTTTGCACGGGTGAGGGCAGTTGGTTAGCCCGTAGCAGCACCAGCGACCCTGGCACATCTGAAGTGAGGGATGGCAATGGAAATCCATGACAGAACAAAACCAAACGTTGAAACAATGAAGGAAGCCCAGATGATATAGCGGTAAACTCCGGATTCAGCGGCCCTAGACCCAGTCAACGGAAGAAGCTATTTAAAAGCAATAAAGATGGCCCATCTAGCCTAAACAAAATTTTAGACAGGACATGTCAAATCCATGGCACCCACGCTAAACCTGCAAATCATACCAACCACAGGTCGGCAAGCTTACCGACGAGCACAAGGGGAAGGGACCTCAAAGCAACAACGAGGATGTATCTCGCCAGCCGAACACGGGGGGACAGAAGAAATTTCCACCGGAGATCAAAACAGTGAACATGATCTACGTCACTCATATCCCCAAAAGGGAGCGCAATTGCGCACTCCGAGATGTCTATACCGTTGAGCCTGTCGCCCCCAAATTCAACCCATGGTCGGCCTGTCCGATCACCATTGATCGCAGGGATCATCCGACAAGTATCCGTCATGGGGGTTCGGCCGCCCTAGTACTCGATCCAATAATCGACGGATACCACCTCACTTGATTCCTTATGGATAGCGGAAGTAGTCTCAATTTGATATATCAGGACAATGTCCGCAAGATGGGGATAGACCCGTCAAGAATCAAGCCAAGTAGCACGACCTTTAAAGGAGTTGTACCGGGTGTAGAAGCCCACTGCATGAGCTCTTAAAAATTGGAGGTTGTATTTGGCTCTCCCGATAACTTTCAAAGCGAAGAGCTTATGTTCAACATCGCTCTGTTCTGAAGTGGCCATCATGCACTACTCGGAACAAAAGCCTTCCCTTGCTTCAATGCAATCCCGCATTACGCCTACTTAAAGCTCAAAATTCCTGGACCACGCAACGTAATCACAGTCAATGGAAATACGGAGCGCTCTCTTTGCACGGAGGAGTATACTATGGCCCTAGCAACCGAACTCCAAAACGGCCAATTTAAGACGAATAGCTTATCGGTCGTCAAGACCGCGAACACAGCTAAACATGTCCGGCGCCCGCTTCAGCACGGCAGCTCAGATATATCCGAGATCGATTAGCAGTTACGCCCCCATTGGCTGCCCCATAAGGTGATAGTATACGTGCCTCGTGTACATAAGTATATCCTTAAAATTCCTTGGGCAGTGCTGGGGGCACACTGCATAACAACAGTCCATAGTTCGGTTTGACCCTATTCGGACTTTAAAACTTATCTTTCAAGGTTCATCAAACGAACCAACTCTGTTTACAGCCACACTAGACTCCTTGTACATGTTTTTTCTTTTTTACAGGTTTATGGACATCACATTTTCCCCCCTTGAAGGACACATGACAAAGGAGAAAATGGCGCAAACGTGTAGCAGGGACCCGCACTAAGGTTTCTTTTCTTATTAAGACCCTGTGTAAACTTTTTATCTCTTTTTGTTTCATACTTTTCTGGCACTTAAAATTTCTAGGGAAGTATTCGGCACTATCTGTAATTATACGGTTCATCATACTGGAAGGGGATATTATAGAAGTAGTTTGGTTCATATTGTACTTGGAGTTTTATTCTCTCAACAATCCGCATTCTCCCCGTGTCAGATTGCCGCCTGCGCCTTGACATCAGGGTCCATTACTAGGGGATGTATTCAGCCCGGTATATGTTCAAAAGTCCAAACACCTTAGGGAGTGTTTGGCATCGCGAGTTTGGCCTTATATGCATTAGCTCCGAATCATGTCTTTGGTCAATAGTTGGGTTGCCCGGCTCCTGTGCTTGCTACCCTATGTTCCACTATATCGGCTAGGGTAGTAAAGGGAGAACTAATGCGATTGTGTCCTGGTTCTTCCAGATGAGCAACTCAGTAGAGAAAGCCGAAAACTGACTGTCATGATGTGGCGAGAGCTGGTCAACCAGTCAATGACTTAGTGTAATCTTCACGATTCCTTCCGCATTAACGAAGGACCGATTTTCTGGTCACATATGTAAAACGCACCGTATTCGGTTAACCGCATACATACCAGGGGCTATGTCGTAGCACCACTGTCAAAATCCTATGTCTAAGTGAAAGTGTTAAAGCCCTATAGTCCGATTGTCTGGTTCGCCGCATTGACACCTCCTTAATGGACCAAGACATTGAGTTAAGAGTGATCAATTATTATCCGAACACACCCGCGTTATACGCGAGGGGGCTCAAGCCGACAACTGGTAAACTTTCAGATTATATATACAAAACGGCCGCACGGGAGGCACTAAAATACTTTATAGGCAAAACTATACATAAAGCCTTCATTTATCATAAGCATTGTGTCGTGGTGGGTGCACGGTAGATGCCAAGGGATGGCTAAAGATAGGAGGAGGCTCGAGGGCGCTGGTGGGCTCCAGAGGCGAGGTTGATATGCGCGGGCGCGGGACGCCGGACATACCCAGGTTCGGGGCTCTCCAGAGAGATAACACCCCTAGTACTGCCGAGTTTAGTTGGATGATTGATAGTGCAATGTTGCTCCTGGAGCTGTATGGAGGAGGAAGGAGACTGGCCAAGGCTTGGGCTGCTCCTTCTCCCTGGCGTTGCTATGCGGTGGCTAGTCCTACGCTCGCCTGGGTTTCTCTTACAGGTGTCTCGTGTCTATCTCGTATTGCGTGTTCTGTTGCTTCTACGCCTGCTTGCCCTCAGTTTTAGCATGCCCCCTGTAGGCGTGGGCTCCCGGGGGGTTTTATAGATCAACCCACCCAGGGTTACAATGGTAATATGCCGAGTCAGTGGGTCTGTATTGTCGGCGTCCGGGGTACCGGGCTGGGTCCTGCTTCCGGGCTTGTGGTTCACCGGGTTCCCCTAGGTGCGGACCCCGCGTAGCTAGGGGGACTGTGCACCGTCTTGTCGATCGTCATGGCGTGGCCAAGTTGAGCCGGGTATAGTGTTCTCCGTCAGGCCGCCGCTTGCTGTCGTCAGCGGTGAGGGCGGGAACACTGTTGCCACAGCAGCCCTGGTCAGCGGGTAGGTAAGGGGCACTGTTGCCACACTCCGGCTGACCATAGGCATGGGCGGGAGCACTGTTGTCTTGGTCATCAGTGATTAAGGTCTCGTCCCATCGTACGGCCTCGATGGGACGGGAGCTGACCCGTGGCTGGGTTGCCGTGGACGCCACGGGTGGGTTGGCTTGCTGGGGAAGCCATGGCCGTGCCGGGTTGAGTTGTCTTGCGCTAGCTGCTGCGGCTGGGTCGACGTACCTTGCCGAGTCGAGGGTCTTGGCCGGGTTGCGAGCCTTGCCGGGTCGAGCGACCCGGCCAGGCACGCGCCGGTTTGTGGGGTGATGCGGGCTCTGCTGTTTTCGAAATAGATCCGGGTTCCGTTGCCTACCTGGGGTTCATCCCCCCGACAGTAGTTCCCGACTCGGCATATTCGGATGAGTGGGCCTTCGCAGTTTCCCCCTTGAGCAAGGTGGAATCTGTGAGCGTCGGGTCCGGCAACACCCACTGTGTGCCGGTTTTCTCGGAAACCGGATCGCGGCACCCCATCAGTGGCAGGAACCGCGGAGTCCGTCGAATCTTGAGGCGGTCCCTCGGGGTTCGTGCAGGGACCATGTGGTGCCCGGAAGTCGGAGGGGCCTGACAGGCCACGCGCGTGATGGGACTGGGCGATGGGCGAGGGCCCGCCGCTGCGTGCCCTTGGCCCACGCACGCGGAATTATTGCGGCGTTTGAGGGCCGGTTGCACTTCCCCACGCAGTTAGTGCATGTGTACGTGCACACTTATTGCGGGGTACAGGAACGGGCGCGTGCAGACGATCCCACTCCCCCCTGTTTGAATCAGGCTTTATAAATTGAGGGGGGCAAGGGGGCGATGGACATCATTCTCGCTCGTGCCCTCCTGCCCCCCTGCTCGTGCTCCGCTCCTTGCCACCGACGTACAGCTGCGCCCGCGGCCCTAAGCAGAGATCTCTCTATCGTCCTTCTTCTTTCTTTCTCTTCCAGCGATGTCGCTGCCGTCGGGCTCTTAGATGGGCTCAACCGTCACCACCGATGACATCACCTACCTTCGGTCTTCGCGGCCGCGGGAGAGGGATGTCGGCGTCCGTCTGCCGCGCGGCGAGTAGAGGCCCCGGCCCGAGGGGCAGGAGCGCGTCGTCATCCTCACGCATTTCGAGCATGGCTTCGGGCTGCCGGCGAGCACTTTCTTCCGTGCATTCTTGGAGTTCTCCGGGCTCCAACCGCACCATCTTGGTGCCCGTGCCATCGACCAGTTCTCCTGCTTCGTGACCCTGTGCGAGGGGTACCTGGGGGTCGAGCCGACCATCGACCTCTGGGCGCGCTTCTTCTCCTTGAAGCAGCAGGGCCCGTCGGCCAGGGAGTTCGCCGACTGCGGGGCCGCCGTCATCTCAAAGCGGTCGGGGGCGGACTTCCCCAAGATCCCGCTTGAGGATTCTGCCAAGACCTGGCAGAACTCCTTCTTCTACGTCCGCAACCATGGTGCGGACCATATCAGCCTTCCTCCCTTCCCCGTCGCGCCGCCACGGGCAAAAATGAACTGGGGCTACTCACTCCGACACCCGTCGCAGGAGATCGTCAACCTCTGCGAGCGGGTCACGCTGATGAGGACGCAGGAGGTGCTCACTGGCACTGACCTCCTTGCCGCGTTCATCACCCGCCGGGTTCTCCTGCTTTAGAGGCACTCCTGCCTCATTGGCGAGATGATCGGTCTTCAGGACCCCAACTGGATGGGGTCGACGCGGCTGTCTGTGGAGCAGGTCACGCGGGGCGTGAACGACATCTCCAAGGCCAACCTTGGAGATGACTGGCGATTCGGCAAGGCGCCGTAGCAGCCAGGCGAACCTGGCGCCGTAGGTGAGTGTCTGGTCTTCTTATTTTCCGCCCTCCATCTTCTCATTCATCCCGACGCGTCATGGGAGATACTTCTGAACGTGAGCCGGCATCCTTATGCCTGAGCTCCATCGTAGGTGGCGCCGGCGGCACCAGAGGAGCCCGCGGCTCACGGCGGTGAGGAGGTGGCCGAGTCCGACGCCAGCGCTGGGCGTCGTGTGGGTGAGTCTTGAATGTTTTCCTTCTTCATTCGTCTTGAATAGTTGGTTACGTCGTGGCGCAGGCGACGCTAACGCCGGTTGTTGGTGCAGTAGTGTTGGGCGGGGGAGGCGGCGAGGCGGGCGGAGCCGGGTCCTCGCATGGGGCGGCGCCGAGCCGCCCGCACGGGAAAGACAATGTCGCGCCGCGACCCCGGGCCCCAAAGCACACGGCGGACCTGGCTGAGCCTGGGAGGCCGGCCAAGAAGAAGCGCGGGGCGGCACAGGAGAGGGCGGAGGCGACCGCGGCCCGACGGTCTCTTGACGAGGCCAACCGGCTACACGAGAAGCTCGCGGGTCACAAGAGCCGCCTCGAGGCCGAGGTGGAGCTTCTTAAGGCGGAGGCCGCCAAGGTGGTGGAGACGCGGCAGGCCCTGGCCTAGGCGGACCAGCAGCGCGGCCAGCTGGCCGACGACAAGGGCCGGCTCCATGCCGAGGTCGATCGTCTGTGGGAGCAGGCCACCGCAACTGAGGGGCTCGCCAGGACGAGGCTCGCCGCTGCGAGGCGGTCGAAGACAAGGACGCCAAGCTGAAGGCGGCCCTTGCTAAGGCGGCCGACCTAGAGAAGGCGCTCGGGGAGCGCGACCGCATCTTGGAGCGGGAGCGACGTGGTACGTTTCTCGAGGCGCAACACCTGGAAGAGTCCTTTTCCAGTAAGTGCTGCTTCTCGTAGTTTGCCGGGTCGGGACCCGGCCCTTCCTTCCTTGTTGTTCTTCTAACTTGCTTCTTCTTTTGCAATAGGGGCCTTCCCGGAGACGCAGCGGCTGGCGGAGGAAGCCGTCCGCTATCAGCGCGACCCGACCGGCGTTGCTGGGTCCGGGACGGATCCGCTGACGGCCTGGACCTTTCCGGAGATCATTGCCGCTGTTGAGGCCCGCCTGTGGGTCTTGGGACGTAGATGGAGCGGCTGTCCCGGCCGGCACCGTGATGACGACGACCCTGTAGCCAGACTCCATCCATCCGCGCAACTTCTCGCACTTGGCATGCTGGTTGGAGATGGGCCCGGATCACCTTAGCGACTGGCGCTTTTCTGCCGCCCGGGCCGGTGCTAAGATGGTGCTCCGGATCATGCTGTCTTGGCATCCGGATCTTCAGCAGGATGCGCTGATGGGACAGTGCGCTGGTCCGGAGCAGTTGTTGTAGGAGCAAGCCGGTCGGATCGCCTCCCGGGCTAGCTACATCGCCGAGTTCGCCTTCCATGACGAGTTCCATCCGGAGCGGACGAAAGACGGCGGGGTCATAGATGGCGACGACTATGGCTTGCTTCTTCGCGACCCGGAGTGCAGCTCGGAGGAGACAGGTGTCTACGGCGATGCGGACGCCGAAGAGGACATTGGTGCCTCGCTGGACCCGTAGGCCAGCAGGCGAGAGCCGTCAATGTCGCGACACGGGGCTGGGGATGCCTGAGAATCTTTGTAGAAAACTTTGTTAAGTAGCAGGTCCACCCACCCACTGGGGGTTTTTAGGGTGTAATGAACTCGGGCCGTGGGCCTTTTCTTTAATCATTTTGTGTAAATGTTGTGAGTGTTTGTTTGCTTTTTGCCTTCTGCTTTTTTCGAACTTATTTCGTGCGCTTTTCCTCTCTGAACCCCCCCCC
>NC_041381.1:103464469-103513640 GCF_002162155.2 Triticum dicoccoides | reverse complement strand
GCGAGTCAGACGGCCGTGGCTCCGGTCCATGACAAGGAGTTCGATTCTTTGGGAGGGGCGCGCAGGAGTTGGGTCCTTAGAAGCATTGAGCGCGAGCAAAGCACCCACTGGGCCGGCTGGCGGCAATCTAGCTTGGCCGGTTGGTGAGCAGCCGGTCGTGTGGCTAACTTTAGTTGATGAGTGATGGACCGGGTTGATCGACCCGGTGGCCTTTGACTTAGTGTATGAATCGTAGGGGAGCTCAGGCCCGTTGTGCTTGCCCGCTGTCAGCCAGAGTTGGATCTGCGGTTTTAGGGCAAAGTGGGGGACCGTGGCATCCTAACTTTATCAGGAATTCACCAAGTAAAGCGGCGGGCTGGCGACCAAGATGGCCTGCCCCCGAGCCCCCGGGTCGAGCGAGTCGAGCTGGCGGCCGGGTTCAGTTGCAAAGTGATGCAAAATATGGACGCAATAAATCGGTCGTCAAAAGGCAGCCCCCGAGTCTCGTTCGGGGACCCCATAGTTTCATACGCTTACAAAAGGCGACGATACATACATTCGTGCGGCTAACTGTAAAACGGGCAGAGGAGTTCCACGTTCCACGGCTGGGTTGTTTCTTCACCGGCGGTGTCCCTCTTGCGCTTCTTCAACTTGCGCGCGTCGATGAGGTAGTAGGCATTGCGGTCGCGCATGGCCCTACTCATGATGAATGGGCCCTCCCATGGAGAGGACAGCTTGTGCTGGCCTGCCTGCTCTTGGACGAGTCGGAGGACGAGGTCGCCTTTGTGGAATGCGAGAGGCTTGATATTCTTGCTATGGTAGTGCCTCAAGCCTTGCTGGTAGATAGCTGAACGGCTAAGTGCCAGAAGGCGTGCTTCTTCGAGCAGGTCGACACCGTCTTCACGTGCCCCTCTTGCTTTGGCTTCCATGTACATCGCGACGCGCAGCGAGTCGAACTCGACGTCGGTCGGGATGACGGCTTCGGATCCGTAGACTAGGGAGAACGGGGTGAACCCGATCGACCGGTTTGGTGTTGTGCACAGACTCCAGAGAACTGCAGGCAACTCATCAAGCCAACTGCCGGGTGAGCGGATGAATGGCTCGACGAGTCACGGCTTGATGTCGGATAGGATGAGTCCGTTGGCCCGCTCGACCTGCCCGTTGGACTGCGGATGTGCCATAGAGACCAGGTCGAGGCGGATGCCGGAGACGGAGCAGTATTGTTCAAGCGTGCCCTTGGCGAAGTTGGTGCCGTTGTCGGTGATGATGCTGTTCGGCATGCCGTAGCGCACCACTATATCCTTGATGAACTGGACAGCTGTTGGCCCGTCCAATTTCGTGATCGTTCTTGCCTCGATCCACTTGGTGAATTTGTCTACTGCCACCAGCAAGTGCGTCATGCCGCGTCGAGCGGTTTTGAAGGGTCCCACCATGTCGAGTCCCCAGACCGCAAAGGGCCAGGCGATCGGTATGGTGCGGAGTACTGATGCCGGCTGGTGGCTACGTTTGCTGAAACGTTGGCATCCTTCGCACTTGAGGACAAGCGACTCGGCGACTTCGAGGGCCGTCGACCAGTAGAAGCCATGGAGGAACGCCTTGGCCACCAGGGATCGCGATGCGGCGTGGTGCCCACACTCGCCCTGCTGAATGTCGAGGAGGATGTCGATGCCGCGATCCTGCTCGACGCAGCGCTCGAACACGCCGGTAGATCTGTATTTGATGAGCTCGTTGTTAATGATGCTGTAGGCGGACGCCCGGTGCTGAATTTGTCGAGCCTCGGTCTCGTCCATGGGGAGAACCCCGTTCTCTAGAAATTCTGATATCGGCAAGGCCCAAGACGGAGCCGCGACCATGGTGAAGACGGCCACCTGGGTGGGTTCCGAGTCGGCGGCCCCTGAGCCGGGTTGAGCAGCCCCCGGGTTGTGGACGGCGACGGCCGGGTCCGGGGCAACGGTGGCCGAGTTGGGCTGAGCAGCCCCCGGGCCGGGTTGCGGTGCGGTCGGGTCTTCTGGAACGTGAATGGCTCGGAGTCTGGTGATGGCTTGACGGACGGCTTGCGCAGGTGCTCGAGGGAGACGCCGGACAGGATGGGTTGACGTGACGAGGTGATCTTGGCGAGCGTGTCGGCTGCCTCGTTCTCCGTGCGCGGGACATGGAGGTACTCGCAACCATCTAAGGATCCCGACAGCTTCTGGACGAGGAAGCGGTAGCTTGCCATGTTGGTGTCGCGGGCGTCCCACTCGCCGGAGCACTGCTGCACCACCAAGTCCAAGTCGCTGTAGCACAGGATGCGCCGGATGCCGAGTTCCTTGGCAAGCGGGAGGTCGTGCACAAGGGCTTCGTATTCGTCGATGTTGTTGGAGACGGCGAAGTGGATCTGGAGAGCGTAGCGGAGTCGGTCGCCCTTTGGAGATGACAGTACGATGCCGGCCCCTAAGCCGAGTCGCATCTTTGACCCGTCAAAGTGCATGCGCCAATGCTTGAGTCAGGAGGCGGTGGCAGGTACTGGGTCTCGGTCCAGTCGACGAGGAAATCGTCCAGGGCCTGAGACTTGATCATGGTGCGGGGCTCGTAGAGGATGGTGTGGCCGGCTAGCTGGATCGCCCATTTGGCGACCCGGCCAGAGGCGTCCCGGCACCCGACGATTTCGCCGATAGGCGCCATGCTGATGACGGTGACGATGTGCTCTTGAAAGTACTACTTTAGCCTCTTGGCGGTGAGGTACACGCCGTAACACATCTTCTGGTAGTGTGGGTAGTTCTGCTTGGAGGTGGAGAGCACCTCGCTCAGGTAGTAGACCGGGCGCTGGACGGCCTAGATCTTGCCCTTCTCCAGTCGCTCGACCACCAGCACCGTGCTGACCGCCCGCGAGGTCGCGGCTATGTAGAGCAACAGCGGCTCCTTGTCGGTTGGTGCGGCCAGGACTGGTGCGGTGGAAAGCATGCGCTTGAGGTCTTGCAAAGCTTCGTCTGCCTTGCCGTTCCACTCGAACGGGCTTGTTTTCTTCATCAGCTGGTATAGGGGTCGTGCCTTCTCGCCCAGTCGGCTTAGAAACTGGCTGACCGTGGCCAGGCAACCTGTGAACTTCTGGACATCCCGTAGCCGAGCTGGCTTGCGCATGCTCTCGATGGCCTTGATCTTCTTAGGATTCGCCTCGATGCCACATTCCGAGACGAGGAAGCCGAGAAGCTTTCCGGCCGGGACGCTGAAGACGCATTTTTCCGGGTTGAGCTTGACCTTGTATTCACGGAGGTTGGCGAATGTTTCCTTCAAATCGTCGAGGAGCATGAGGTGCTGCTTGGTCTTCACCGCGATATCGTCCACGTACACGTGGATGCTGCGGCCGAGTTGCGGCAGCAGGCATTTCTGCATGCAGCGTTGGAAAGTGGCGCCGGCATTCTTCAAGCCGAATGACATGGTGATGTAGCAGTACGACCCAAAGGGCATGATGAAGGACGTCTTCAGGGCATCGGCCGTGTCAAGCTTGATCTGGTGGTAGTCGGAGTAAGCGTCCAGGAAGGACAGGAGCTCGCACCTGTCGGTCGAGTCAATGACTTGGTCGATCCGTGGGAGAGCGAATAGATCCTTGGGACAGGTCTTGTTGGGGCTGGTGTAGTCGATACACATATGCCAGGTCTTGTTCTTCTTCAGGACGAGGACTGGATTGGCCAGCCACTCGGGGTGAAACACTTCCATTATGAAGCGGGCTGCCAAGAGCTTGGCGACCTCTTCACCAATGGTTCTTCTCTTTTCTTCGGAAAATCGACGGAAGGGTTGACGGACAGGCTTGGCATCCTTGCGGACGTGGAGTTTGTGCTCGGCGTACTTCCTTGGGATACCCGGCATGTCTTTGGGGGTCCATGCGAAGATATCCCGATTCTCACGGAGGAAGTCGACAAGCTCGCCTTCCTATTTGCTGTCGAGGCGGGCGCCTACGACAACATACTTGCTGCAGGTGGAGTCTTCCGGGTTCAGCTTCACTTTCTTGGTCTCCTTGGAGGGTGAGGGAGTCCTGGACTAGGGGGTGTCCGGATAGCCGAACTATCATCATCGGCCGGACTCCAAGACTATGAAGATACAAGATTGAAGACTTCGTCCCGTGTCCGGATGGGACTTTCCTTGGCGTGGAAGGCAAGCTTGGCGATACGGATATGTAGATCTCCTACCATTGTAACCGACTCTGTGTAACCCTAGCCCTCTCCGGTGTTTATATAAACCGGATGGCTTTAGTCCGTAGGATGAACAACAATCATACCATAGGCTAGCTTCTAGGTTTTAGCCTCCTTGATCTCGTGGTAGATCTACTCTTGTAACACCCATCATCATTATTAATCAAGCAGGACGTAGGGTTTTACCTCCATCAAGAGGGCCCGAACCTGGGTAAAACATCGTGTCCCTTGTCTCTTGTTACCATCCGCCTAGACGCACAGTTCGGGACCCCCTACCCGAGATCCGCCGGTTTTGACACTGACATTGGTGCTTTCATTGAGAGTTCCTCTGTGTCGTCACCGATAGGCTCGATGGCTTCTTCGATCATCAACAACAATGCAGTCCAGGGTGAGACCTTCCTCCCCGGACAGTTCTTCGTATTCGGCGGCTTTGCACTACGGGCCAATTCGCTTGGCCATCTGGAGCAGATCGAAAGCTACGCCCCTGGCCGTCAGGTCAGATTTGGAAGTTTGAACTCCACGGCTGACATCCGCGGGAACTTGATCCATGATGGATTCAAGCCACAGCCGAGCGTGCCGCACTGTCTCGACGAGCATGATTTAGCTCTGCAGCCAGACAGTATCCTGGAGGCCGCACTCGAGTCCGCTCCGATCTTCAATTCGGAGCCGGCTGCGCAGATCGAGGACGGATGGCTAGACACCGCCTCGGGGGCTGCAACCTCTACGGCGATAGAGGCGAACACTGATCTTGTCCCTCATGAAGCCCGTGACTCCGAGGTGCCGGACTCCTCGCTGGACTCCGAGCCTCCCGCGCCCCCTCCAATCGAATCCGGTTGGGCGCCGATCATGGAGTTCACCGCTGCGGACATCTTTCAACACTCACCTTTCGGCGACATCTTGAGTTCGCTAAAGTATCTCTCGTTATCAGGAGAGCCCTGGCCGGACTACGGTCAGGACGGTTGGGATGCGGACGACGAAGAAATTCAAAGCCCACCCACCACCCACTTAGTAGCCACTGTCAACGATCTAACCGACATGCTAGACTACGACTCCGAAGACATCGACGGTATGGACGACGATGTCGAAGACGACCAAGAACCAGCGCCTACCGGGCACTGGACAACCACCTCATCATATGACATATACATGGTGGATATCCCAAAGGATGGGAATGGCGAAGAAACAGCGGAGGAAGACCCCTCCAAGAAACAGCCCAAGCGCCGGCTTCAGCGGCGCCGCTCTAAATCCCGCCACAGCAAGAATGAAGATTCCGGCACCGGAGATAATAACACCCCAGACAGTGCCGAAGACAACCCACTCCAGCAAGATTCAGCACAAGAGGACGGAGACGCCAGCCCTCATGAGAGAACGGCAGAAGAAGAGGTAGAGGATTATATGCCTCCCTCCGGAGACGAGGCAAGCCTCGACGACGACGAATTCGTCGTGCCTGAGGATCCCGTCGAACAAGAGCATTTTAAACGCAGGCTTATGGCCATGGCAAACAGCCTCAAGAAAAAGCAGCAACAGCTTAGAGCTGATCAAGATCTGCTAGCCGACAGATGGACTGAAGTCCTCGCAGCCGAAGAGCATGAGCTCGAATGCCCCTCCAAAAGCTACCCTAAACGCAAGCTTCTCCCCCCGATTAGAGGAGGAGGCATATGAACCTGCATCACCAGCAGACAATACGGCTGACCGACCACCCCGTGGTTGCGACAGAGAGGCCTCTAGGCCCTTCACTAGAACCGTACCCCGGCATCGCTCGAAAAGCACAAGGCCATAGGGGAACGCTCCGGACTTGCGAGATATATTGGAGGATAAGGCAAGACAATCAAGATCGATCTATAGATCGCGTGGGCGCCCCATGATACGTGACGACAACCGTCGCGCCGGACACAGTAAGTTCGGCCGGGCCGAACAAAATAGATAAAGCTCTTTTGAGCTCCGTCGTGATATCGCCCAGTACAGAGGCGCCGCACACCCACTATGCTTCACAGATGAAGTAATGGATCATCAAATCCCCGAAGGGTTTAAACCTGTGAATATTGAATCTTACGATGGCACAACAGACCCCGCGGTTTGGATCAAAGACTATCTCGTTCACATCCACATGGCCCGCGGTGATGATCTTCACGCCATCAAATATCTCCCACTCAAGCTTAAAGGACCAGCCCGGCATTGGCTTAACAGCTTGCCAGCAGAGTCAATTGGGAGTTGGGAAGACCTGGAAGCCGCATTCCTCGATAACTTCCAAGGCACGTATGTGCGACCACCAGACGCTGACGACCTAAGACATATAATTCAGCAGCCAGACGAATCGGCCAGACAATTCTGGACACGGTTCCTAACCAAGAAAAACCAAATCGTCGACTGTCCGGATGTGGAGGCCCTCGCGGCCTTCAAACATAACATCTGTGATGAGTGGCTTGCCCGGCACCTGGGACATGAAAAGCCGAAATCCATGGCAGCCCTCACATCACTCATGACCCGCTTCTGCGCGGGTGAGGACAGCTGGCTAGCACGCAGCAACAACCTCAGCAAAAATTCTGGCAGTCCGGATATCAAGGACCGTAATGGCAGGTCGCGTCACAACAAAAACAAACGCCGCATTAATGGCAATAATAGTGAAGATACGGCAGTCAATGCCGGATTCAGAGGCTCTAAACCCGGTCAGCCGAAAAAACCATTCAAAAGAACTACTCCGGGTCCGTCCAATTTGGACCGAATACTCGACCGCTCGTGCCAGATACACGACACCCCCGAAAAGCCAGCCAACCACACCAACAGGGACTGTTGGGTATTCAAGCAGGCAGGCAAGCTAATTGCCGAAAACAATAACAAGGGGCTGCATAGCGATGACGAGGAAGAGACCCGACCGCTGAACAATAGAGGACAAAAGGGTTTCCCCCACAGGTGCGGACGGTGAACATGATATACGCAACACACATACCTCAAAGGGAGCGGAAGCGTGCACTCAGGGATGTATACGCGATGGAGCCAGTTGCCCTGAAGTTCAATTCATGGTCCTCCTGCCCGTTCACTTTTGACCGAAGGGACCACCCCACCAGCATCCGCCACGGCGGATTCACCGCATTGGTTTTAGACCCAATCATCTGTGGATTTCACCTCACCAGAGTCCCGATGGACGGCGGCAGCAGCCTGAATCTGCTTTATCAGGATACAGTGCGCAAAATGGGCATAGACCCCTCAAGGATTAAACCTACCAAGACGACCTTTAAAGGCGTCATACCAGGTGTAGAAGCCAATTGTACAGGCTCAGTTACACTGGAAGTGGTCTTTGGATCCCCGGATAACTTCCGAAGCGAGGAGTTAATCTTCGACATAGTTCTGTTCCGCAGCGGCTATCATGCTCTGCTCGGACGTACCGCGTTTGAAAAGTTCAACATGGTGCCGCACTACGCATACCTCAAGCTCAAGATGCCAGGCCCTCAAGGAGTCATCACGGTCAAGGGAAACACTGAACGCTCTCTCCGAACGGAGGAACATACAGCGGCTCTCGCGGTAGAAGTACAGTGCAGCCTCTTAAGGCAATTCTCGAGTCCGACCGTTAAGCGGCCGGACACGGCTAAACGTGCCTGGAGTAACCTACAACAAGATCACCTGGCACGTTCCGAGCACGCGTAGCAGTGCGGCCCCAACCCCAGCCCCTGCAAAACGTCAAGACAGGTCCTTCGCGTACACCATTACACTTTGGAGATACCATGGGCATGGGGAGAGGGGCACGACCACGATAGGCCCAGAATGCGGCTCAACCACACCAGGGGCTCTCAAGTGTGTCGTTCTTTTTTCTTTTTCCTTTTTATTTTCACCCATAGGACTCCGTTCATTAGAGGCCCTGTCCGGCAGCAGACCTGCCGAACTCACGATGCAACAGCCAGGGAAGGAGAAAGGCTACAACGAATATCCAGGTGGTCTCCATTATGAGCATTAAATCTGTTTTACACACCATTCCGCAGCCTACCCCTGGAGGGGGACATGTTTAATAGTCCCATCCCTTGCTTATCGCACCATTTGTATCGTTCTGCATTCACAGCAGTTTTTCTTGAATAAGTAATGCAACACCTTTTTTATTCCAATTGCATTTCTTTCTTATACATATGTTCATTTTTAACATGTTGCATCCGTACATTTTGGTACGGCTAAATACACCAGCGCTTATGTTTCCCGCATCAAGGTGTGATAAGTCCGAACACTTTCACAAGTGCGGCACCCCGAACTTATAGCATTCTATGCATCGGCTCCGAATCATGTCTTGGGTCAATAGTTGGGTTTGCCCGGCTCCCGTGTTTTGGTACCTTATGTTCCGTTGTATCGGCTAAGGTAGCACTGGGAGAACCACTGCGATTGCGCCCCAGTTGAGCTGGGCGAGCGCCTCAGTGGAGAAAGCTAAAACTGACCGTCATGATGAGGCGAGAGCTGGTCGCTGTTCGAGAGGTTTTTTGCGAGTCCTTAAAGACTTATGCCGCTTAGAGCGAGGAGCCAGCTTTGTCCAGCCCAGGCGTGGATAGCGCCCCAAATTCGGCCTTCCGAATACTAGGGGCTTCGCCGAAATTTAAAATTATAGAATTCTATGGCTAAGTGAGAGTGTTCAAGCATTATAAGTCCAGTTGCCTTGTTCGTTGTGTTGAGCGCCTCCCTAGATGGACCCAAAAATGGGAACAAGAGTGCTCAAATTTATCCCGAACACCCCAGCACTCGTGGCATGGGGGCTGAAGTCGACGACTTGCCATCTCTCAGATTTGACAAACGGCCGCACAGAAGGTAATATTTTAAATTAACAAGCGTTGCTTAGCGCATATGAACTAAGTTTTCAGCGCACAGGATAACAAAATGCGAGTCTACTCAAATATTACATCTTTGGAGCACTCACCCGCAATAATGCGGGCACCCTTCAGGACACTCTTATAATACATCTCGGGCGTGCGATGCTCCTTGCCCTGCGGTGGCGCGTCCGTCACAAGCTTCTGAGCATCCATCTTACCCCAGTGCACCTTTGCGCGGGCAAGGGCCCGACGGGCACCTTCAATACAGGCGGAGTGCTTGATGACTTCAACCAATGGACTCGCATCCACCAGCCGCCGCACCAGGCCGAAGTAGCTCCCAGGCATGGCCTCCTTAGGCCATAGCCGAACTATGAGGCCCTTCATGGCCTGTTCGGCCACCTTGTGGAGCTCGACAAGCTGCTTCAGCTGGTCGCTAAGGGGCACCGGATGTCCGGGCTCAGTATACTAAGACCAGAAGACCTTCTCCATCGAGCTCCCCTCCTCGGCCCTGTAGAAAGCGGCAGCATCGGATACGCTGCGGGGCAGATCTGGGAACGCTCCTGGAGAGCTCCGAATTCGGGTAAGTGATAGGTAATTCACACTCACATGCTTACTTTGCATGAAACGATATGAATATACATGGGAAATAGTGTCCTGGTCACAATGCTCCGCCATAAGGGGGGATCCCTCCAGGACACCTTCGTAGTACAATTCGGGCTTGCGGAGCTCCTTCCCTTCGGGTGGTCCTTTGGTAATCAGTTTAACAGTGTCCATCTTCAGCCAGTGCACTTTGACATAGGCGAAAGCCATTCGAGCACCTTCAATACAGACCGGGCGCTAACCAGCCGCTTAACGAGCCCGAAGTAGATGCTGGGAATTGCTTCGGCTGGACATAGCCGAATTATCAAGTCTTTCATGGCTAGTTCGGCAGCCCTATGCAGCTCGACCAACTGTTTCAACTGATCGATAAAGGGGACAGGATATTCTGGCGCGAGGTATTGTGACCAGAATAGCTTCTTCGTAGAACTCCCTTCTTCGGCTCGATAAAATTGTGCGGCATCAGATATACTACGCGGCAAATCCGCAAATGCCCCTGGAGATCCCCGAATTCGGTTTAGCAACAGGAATCTTTCCTTCACATTCTTGCTTTGCATAGAAAAAGCCTTACCCGCCGCGATCTTTCTGGCCTCTCGGATTTCCTGGAGGGCGCCTTGGGACTTGTCCCAGGCATCGTGTGCGGCTTGCTGAGTATGGCCAAATTCGAATTCTTTATCCGACAAGCTTTGCTCCAAGGTCTCGCACCTCTCCACAGCTTCCTCGAGTTCTTGTTGAACCTCAGCGACCCTGGCCTCGTGTTTTTCACGATCGGCCTGCTCCTTGGCTGCCCTCTTTTTGGCTGCGGTCACCGCCTTCTTAAGAGCTTCGACTTCAGACGTCGCTCCTAGCGCATAGCACGACATTCTCCGTCAAAATCAATCATCGATTAATAATAAATCAAGACAAGGTTTTTACATAACTTGGTTATCCTCCAACTGCTTATTTACTTGGTTGAGCTCTTCTTCGGCCCGCTCCAGACGCTGCTTCAGTCCGGAGACTTCCGCAGTATGAGAAGCGGCAGTCAACAATGACGCCTGCATAGACAAAACATAAAAATGAAATAAGGGTGTTGCATGGTTAGTCCCCTGCGAGCACATATTCGATCCTCTGTCCGGTTTTTCTTTTTGAACACTGAACAGTGTATCAGGGGCTACTATCTATATTATGACACTCTTCAAGCCTCATCACTTACCTCGAAGCCTATTAAAAGGCTAGTGCAGGCTTCTGTTAGCCCGCTTTCTGCGGACTGAATCTTCTCAATCACCGCACCCATAAGGGTGCGGTGTTCTTCAACGATGGAAGCGTTATTTAACACTGCCAACAAAGCATTTGGCACCTCTGGCTGGACAGAGGTCGCCGATGGAACAGACGCACCCCCATCTGTCAAAGAAGGCTCCTTGCCTAATTCCGAAACCTTGATGGTCTCCGGCACCGTGTTTGGATTTGGCCCCGTGTGACCGGCCACCGGGTATTTGGCCCTCGGGTGTCGCTCGGACGGTCTTCCCGGTCCCTCCTTGGCCTGGGTACATTAGGGACGACACCTCGGGGTTGTCCACATGTTTGGGGAAGGTGGCCGTCGGGGGAGTTCCGATGTCCATCATGTCCAAACTTAGTGAATCATCCGACGAGGACTGCTCGCTGCGGGACTTGGCCGGGCTACAATATGTGTGGCCCAACACAATCAGCATTGTGTGAGTTCGGATATGTTAATATATTTGGGTTCTATGTACTCACGATTTAACCAGGGGCTGGACTCTGGAATCCCACTCCAAGGTGCTATCGGTGGCGGTGGTGGAATCGTCTACGGAGGAGGTTTTCCCCCTCTTAGATGACTTGGCCTCCAATTGTTTGGAGGCCATTCTTTTCTTTCTCCCCTTTGCTAAGGGGGATTGGCTTTCCTCCTTTTCATCTTCCTCTTCGGAGGAAGAGCGGGCCTCTGAGTTTTCGATGTTTTGTCCGAAACACCTCGGAGACGAAGGCCGCCCCTGGTCCCTCCAGCCTTCTTCTCGGCCTTCTTCTTGGGCGCCTTATAAGGCGCCGGGACCAGCATCTTCGTTAAGAGTGGGCCGGCTTGTTCTTCTGGCAACGGGGCCGGACAGTAGATCCACCCCGCCTTCTTCGTTCAGTCTTGGGAAAATTGTTGGAGAATATGCTAAGCACTTTCTTTAAAACACGCGGCTAAAGCGTATGTTCGGTTGAATATCTGAAAACTTACCAAACTTGAGGGACGAGATAGTTTGTACCCACGGTCCTCGGTCGAGTCCGGCCACGATTTGCTGGACTTGAAGAGCACCTTCCAGATATCTTCGTGTGTTGAGCCAAAGAGCTCCGTTAGGGTCTGGTGCCCAGCCGGATAAAATTCCCATAATTTGCAAGCCCTGCGTTGGCACGGGAGAATCCGGCGAACCAACATCACTTGGACTACATCGACAAGTTTGATGTTCTTATCTTCCATGCTCTTGACACGCGCCTGGATCACTGCCAGTTCGTCTGGCAAAGACCAGTCTAGGCCCTTCTTGGGCTAGGACGTAAGCCGCAACGGGGCTCCGGAGCGAAATCCGGGAGTCGCAGCCCATTTGGCGCCGCATGGCTCGGTAACATAGAACCATTGTTGCTGCCACCCTTTGACGGAATCATTAAATGTACCTGATGGCCATGTGACATTGGGCATCTTGCTCACCATGGCTCCTCCGCACTCGGCGTGCTCGCAGCTCACCACCTTGGGCTTCATGTTGAAAATCTTCAGCCATAACCCGAAGTGTGAAGAGATTCGGAGGAAGGCCTCGCACACGACGATGAATGTCGATATGTTGAGGAAAGAATTGGGGGATAGATCATGGAAATCGATCCCAGAATAGTACATGATGTTGCGAACGAATGGGTGGAGGGGAAACCCCAACCCGCAGACAAAGTGCGGGAGGAACACGACCCTTTCGTGGGGTTCCGGGGTAGGGACGATCTTTCCCGCCGTCGGAAGACGATGTGCGGTCTTCTTGGCCAGTTACCCGGCCTCCTGAAGTTTCTCGATATCCTTCTCCTGGAAAGTGGAGGCCATCCACTTGCTCCCAGCTTTGGATCCGGACATTTTCGGGACGCTTTAGTGGGTGGAGAAGGCGAATGCTTGGGTGTTGGAGCTGAAGAGGAAGGATCAGCTGAGGAAGCAGAAGGCGTGGGTGAAAGAGGGGAATCCTTATCCCTTAATAAAGGCAGAATGTGCGCCTCCCCACATTCCCTGAGACTCGCTTATTTCCTAAGCGCCGTGTTAATGGTGCGGTTGGGGTGCCCACACCAGTATTGATGAGAGTCCCATGATAAGGGGACACGATCTCTTCTTCGACAAAATGTGCCAATGAAACCACCTCATTGTGGAAGGCTGATGAAATGGTTCGAATATTGACCGGGCCGTAGTGTAATGTCACGCCACGAATAAACTGTCAGTAGATTGGATCCGTGAAATGTTATTACTCTCTATGGTGGTATGTGGAATTTGTTTTTGCAGAGCCGGACACGATTGTTGTGTTCAAGTTCTACTTTGGAGTATTCGGAGAAGGAACCCGCCTTGCAATGCCGAAGACAATCTGCACATCAGACTCAATCATCATTGAAGCCTGGTTCAGGGGCTACTGAAGGAGTCCTGGATTAAGGGGTCCGGATGGGACTCTCCTTTGCGTGGAAGGCAAGCTTGGTGATTCAGATATGTAGATTTCCTTCTCTATAACCGACTCTGTGTAACCCTAGCCCCCTCCATTGTCTATATAAACTGGAGGGTTTAGTCCGTAGGACTAAGGAAGAATAATCATAATCATAGGCTAGCTTCTAGGGTTAGCCTCCTCGATCTCGTGGTAGATCAACTCTTGTAATACGCATATCATCAAGATCAATCAAGCAGGAAGTAGGGTATTACCTCCATGGAGAGGGCCCGAACCTGGGTAAACATCGTGTCCCCCACCTCCTGTTACCATTAGCTTTAGACGCACAGTTCGGGACCCCCTACCCGAGGTTCGCCGGTTTTGACACTGACAGTCGCCCCGAGCTCACCGGTGGTCAGAGCGCGGCAAACGGTGGCTGGAGCCACCCGGACAAGCGCCGACCCCGACAAACTCCCTCTGCATCACGGGCGCGAGCGGGAGGAAGAAGGAGTTGACCTGGCCATGCGGGCCCCACATCAGCGCGGGCGCCACCGTCAGCCTCTAGGGCGTTGACCCCGCTTGCCCACGTGGATAAGTGACGGGTGTCGGTGTCAAAACCGCCGGATCTCGGGTAGGGGGTCCCGAACTGTGAGTCTAAGGTCGATGGTAACAGGAGGCGGGGGACATGATGTTTACCCAGGTTCGGGCCCTCTCTATTGAGGTAATACCCTACTTCCTACTATATTGATCTTGATGATATGAGTATTACAAGAGTTGATCTACCACGAGATCGTAATGGCTAAACCTTAGTAGTCAAGCCTATGAGGATTATAAATCTGCCTCTATGGACTAAGCCCTCCGGTTATATAGACACCGAAGGGGACTAGGGTTGTACAAAGTCGGTTACAGAGAAAGGAATCTACATATCCGGTCGCCAAGCTTGCCTTCCATGCCAAGGAGAGTCCCATCCGGACACGGGAGAAAATCTTCAACCCTGTATCTTCATAGCCCAACAGTCCAGCCCACATCAATAGTCTGGCTGTCTGAGGACTCCTCAATCTAGGACTCCCTCAGTAGCCCCTGAACCAGGCTTCAATGACGAGGTGTCCAGCGTGCAGATTGTCTTCGGCATTGCAAGGCGGGTTCCCCCTCCGTATACTCCAAATCTTTCTTCGAACAGAGGAAAGGTGTCCGGCCTGCAAAACAAATACCACACACAATCATAGATAGTATAAAATTTCACGAGTCCATTCCACTATCAACTTCTCATAGCATGACGTCACGTTGCCATCCGGTCTTTATCTGAACTGTTTTTTAGCCCACCGCTCCATATTTCATGATGCGGTTTTATTGGCACGTCTTGTCAAAGCAGAGATCGTGTCCCCTTATTACGGGATTCTCATCAATACAGGTGTGGATAACCCAACTATTCTATTGGCAAGATTCCTTGGGAATAGGCTGTTTTTAAGGCCTAAGAGGGGGCGCTTGATATTCATCGGCTCCACAAAAGGGCTAAGACCCATCCTTTCTCTTCTACTCTAGTCCCTTCTTCTCCCACCTCGATCTCCAGTGCCCAAGGTTCAATTGCTTTGCACCTCCCAATCATGTCCGGATCCATTCTTCAAGGTTGGCTTCCTCCGTCGCAAAGGAGGACATTGCAAAGCTCTGGGAAGCAAGATACTTGACCGTAGATATCCTCCACAGGCTCCCTGCTCAAGGGCGGGTTATTCCTACTCCCAGATCCAATGAGAGAGTTGTATTCATCTCCCACTTCCTCCGAGGGCTAGGGTTCGCTCTTCATCCCTTTGTATGAGGGCTCATGTTCTATTACGGGCTAGATTTTCATGATCTAGCTCCAGACTCCTTCCTTCACATCTCGTCATTCATAATCATCTGCGAGGCCTTCCTTCGTATTTCCCCACACTTTGGCTTGTGGCTCAAGACCTTTAATGTGAAGCCGAAGATAGTCAATGGGAGACACACGGAGTGCGGAGGTGCTACAATATGCAAACTTACCAATATTTCTTGGCCAAAGGGTTCCTTCACAGAAACTTCTGACCTATGGCAACGGGAGTGGTTTTATATCACGGAACCCCGTGGTAAAAAGTGGGCGGCTACACCCGCATTCCGATCTGGCCCTCCGCCACAGCTTGCATCGTGGATCAACAAGGGGCTGGACTGAGGATCGCTTGATGAAGTGCAGACATTACAAAGCCGCATTCGGGACCTTATTGAGAAGGACACCGGTCTTGTCAAGGTAATCCAAGTAATGCTAGTCCGCCGGCTCCTACCATGCCAGCGACGACCTCTCCGCATGTGGGAGTTCAATCCGGAAGGACCACAAACCATTCAGCACTTCGACACGACGCTCGAAGGGATGTATAAATTATTCTTCGGACCACGAAAAAACTGTCCGGACACTACAAAGGACGCATGCCTCGACTGCAACCATCTGGATACCTCGGTAAGCACCCAACTCCCATACAAATTTTAGTTAAGTTTCTCATAATAATATTCTGAGAAAACTATACTCGGCCGGGGCTGGATAAAGAAGGCGGAGAGGATCAGGTGTTCTGCCCCTCTTCCCGAGGACTCAGTGGATCCGGTGTTAACCAGGATGCTGGCTCTGGCACCCTATCAAGTGTCGTCGAGGGAAGACAAGGAGAGGAGTGGGAGGGTCTGGAGTGGCCCCCATACCGTGGGTACGTCATGCACCGCATCCGGGGAGATTGGAACTCCCGTTTCCGAGGATGAAAGGGAAGAAGAAACTGACATCCCCTCTCCCCATGAGAAGAAGACGACCGCCTCCGAACACTTGAAGGTTGAAGCTTCCAAGCGAGGGACGAAATCCCTGTCAGGGGGTTCTGGTTCGGGGGGTGATACTGCCACGCAGTGCCCACATAGGGACCGGTCTTTAGTTGAATCGTAATTGAACAAGGGTGTTTTAAACATACCCCATTCTTTTCCTAGTTGCGAGGGTAATATTTAAAACGTATGTTTTGCAGTTCGGCATGCAGCCTCCCTCAACAGTTCCCTTCCTCGGGGGATCTTCTTCCGAAGATGATGGAGAGCGAAATGCCTCCATAGACTTCCCCGCCCCATAGGGCGGACGACCCTGAGGTGTCGTCCCGGAGGATCTATCCCGATCCACACATGAAGACTAGGCTAGAAGGTGGCACTTCAGCTGCCCAGGGTCTGGGGTGTTCGACTCCTAAAGAGACCAACAATAAAATCCCCGGACTATCTGATATACAGCCAGATATATTGGCGGACATTCTGTGGCATGCGCCCATCTCAGAGGAACATCGTACCTTGATGGGTACGGTGGTTGAGAGAGTTTTATCTGCGAAAAGAGGATTGAATGAAGCTTTTACGAGCCTGCTAAGAGGCTTCGAGGTACGTAATGTAATATTTTCAATAGTAGCCCCTGAGACTCTAGTTGTCGTCCAAACGGAGGCGATCAGAGGATAAAAAAATGTAGATAAGCTGAGGAAATAATTTTACCAATTGATACAAAGTTTCAGCCCTAGTGACTGCTCGGGCTATAGAGGTTGTCGAACTGAAGCGGAAACTTGATGTGGTGGATGATGACATCAGGCTTATGAACAAGCTGCTCGACGAGGCTCAAGGTATGTCTTCGGGGCAGTCAGTAAGTATAAATAGGAGCATGACGCTGAAAATTGTAATATGCTTAACTGCAGATGGTGCTGCCGTCGTGGAGACCCTACGGGCTGAGCTTTCCCGGGCAAGGGAGCAAGCCAAGGTGAGTAATGCGGCTGCCGAAGAGGCAGTTGCTGAATTAAAAGCCGAATAGGCTGCTCGGCACCAGAGCAAGGAGAAAATATCTGATATGGCGCATGAGCTAAAGGATGCCACTAGCCGATGTGAACTTCTCGAGAAAGATAGCCAAGCAAAAGCGGCTGCCTTGAGAAGGACTTACAAGCAGCGAAGGAAGCCCGGTCCGAGTCTCGAGCGGCTCGGGAGGAGATACAGCAAGCTGGGGAGATCGCAGCTGGGAAGCCCTTCTTATTGCAAACTAAATTCGGTGATCCAAAGTATTCCCTGGTTGATCGAACATGGAGTTCTCCGGACGCATTTTTGGACTTGTCGAAGAGTGCTTCTGATGCAACGCGGTTTTTCCAAGCCCAAGAAGGAGATGAGGCAGAAAAGATTTTTTGGTCGAAATTTAGCATGTCAAAGCGTCTACTGTTGCTAAATGAACGGATGGCCAAATGGGCTGAGCTCCACAGGATATACGGACTTGCCATGAAGGTTGTCGTGGACCGGCTGTGGCCTGGAGAGCCAAGTCCGAATAGTTATTTTGGTTTGGTGCAACGACTTGTTTATGCGGTGTCGCATATAGATGCTGTCACGCGGTCAACGTGCATAGAAGGTGCATGGATGGCTCTTGCCCGTGCCAAGACGTACTTAGCGAAGATGAAGGCCACCGATATTGCAATAAAAGGTCCACACAAAGACAAGGACATGCCGGAGCATTATTTTGAAGAAGTCTTAGAGGGCGCCCGCTTGATAGAGGGTCAATGCTCGAAGGATATTATGTTCGAGTAAAATGTATCAAAATTGTAAAAACAATGTGTCGGGGGGATGAACCCCGAGCAGGCAACAGAACCCGGATCTATTTCAAAAACAGCAGGGCCCGTATCACCCCGCAAGCCGGTGCGCGCCTGGCCGGGTCGCTCGAGCCGGCAAGGCTCACAACCCGGCCAAGACCCTCGACTCGGCAAAGTACGTCGACCCGGCCGCAACAGCTGGCGCAAGACAACTCAACCCGGCATGGCCATGGCTTCCCCAACAAGCCAACCCACCCGTGGCGTCCACGGAAACCCACCCACGGGTCAGCTCCCGTCCCATCCAAGCCGTACGATGGGACGAGACCTCAATCACCGATGACCAAGACTACAGTGCTCCCGCCCATGCCTATGGTCAGCTGGAGCGTGGCAACAGTGCCCCTTACCTACCCGCTGACCAAGGCTGGCGTGGCAACAGTGTTCCCACCCTCACCGCTGACGACAGCAAGCGGCGTCCTGATGGAGAACACTGTACATGGCTCAACTCGGCCACGCCATGACGATCGACAAGACATCGCACAGTCCCCCTAGGTACGTGGGGCCCACACCTACAGGAACTCGGCGAACCACAAGCCCGCAAGCGGGACCCACCCCGGTACCCCGGACGCTGACAATACGGACCTACCAACTCGGCATATTACCATTGTAACCCTGGGTGGGTTGATCTATAAAACCCCCCAGGAGCCCACGCCTATAGGGGGCATGCTGAAACCGAGGCAAGCAGGCGTAGAAGCAATAGAACACGTAGATAGACATGAGACACCTGTAAGAGAAACCTAGGCGAGCATAGGGCTAGCCACCGCATAGCGGCACCAGGGAGAAGGAGCAGCCAAGGCCTTGGCCAGTCTCCTTCCTCCTCCATACAGCTCCAGGAGCAACATTGTATTATCGATCATCCAACTAAACTCGGCAGGACTAGGGGTGTTATCTCTCCGGAGAGCCCCTAACCTGGGTATGTCCGGTGTCCCGCGCCCGCGCATATCAACCATGCCTCTCGAGCCCACCAGCGCTCTCGAGCCTCCTCCTCTCTTTAGCCATCCCTTGGCATCTGCCGTGCCCCCACCACAATAGTTGGCGCCCACCGTGGGGCAGCTCGAGGAGCTGGCCGGGAGCATGCTTCAGACTGGGCCCTTCTCCTACTCCGACGAGTCCGTCGCTCTGGCGGACGATGTCATCGGCGTGCTCGCCGCCTCCTTCACCGCGCTGCGCATCTCCTACGCGTTCGCGGTCGACGAGTACCCCAGTGAGGTGCTCAGCTACTCCGACTCCCCGCTCTCCCTGAGTGGCGGATTCACTGCCGGGGCGATGGATCACCATTTGGTGGTCTTCGTCACCGGCGATGGCGCCTCTTCCTCATCGAGCAAGGTAAGGATGATCACCGAAGCCGCGGTCGCTACGGCATGGACCGAGCCGTCGGACCCACTGCGTGCCGCGATGCAGAGCCTCCGCATCCCCATTGGCACCTACGTCGACACCACCAACGTCCCTAAAGCCCGAACCCAGCTCGAGGACAAGCGCCAGCAAATGCTGGACCTGTCCGAGACGCTGGTCGCCACTAGGCTTTGCCTAGAAGCTGCTCAGATGGAGCACGACGCCGCCCACGGATTCATGCCTGCCGCGGCCGAGCCAAGCCAGGCCGCCGATACTCACGCCGGGGGAGGAGCGATTGACTGGGCCTCCGGCACCGTCCGGACCTTCTATGAGACCCCAGTCAAGAACATGCGCGCTGCGGAGGCAGCCGCGGTCGGCCTTGACCAACTCGCGGGAGAGGAGCTCAAGGAGCGCATCGGGCGGATGCGCGAGCTCCTCCACGCCGCCAACACCCAGCAGGATCGCCTCAACCAGCTCGTCAAGCCGGCTAGGTCCGGCTCCACCCGCCTCGGTGGACCCGGCGAACTCCTGCACACGGCTTCCTCGCAGCCCGGCGAGGCGCACTCCGGCCAAGCCCGGACCTGACGCAACCCGGCCTCCACCACCGCCGATGCTCCGGGCAACGAGCCCGCCCCGGAGACCCAGCGCGGACCCAGCCAGCATGGCCGGCGTCCGGCTCCCACCGACCCAGCCCCTCGGGGCCTGGCCGCCAGTCGACTTGGCCCGCGCGCCATCGATGACGCCGACGCGCGCCACCGTCTCGATCAGCTCGCTCGCTCCCTTGAGGTGGAGGAGAGCGGTGCTATCGGGCCGGCGTGCTTCAACCCACGCATCCGGGAGGAGCCCTTCCCCAAGGGGTCCGTGCTCTCCGGCGACATGATGTTTACCCAGGTTCGGGCCCTCTCTATTGAGGTAATACCCTACTTCCTACTATATTGATCTTGATGATATGAGTATTACAAGAGTTGATCTACCACGAGATCGTAATGGCTAAACCTTAGTAGTCAAGCCTATGAGGATTATAAATCTGCCTCTATGGACTAAGCCCTCCGGTTATATAGACACCGGAGGGGACTAGGGTTGTACAAAGTCGGTTACAGAGAAAGGAATCTACATATCCGGTCGCCAAGCTTGCCTTCCATGCCAAGGAGAGTCCCATCCGGACACGGGAGAAAATCTTCAACCCTGTATCTTCATAGCCCAACAGTCCAACCCACATCAATAGTCTGGCTGTCTGAGGACTCCTCAATCTAGGACTCCCTCAGTAGCCCCTGAACCAGGCTTCAATGACGAGGTGTCCAGCGTGCAGATTGTCTTCGGCATTGCAAGGCGGGTTCCCCCTCCGTATACTCCAAATCTTTCTTCGAACAGAGGAAAGGTGTCCGGCCTGCAAAACAAATACCACACACAATCATAGATAGTATAAAATTTCACGAGTCCATTCCACTATCAACTTCTCATAGCATGACGTCACGTCGCCATCCGGTCTTTATCTGAACTGTTTTTTAGCCCACCGCTCCATATTTCATGATGCGGTTTTATTGGCACGTCTTGTCAAAGCAGAGATCGTGTCCCCTTATTACGGGATTCTCATCAATACAGGTGTGGATAACCCAACTATTCTATTGGCAAGATTCCTTGGGAATAGGCTGTTTTTAAGGCCTAAGAGGGGGCGCTTGATATTCATCGGCTCCACAAAAGGGCTAAGACCCATCCTTTCTCTTCTACTCTAGTCCCTTCTTCTCCCACCTCGATCTCCAGTGCCCAAGGTTCAATTGCTTTGCACCTCCCAATCATGTCCGGATCCATTCTTCAAGGTTGGCTTCCTCCGTCGCAAAGGAGGACATTGCAAAGCTCTGGGAAGCAAGATACTTGACCGTAGATATCCTCCACAGGCTCCCTGCTCAAGGGCAGGTTATTCCTACTCCCAGATCCAATGAGAGAGTTGTATTCATCTCCCACTTCCTCCGAGGGCTAGGGTTCGCTCTTCATCCCTTTGTATGAGGGCTCATGTTCTATTACGGGCTAGATTTTCATGATCTAGCTCCAGACTCCTTCCTTCACATCTCGTCATTCATAATCATCTGCGAGGCCTTCCTTCGTATTTCCCCACACTTTGGCTTGTGGCTCAAGACCTTTAATGTGAAGCCGAAGATAGTCGATGGGAGACACACGGAGTGCGGAGGTGCTACAATATGCAAACTTACCAATATTTCTTGGCCAAAGGGTTCCTTCACAGAAACTTCTGACCTATGGCAACGGGAGTGGTTTTATATCACGGAACCCCGTGGTAAAAAGTGGGCGGCTACACCCGCATTCCGATCTGGCCCTCCGCCACAGCTTGCATCGTGGATTAACAAGGGGCTGGACTGAGGATTGCTTGATGAAGTGCAGACATTACAAAGCCGCATTCGGGACCTTATTGAGAAGGACACCGGTCTTGTCAAGGTAATCCAAGTAATGCTAGTCCGCCGGCTCCTACCATGCCAGCGATGACCTCTCCGCATGTGGGAGTTCAATCCGGAAGGACCACAAACCATTCAGCACTTCTTCGACACGACGCTCGAAGGGATGTATAAATTATTCTTCGGACCACGAAAAAACTGTCCGGACACTACAAAGGACGCATGCCTCGACTGCAACCATCTGGATACCTCGGTAAGCACCCAACTCCCATACAAATTTTAGTTAAGTTTCTCATAATAATATTCTGAGAAAACTATACTCGGCCGGGGCTGGATAAAGAAGGCGGAGAGGATCAGGTGTTCTGCCCCTCTTCCCGAGGACTCAGCGGATCCGGTGTTAACCAGGATGCTGGCTCTGGCACCCTATCAAGTGTCGTCGAGGGAAGACAAGGAGAGGAGTGGGAGGGTCTGGAGTGGCCCCCATACCGTGGGTACGTCATGCACCGCATCCGGGGAGATTGGAACTCCCGTTTCCGAGGATGAAAGGGAAGAAGAAACTGACATCCCCTCTCCCCATGAGAAGAAGACGACCGCCTCCGAACACTTGAAGGTTGAAGCTTCCAAGCGAGGGACGAAATCCCTGTCAGGGGGTTCTGGTTCGGGGGGTGATACTGCCACGCAGTGCCCACATAGGGACCGGTCTTTAGTTGAATCGTAATTGAACAAGGGTGTTTTAAACATACCCCATTCTTTTCCTAGTTGCAAGGGTAATATTTAAAACGTATGTTTTGCAGTTCGGCATGCAGCCTCCCTCAACAGTTCCCTTCCTCGGGGGATCTTCTTCCGAAGATGATGGAGAGCGAAATGTCTCCATAGACTTCCCCGCCCCATAGGGCGGACGACCCCGAGGTGTCGTCCCGGAGGATCTATCCCGATCCACAGGTGAAGACTAGGCTAGAAGGTGGCACTTCAGCTGCCCAGGGTCTGGGGTGTTTGACTCCTAAAGAGACCAACAATAAAATCCCCGGACTATCTGATATACAGCCAGATATATTGGCGGACATTCTGCGGCATGCGCCCATCTCAGAGGAACATCGTACCTTGATGGGTACGGTGGTTGAGAGAGTTTTATCTGCGAAAAGAGGATTGAATGAAGCTTTTACGAGCCTGCTAAGAGGCTTCGAGGTACGTAATGTAATATTTTCAATAGTAGCCCCTGAGACTCTAGTTGTCGTCCAAACGGAGGCGATCAGAGGATAAAAAAATGTAGATAAGCTGAGGAAATAATTTTACCAATTGATACAAAGTTTCAGCCCTAGTGACTGCTCGGGCTATAGAGGTTGTCGAACTGAAGCGGAAACTTGATGTGGCGGATGATGACATCAGGCTTATGAACAAGCTGCTCGACGAGGCTCAAGGTATGTCTTCGGGGCAGTCAGTAAGTATAAATAGGAGCATGACGCTGAAAATTGTAATATGCTTAACTGCAGATGGTGCTGCCGTCGTGGAGACCCTTCGGGCTGAGCTTTCCCGGGCAAGGGAGCAAGCCAAGGTGAGTAATGCGGCTGCTGAAGAGGCAGTTGCTGAATTAAAATCCGAATAGGCTGCTCGGCACCAGAGCAAGGAGAAAATATCTGATATGGCGCATGAGCTAAAGGATGCCACTAGCCGATGTGAACTTCTCGAGAAAGATAGCCAAGCAAAAGCGGCTGCCTTGAGAAGGACTTACAAGCAGCGAAGGAAGCCCGGTCCGAGTCTCGAGCGGCTCGGGAGGAGATACAGCAAGCTGGGGAGATCGCAGCTGGGAAGCCCTTCTTATTGCAAACTAAATTCGGTGATCCAAAGTATTCCCTGGTTGATCGAACATGGAGTTCTCCGGACGCATTTTTGGACTTGTCGAAGAGTGCTTCTGATGCAACGCGGTTTTTCCAAGCCCAAGAAGGAGATGAGGCAGAAAAGATTTTTTGGTCGAAATTTAGCATGTCAAAGCGTCTACTGTTGCTAAATGAACGGATGGCCAAATGGGCCGAGCTCCACAGGATATACGGACTTGCCATGAAGGTTGTCGTGGACCGGCTGTGGCCTGGAGAGCCAAGTCCGAATAGTTATTTTGGTTTGGTGCAACGACTTGTTTATGCGGTGTCGCATATCGATGCTGTCACGCGGTCAACGTGCATAGAAGGTGCATGGATGGCTCTTGCCCATGCCAAGACGTACTTAGCGAAGATGAAGGCCACCGATATTGCAATAAAAGGTCCACACAAAGACAAGGACATGCCAGAGCATTATTTTGAAGAAGTCTTAGAGGGCGCCCGCTTGATAGAGGGTCAATGCTCGAAGGATATTATGTTCGAGTAAAATGTATCAAAATTGTAAAAACAATGTGTCGGGGGGATGAACCCCGAGCAGGCAACGGAACCCGGATCTATTTCAAAAACAGCAGGGCCCGTATCACCCCGCAAGCCGGTGCGCGCCTGGCCGGGTCGCTCGAGCCGGCAAGGCTCGCAACCCGGCCAAGACCCTCGACTCGGCAAAGTACGTCGACCCGGCCGCAACAGCTGGCGCAAGACAACTCAACCCGGCATGGCCATGGCTTCCCCAACAAGCCAACCCACCCGTGGCGTCCACGGAAACCCACCCACGGGTCAGCTCCCGTCCCATCCAAGCCGTACGATGGGACGAGACCTCAATCACCGATGACCAAGACAACAGTGCTCCCGCCCATGCCTATGGTCAGCTGGAGCGTGGCAACAGTGCCCCTTACCTACCCGCTGACCAAGGCTGGCGTGGCAACAGAGTTCCCACCCTCACCGCTGACGACAGCAAGCGGCGTCCTGATGGAGAACACTGTACATGGCTCAACTCGGCCACGCCATGACGATCGACAAGACAGCGCACAGTCCCCCTAGGTACGTGGGGCCCACACCTACAGGAACTCGGCGAACCACAAGCCCGCAAGCGGGACCCACCCCGGTACCCCGGACGCTGACAATACGGACCTACCAACTCGGCATATTACCATTGTAACCCTGGGTGGGTTGATCTATAAAACCCCCCAGGAGCCCACGCCTATAGGGGGCATGCTGAAACCGAGGCAAGCAGGCGTAGAAGCAATAGAACACGTAGATAGACATGAGACACCTGTAAGAGAAACCCAGGCGAGCATAGGGCTAGCCACCGCATAGCGGCGCCAGGGAGAAGGAGCAGCCAAGGCCTTGGCCAGTCTCCTTCCTCCTCCATACAGCTCCAGGAGCAACATTGTATTATCGATCATCCAACTAAACTCGGCAGGACTAGGGGTGTTATCTCTCCGGAGAGCCCCTAACCTGGGTATGTCCGGTGTCCCGCGCCCGCGCATATCAACCATGCCTCTCGAGCCCACCAGCGCTCTCGAGCCTCCTCCTCTCTTTAGCCATCCCTTGGCATCTGCCGTGCCCCCACCACAATAGTTGGCGCCCACCGTGGGGCAGCTCGAGGAGCTGGCCGGGAGCATGCTTCAGACTGGGCCCTTCTCCTACTCCGACGAGTCCGTCGCTCTGGCGGACGATGTCATCGGCATGCTCGCCGCCTCCTTCACCGCGCTGCGCATCTCCTACGCGTTCGCGGTCGACGAGTACCCCAGTGAGGTGCTCAGCTACTCCGACTCCCCGCTCTCCCTGAGTGGCGGATTCACTGCCGGGGCGATGGATGACCATTTGGTGGTCTTCGTCACCGGCGATGGCGCCTCTTCCTCATCGAGCAAGGTAAGGATGATCACCGAAGCCGCGGTCGCTACGGCACGGACCGAGCCGTCGGACCCGCTGCGTGCCGCGATGCAGAGCCTCCGCATCCCCATTGGCACCTACGTCGACACCACCAACATCCCTAAAGCCCGAACCCAGCTCGAGGACAAGCGCCAGCAAATGCTGGACCTGTCCGAGACGCTGGTCGCCACTAGGCTTTGCCTAGAAGCTGCTCAGATGGAGCACGACGCCGCCCACGGATTCATGCCTGCCGCGGCCGAGCCAAGCCAGGCCGCCGATACTCACGCCGGGGGAGGAGCGATTGACCGGGCCTCCGGCACCGTCCGGACCTTCTATGAGACCCCAGTCAAGAACATGCGCGCTGCGGAGGCAGCCGCGGTCGGCCTTGACCAACTCGCGGGAGAGGAGCTCAAGGAGCGCATCGGGCGGATGCGCGAGCTCCTCCACGCCGCCAACACCCAGCAGGATCGCCTCAACCAGCTCGTCAAGCCGGCTAGGTCCGGCTCCACCCGCCTCGGTGGACCCGGCGAACTCCTGCACACGGCTTCCTCGCAGCCCGGCGAGGCGCACTCCGGCCAAGCCCGGACCTGACGCAACCCGGCCTCCACCACCGCCGATGCTCCGGGCAACGAGCCCGCCCCGGAGACCCAGCGCGGACCCGGCCAGCATGGCCGGCGTCCGGCTCCCACCGACCCAGCCCCTCGGGGCCTGGCCGCCAGTCGACTTGGCCCGCGCGCCATCGATGACGCCGACGCGCGCCACCGTCTTGATCAGCTCGCTCGCTCCCTTGAGGTGGAGGAGAGCGGTGCTATCGGGCCGGCGTGCTTCAACCCACGCATCCGGGAGGAGCCCTTCCCCAAGGGGTCCGTGCTCTCCGGCGACACCCCCAAGTACAATGGGACCGTGAAGCCAGAAGACTGGCTCACCGACTACACCACGGCCATGGGCATCACCGGTGCCAATCTTCGTCTCGCAGTGCGCTACACACCGCTCATACTCCAGGGGTCGGCCCGCACATGGTTGAATGGCCTGCCGACGGGCAACATCAATGCATGGGTCGATTTCGAGGAAGCCTTTGTCCGCAACTTCATGGGGACGTACAAGCGGCCCGGTCTCCCTAGCCAGCTCGACATGTGCGTGCAGGGGCCGACGGAGACCGGACGCGAGTACCTCGCACGCTGGACCGAGCTCCGGAACAGCTGCGAGGGCGTCCATGAAGTCCAGGCGATCCAATACTTTGTTAGTGGGTGCTGAGACGACACCCTCCTCAAGCACAAGCTCCTACGCTCCGAGCCGGCCAGCATGGCCGCACTCATGGTGACGGCGGACAAGTACGCCAACGCCGACTCCGCCATGAAGATCCAGCTGGCGCTGGATGAGGCCGGCAAGGCGAAGCCGGTCCCTCCCCCGAAGCCGCCCGACGAAAGCAGCCGGCAGCAGCATCACCAGAACAACAAGCACAAGGCCGACCAACCGGCGCAACATCACGATAACCGGCTCATCGCGGCCGCCGAGCCCGCGGCGGACCCGGCAGTGAAGTGCTGGAAGACCGGCAAGATGGCATGGCAACCCGCCATGAGCTTTGAAGAGATGTTGGACGCCCCATGCAAGCACCATAACAGCGCAAGACCCTCCATGCACACGCTTCGGCAGTGTGCAATCACCAAGCGCATCATGAGGGGTGACGTTCCGCCTCCCCCGGCTCCGGCTCCGGCTCCAGGCGCGGGATAGCCGCCTCGGCCTCCACCGCCACCCCTCGCCGGCGGCGCGATGCGGAATGACGCCTACCCGGACTAGAACTCGACCTACCTCGTCTTCACCAGCCTCGGCAACGACAAGCACAGCGAGCGCCTCCTTCGGCAGGAGGTGAACATCATCATCCCGGCCAAGACAGATTTCATGCACTGGTCGGATCGCCCGATCACCTGGACCCGGGAGGATCACCCGGTAGTCATGCTCAGTCCGGGTGGATACGGCGTCATCCTCAACCCTACCATCGTCGCGCGGCGTACATGCAAGTTCTCCCGAGTCCTCATCGACAGCGGCAGCAACATCAACATCCTCTACCGCGACATGATGACCAAGCTCGGCCTCAAGGCCGAGGACCTGGAGCCAACCGGGACACTCTTCCACGGCATCATACCCGGCCTCTCCTGCTCACCCATTGGCCGGGTCCGGCTCGATGTCCTGTTCGGCGACAACAACCACTTCCGACGTGAACCAGTCTGGTTTGAGGTGGTGGACCTATCCAGCGCGTATCATGCGCTGCTGGGCCGGCCCGTGCTCGCCAAGTTCATGGCCGTTCCCCACTATGCGTACCTGAAGATGAAGATGTCGAGTCCCAAGGGCCTCATTACCATCACCGAAGACTACCACAAGTCTCTGGAGGGCGCCCGAGACGGTGCCAAGTTGGCCGAGTCGTTGGTCATTGTCGAGGAGCGGCGCCAGCTCGACCGAATCGTCGCCTTGGCCGGCGAGGCCTCCACTGCGTCGATCCCGACCCTGGACCCGGCCGATGAGGCCACCTTCAAGCCCTCTGTTGGTGTCAAAACCGGCGGATCTCGGGTAGGGGGTCCCGAACTGTGCGTCTACGCGGATGGTAACAAGAGACTAGGGACACGATGTTTTACCCAGGTTCGGGCCCTCTTGACGGAGGTAAAACCCTACGTCCTGCTTGATTAATATTGATGATGTGTATTACAAGAGTAGATCTACCACGAGATCAAGGAGGCTAAACCCTAGAAGCTAGCCTATGGTATGATTGTTGTTCGTCCTATGGACTAAAGCCATCCGGTTTATATAGACACCGGAGAGGGCTAGGGTTACACAGAGTCGGTTACAATGGTAGGAGATCTACATATCCGTATCGCCAAGCTTGCCTTCCACGCCAAGGAAAGTCCCATCCGGACACGGGACAAAGTCTTCAATCTTGTATCTTCATAGTCTTGGAGTCCGGCCGATGATGATAGTTCGGCTATCCGAACACCCCCTAGTCCAGGACTCCCTCAGTAGCCCCTGAACCAGGCTTCAATGACGACGAGTCCGACGCGCATATTGTCTTCGGCATTGCAAGGCGGGTTCCTCCTCCGAATAATTTATAGAAGATTGTGAACACCAGGATAGTGTCCGGCTCTACAAAATAAATTCCACGTACGACCGTAGAGAGAATAATATTCACACAAGTTCAACCTGCTGACGTATTGGGTGGCATGACGTCACACCACTACCAAGCCTTTACTCAAATTGTTTGTATTGTACCACCTCAGTACGTTTAGCGGAGCGGTTTCCTTGGCACGTCTTGTTGAAGCAGAGATCGTGTTCCCCTTATTCCGGGATTCCCATCAATATGGACGTGGGTAACCCAACCGCGCCATTGATTGTGGCGCTTGGGAGATAAGCGAGTTTTATCAGGCCGGTGGGGACACATGTTTTTGTCCGCCCATATAAGGGGATAAAGATCCAACCCTTTTACCTGCGCCTTCTTCCTCGGCTTATCCATCTCCGCGAACTCGAGCTCCAGCGCCCAAGTCCGCACATCTCACCTCAACCTTCTCCAACTATGTCCGGAGCGGGAGGCAAGTGGATGGCCTCCTCCGTCACGGAGGGGCACATCCAGAAGCTACACAGCGCCGGATATTTGTCCAACAACATCGCGCACCGGCTCCCCAATGAGGGAGAGCTCATCCCCACCCCCAGGCCCCATGAGAGGGTAGTATTTCTTCCCCATTTCCTCCGCGGACTGGGCTTCCCTCTCCATCCCTTTGTCCGGGGGCTCACTACTACGGCCTGGATTTCCCTGATCTGGCCCCGAATTTCATCCTCAACATCTCGGCATTCATCGTCGTGTGTGAGGCCGTCCTCTGCATCCAGCCCCACTTCGGCTTGTGGCTCAAGACCTTCAGTATCAAGCCGAAGGTTGTGAAGAGCAGTCAAGCAGAGTGCGGAGGCGCCATGGTGGGCAGGATGTCCCACATTACTTGGCTTGAGGGCACTTTCGTGGAAACCATTAAGGAGTGGCAATTAGGGTGGTTCTACATCACCGAGCCGCGTGACCCTGAATGGGCAGCGGCCCCCGAATTCAGATCTGGCATCCCCACATGGCTCACCTCCTGGAAAGAGAGCGGTCAGACATGGGGTGATTCGGAGGAGCTGAACAGACTCCAAGCCTGCATCCAAAAGCTAGTGGACAAGAAGCTCAAGCTCGTCAACATAGTCCAGGTCATGCTCATCCTCCGGATTCTCCCGTGCCAACGACGGGGCTTCAATATGTGGGAGTTTGATCCAGCGCAGCACTAGACTTTGAGCGGGCTCTTCGACACTACATATGAAGATGTCTGGAGGGTGCTGTTTAAGGGTGCCGAGGCCCCCGCATTCGCTACCGAAGATCGCGGATTCAGCTCGCAGCGTCCAGCTGACGAGGTAAGCGATTTTGCCCTTTACAGGATGCTTGTTTTCCACAGTTTGACTCTATGCGGGATCTAAACTCCCTCTCCTTTGATAGGACTGGCTGGAGAAGGCCGAACAGACTATCTGTCCGGCCCCATTACCAGAGGACCCAGCGGACGCCCGCTTAATGGGGCTGCTGGCTCCGGCACCCCACGTGGTGCCGGAGAAGAAGGCCAAGAAGAAGGCCACGGGCACTCGGAAGAGTTCCCGTTTTTAGGTGTTATCGGATGATGACTCCGAGGCAGACTCCTCCCACAAAGGCGAGGAGGAGAAGAAGAAAGCCTCTCCCCAAGCGGGGGGAGGGAAGAAAAGGAAGGCCTCCCCAACGAGGGAGGCCGAAGGGTGCAAGAAGGGAAGGACTCTTCCCTCGGACTGCTCTGTCAACACCGGCGACGACGACGAGGATTGGCCCCCAAGGGCCAAGCCCCTGGCGAGATTGTAAGTATCCGGACTCCCGAATAACTTCATGATTTTTCTTTTCGCCACATGGTGTCTTTCTAATGACGCATACAACCCTGCAGTCCGCCCAAGGATGATCTTCCCGCTTCGTCGAGCGGGTCCTTGGGTGCGTCGGATATGGATTCCCTTCCGACCGCCTCCACCCCCCGTGATGCGGATGATGCCGAGGTGGGATCCCGGGAAGGGACCTACCAGGAGGAGGAGGCCCCGGAGGAGCCGCAGAACAACCTCCCGGACTTTGCACCGGACTCGGCCTCGGAACCCATAGTGGCTCCGGAGTCCGGCGGGCGGCCCCTTCGTAAGAAGGGAAAGATCGTGACACCGGTAGCCTCCGTCCAACCGGAGGCACCGGATAGCTTGCTGGAGGCGCTCAATGGCGCCTCCATCAAAGAGGAACACTGCACTGTTATGAGTGCGGTGATTCAGAAGGTTCAGCTCACCAAGAGCGGGCTGACCAAAGCCTGCAGCAGCCTTCTAACAGGCTTTGAGGTAAGAATTTTGATATATGTAAAATAGTACCTCATAGATAGTAGCCCCTGATGCTCGGTTCGGTGTTCGGAAAGAAAAGCCGGACTAAGGATCTAAAAAGATATACGCAGGAGTTATAAAAAATATGTCAATATGGGATTGCAGGCTGTGTTGCTGACCTCTGCCGCACTGACTGCGGAGGTCAATACTTTGAAGCAAAGCGAGCGGTCCGAGAACAAGCTCGGCCGTGCCAAGAAGCATCTCGAGGACAATGAAGGTGAGTAACACCTTATTAAAAATGTACCTTACAGAAAAGGATTTTGGTTGCAAGAAGAATGACAAGGATAACATGGGTATTGCAGGGGCCACAAGCGAGGTGGCGACCCTGAAGGAGGCGATGTCCATGGCCGAACGTAATGCGGCCGCGGAACGCACCGAGCGAGAGAGGCAGGAGCCGCGGGTGGCGGAGGTACGACAAGAGCTCCAGGCTCTCGTGGAAAAACACGAGAGTTTGGAGCGTGACTCAAAGACTCGAGAGTCTGAACTTGCAACGGCTCTTGAGAGTGCCAAAGCCGCTAAGGCAGAAGCCTATAAGGCCCTCCAGGAAGTCGAGGCGTTGAAGAAAATAGCGGTGGGTAAGGCATTTGGGCAGACTGTTCAACCAGTGCTAAGCTGGTCCTTTGAGTTTTAGTGGGAGATACTTGATGGCATGGAGATCATCGCCGCGGGCCATATGAATGTGGAGAAGGAAGTCTTCAATCCACACCGCAGGATTTGTTGTCCCATCATACGATTCAATGTTTACGGGTTTAAAACCTTCTAGGAACTCATGTTCCATTACTTCATCGGTGAAGCACAGGGGGTGTGTAGTGCCTCTATGTCGGGCTACATCGCGACGCAGTTCGGATGGAGCTGGTCTGCAGTACTCGGCCCGGACAGTTTCGTATTTGTTGTACCTTGTGTGGCGGCCGTTGTCGCGCACTAGGGCGTGCCCCCGTGATTCGTAGATCGATCTAGGTTGACCTGTTCTCTTTTCCAAGTAGTGCTGCAGGTTATTTGTATATCCTCGAGCTTTTATGTTTGTTCTTGTTCAGCGACGTGGCGTAGGCTTGTGTTCGGGCTGATGTGTCGATTTGTCTTGGCCACTTGGTGGTCGGTTATCTATATCCCGCGCTGGTAGTTTAGGCTCCAGTGCTTTGCTGTCGAATTGAGGTAACAACCTGCGCTTTGGGTAGCTTTTGGTTAGGCGCTCGAGTCCATATTCCTCGGCTGCCAGGACCTCGGTTCATCTGTCAGTGAGCAAATCCTGATTAGCTTGAAGCTGCTTCTGTTTTTTTCTTCAGGCCCTTTGCAGTCGCTATGAGCCGACGTGTAAAGCGCTCCTGTTCGATGGGGTCCTCTGGTACAGTAAATTCTTCATCGTCGAGGCTTACCTCGTCCTCAGAGAGGGACGTGTGATTATCGTTCTCCGAGTCTTTATTATTGGACTATTCACCAGGGCTGGCTTGCCCGTCCTCCCATCTGGCCTGTTCGAATCCTGGCAGGGCAGGTTCATCTTCATTATCTTCGGCATCGTCCGGAGTGCTATTGTCTCTCGTGTCGGTATTGCTGTTTGTACGATGGCGTGGTTTAGAGCGGCACCGCTGACATCGGCGCTTCGGCTGCTTCTCGGGAGGTTTATCCTCACCTGTATCCTTTTTGTCCTTGCCATTATCTTCTTTGGGGGTATCCACCATGTAAATGTCATATGACGAGGTGGGTGTCCATCGCCCTGTGGGCGGTGGTTCCTCTTCTTCTCCCGCATCGTCGTCCATACTGTCGATGTCTTCGGAGTCGAAGTCGAGCCTGTCGGTCAAGTCATCGATAGTGGCTATCAAGTGGGTGGTGGGTGGGTAGCGAAATTGTTTGTTGTTTGTTTCCCACTCAAGCCGGACATAGTTCGGCCAAGAATCGCCTGACAAGGAGAGAGATCTTAATGAATTTAACACATCTCCCAAGGGCGAGTGCTGAAAGATGTCCGCGGAGGTGAACTCCAAGATCGGCGCCCAATCCATTTCGACGGGCGTAGACACACGCGGTTCGGAACCCGTATCCGAAGACGAGTCTGGGTGTCTGACGGCACAAGCCTCGATGGAGGCTAAATTTGTGTTTGGCTCCAACACCGTAGAGTATGCGGCCTCCATGGTGGGGTCCAGCCCCCCGTCCACAGACGGTGCAATCTGTTCTGGACCTAGGGCCAGGGCAGCCGCAGGTGTGATCTCCTGATCGCCGTCTAATGGCAGATCTACGTCATGCTCATCGCGGCCATAGGGTGCACCTGTCATGGTCTCGAATCCATCGAAGATCAAGTCTTCGCGGATGTCGGCAGTGTAATTCAGGCTTCCAAACCTGACCTGATGGCCAGGGGCGTAGCTATCGATCTGCTCCAAATGGCCAAGCGAGTTGGCCCGCAGTGCGAAGCTCCCGAATACGAAGATTTGTCTAGGGAGGAGACCTCACCCTAGATCGCATCATCGTAGACGATTGAAGGAGCCATCAAGCCTTATGGCGACGACACAGTGGAACTCTCAATGAAAGCACCAATGTCGGTGTCAAAACCGGCGGATCTCGGCTAGGGGGTCCCGAACTGTGCTTCTAAGGATAATGGTAATAGGAGGTGGGGGACACGAGGTTTACCCAGGTTCGGGCCCTCTCTATGGAGGTAATACCCTACTTCCTGCTTGATTGATCTTGATGATATGAGTATTACAAGAGTTGATCTACCACGAGATCGAGGAGGCTAACCCTAGAAGCTAGCCTATGATTATGATTGTTCTTCCTTAGTCCTACGGACTAAACCCTCCGGTTTATATAGACACCAGAGGGGGCTAGCGTTACACAGAGTCGGTTACATAGAAGGAAATCTACATATCCGAATCGCCAAGCTTGCCTTCCACGCAAAGCAGAGTCCCATCCGGACACGGGACGAAGTCTTCTATCTTGTATCTTCATAGTCCAATAGTCCGGCTAAAGCCTATAGTCTGGTTGTCCGAGGACCTCTTAATCCAAGACTCCCTCAGCGATGGCCCACACCCGAAGGCAACAAGCGGAGAACCCGAGGAGCAGTGTAGCCAGTGGAGCTACGGCCGCGGCGGACGGCACCTTCGGGCAGTGATGGGGCTTGCGGCCAGGGGCCATTGGAGGGGGACGGCGAGCGCTGGGGTGGCTCTAGGGAGTCGAATTGGCCCACTGGTGGTGGTAGAAGAGGGGGCAGGGCTTGGCACTCCCCGAATTTAAGTAGAGCACCATGGCGGCCATGGCGGGGATGGGAGGGCAGGAGAGCTCCTCGAGCTCAAGACAGAGGCTAGGGAGGCGTCTTGGAGCGAGGCAAAGGCGATGGGGTGCTCGGGAGACTCGGGTGGCCTTAAATAGCCAGTGGGGGAGGAGGTCGAGCTGTTGGAAATATGCCCTAGAGGCAATAATAAATTAGTTATTATTATATTTCCTTGTTCATGATAATCGTTTATTATCCATGCTATAATTGTATTGAAAGGAAACTCAGATACATGTGTGGATACATATACAACACCATGTCCCTAGTAAGCTTCTAGTTGACTAGCTCGTTGATCAATAGATGGTTACAATTTCCTGGCCATGGACATTGGATGTCATTGATAACGGGATCACATCATTAGGAGAATGATGTGATGCACAAGACCCAATCCTAAGCCTAGCACAAAGATCGTGTAGTTCGTATGCTAAAGCTTTTCTAATTTCAAGTATCTTTTCCTTAGACCATGAGATTGTGCAACTCCCGGATACCGTAGGAATGCTTTGGGTGTACCAAACGTCACAACGTAACTGGGTGGCTATAAAGGTGCACTACAGGTATCTCCGAAAGTGTCTGTTGGGTTGGCACGAATCGAGACTGGGATTTGTCACTCCGTGTAAATGGAGAGGTATCTCTGGGCCCACTCGGTAGGACACCATCATAATGTGCACAATGTGACCAAGGGGTTGATCACGGGATGATGTGTTACGGAACGAGTAAAGAGACTTGCCGGTAACGAGATTGAACAAGGTATCGGCATACCGACGATCGAATCTCGGGCAAGTACAATACTGCTAGACAAAGGGAATTGTATACGGGATCGATTGAATCCTTGACATCGTGGTTCATCCGATGAGATCATCGTGGAACATGTGGGAGCCAACATGGGTATCCAGATCCCGCTGTTGGTTATTGACCGGAGAACGTCTCGGTCATGTCTGCATGGTTCCCGAACCTGTAGGGTTTACACACTTAAGGTTCGATGACGCTAGGATCATAAAGGAAGTTTGTATGTGGTTACCGAATGTTTTTCAGAGTCCCAGATGAGATCCCAGATGTCACGAGGAGTTCCGGAATGGTCCGAAGGTAAAGATTTATATATGGGAAGTCCTGTTTTGGTCACCAGAAAAGTTTCGGGTTTTATCGGTAACGTAGCGGGACCACCGGGAGGGTCCCGGGGGTCCACCAAGTGGGGCCACCGGCCCCGGAGGGCTGCATGGGCCAAGTGTGGGAGGGGACCAGCCCCAGGTGGGCTGGTGCGCCCCCTCACAAGGGCCCAAGGCGCCTAGGGTTTGGGGAGGGGGTGCTTCCACCTAACTTGGGGGGCAAGTTTCCCCTCCCCCCCCCTTGGCCGCCACCCTTAGATGGGATTGGGGCTGCCGCACCCCTTGGGGTGGAAACCCTAGAGGGGGCGCACCCCCTCCCTCTCCCCTATATATAGTTGAGGTCTTGAGGGCTGCCAACACATGAGTTTTGACCTCTCCCTGGCGCAGCCCTACCTCTCTCCTTTCTCCTCTCCCGCGGTGCTTGGTGAAGCCCTGCAGGATTGCCACGCTCCTCCATCACCACCACGCCATTGTGCTGCTGCTGGATGGAGTCTTCCTCAACCTCTCCCTCTCTCCTTGCTAGATCAAGGCATGGGAGACGTCACCGAGCTGTACGTGTGTTGAACGCGGAGGTGCCGTCCGTTCGGCACTACGATCTCCGGTGATTTGGATCACGACGAGTACGACTCCTTCAACCCTGTTCTCTTGAACGCTTCCGCTTAGCGGTCTACAAGGGTATGTAGATGCACTCTCCTTCCCCTCGTTGCTGGTTTCTCCATAGATAGATCTTGGTGATTCATAGGAAAATTTTGAATTTCTGCTACATTCCCCAACATGAGCTGGCACCGCCACGGACGCGTGTCCGGCAGCGTGGATGCGTGCTCGCGTGCATGAGCTCGGGGTAGGCGACGGAGGGAGAACAAGGGTAGTCTCACGGGGCAGAGGTGGCCAAGGAAGCGCAGACAGGAAGAAGACGACAAGCTCCGAGCCAAACCGCAACTGTACGTCCATGGGCGGGCGGCGGTTTGCGTCGCCGACGAAGCTGCTGGAGGGGGAGAGGGATCCAGGGGAACAACGATGATGAGATGCAGCCACTAGACATGCTCATGAGCTCTAAGACGATGAAGGGGAGCGGTGCCAAAGCACGAACAACCACTGGACGCGACCACTGTGCTTAGAGCACGCAAATGTGCATGCCAGCTGTGCGTTCACCACACGACATGGCACGGGGAGGGATGTAGAGGATGGCAAACTATGTCTGGGAGCTAGTCATTCCAGGGTGGATCATTAATGAGTCCATGGATTGATCCGGGGTGCTATGGTTAAATGGTAACTAAGCTCTAAAGTTTACTGCATCAAACTTGGCAGAGCACTGCTGATCAAGAGGAAACTGATTGGGTCAAATGGAGTTGTCTGGGATGTTTAAGTACGAAAGGACTATGATCCTGGAGGTTTTGGAGCATAATGGAGCACAAACTAATATAGTTGTTGTGTAACCCCAAAATTGGTCCAGAATCAAGATTTGGATGATGCACTCACATGGAGTATCAACTTGAGCTCAAATTGGGCAAAGCCTCATGATATGAACAAATAAAGATGTTGTAAAAAGCTCATACCAAATGGACAAGCCAAAACGGCACTTGCTTCACAAACATCTCCTTTGGACAGAAACTTGGAAAAAATTTGGTGATCAAATGGCTCCATGAAATGATCCCAGATTGGGTGGAGATATGTTTTATGGGTAGGATCATGATCTGGTAATGTATCCGAATTTTTGAAGCAATATAAAATACACTTGCTTCACAACCTGAAAATATTGCCAGAATCAAAGATTTGATCCTGTGCTCACATAGATGATTGGATGGGGCTGCAAATGGGTGGAGAGGGTTAATATGAGCACATGAAGGAGTGTGCAAAAGTTCAACTCATTTGGATACTCCTAGCTAGTACTTCCTTCACAATGGCTCATGTCTGACAGAAACTTTGAAAAATCACTGAGGAAGATTGGGTAGGCAAATAAAGTTGCATTTTGGCACAGGGCAATCATTTGGACATGAAAAGGTGTCAAAAAAGTTCAATATCAATTGGACAAAGGAAAATAGCACTTCCTTCACATACTACCACATAGGACAGAATAGAGAAGGAAATATTTGAGCATGATAGAAAACATGGCAAGTGAAATATTTTGCCATATTTGAGGAAGATATGACCCAAAAAAATTATGAGAATTATTTGGGAATTTTTGGAGTGATGGAAATATAGTTTGCTTCACAACCTAGGGCAAAAAGGATAATTCCTTTAATTGAAAAGGAATATTCCCAATAAAAAAGATTGGGATTTGGGCTAAGATAAAAATGGCAAGATCTAGGGTTGGATAGGGGGATGAAAAGCCATTCTGGAAAGAGAGAAGAGGTCATCTTCTTCAGTTTCCAGACCACAAAGCCACGGAAAAAGAAAAATCACGCAAAAACCTCAAATAACCAAAAGAAAAGGAAAGGGCCAAAAAATTAGGCTGTTACACTCTTTCATCTCCTCATTGATGTCAAGGCCGTTTAGCAACTGTTGCTTGGCTATGATCAGAGGAATTGCATCTTTAACCTTCTGCTCTGCATTTTCCTCTTCTGTCATTCCTTCAGTTACTTGTCCAACACCCCAACCTACTGGTATTGGGATTCCTCGGCTAACCAAATAATCAGCATAGTTGCATTCCCCCACATCAACAACTTCCCAGAAATAAAAATCACACGAATCTTCCCTTTTCTGCATGAATCAAATTGGAAGATCATCAACCAAACTATTAAAAAAATCAGCAATTGAAAGCAGCAGAACAACACTTAAACATATTATTACCCCATGATTCGGGCATTTGTAGAAGACTCGGCCAGGGTTGAGGATTGTGGTTGAGACGCGACGGATGACTCTGCGTGATTTGCAGCAGTGGCACCACACCAATGGCAGCAGGTTGTGATGAGTAACTGCCTGCGGTGCGTGTGCCGGTGGGCGTGTGATGAGACCCACAGGCGATGGTACGGGTGGCGACTTGGCGCATATCTAGTTGTTGCCTGCTGAAGAGCAGGTGGACGAGCAGCCAGCGGACATGGCTGTGGCTAGAGCTTCCGATGCTAGGTAGAGTAAGTAGAGAAGATGAGAAGCAAACATTGGATATGTTAGTTTCATTACTTTCAGAGTAGCATAGCACCATATATAGTCATAGACTAGGATTGGATTCGAACCAGCTACAGGAGCACGTCTCTCTTTTTTCTAAAACTCAGCAACGTCTCTTTACTGGTACACTAGCTTGTTCTGTATGCCTTATCAAGTCTTCGATTTTCTTTCTTTTTTCCGAGGAAGGAAGGAGGATAAAATTGAGAGTTCCTGGGACTCGAACGCAAGACCTCTCGGTTGAAAATCAATGGTGCTAGTCACTTATGTGGCGAACGTTCCCTGGGAGGAGGACGGCAGACGAGCGCATTTTCCTCGTAGTTTTAGTTGCGACACAAGATCGAACGGTCGCAATTTCGGGAATGTTATCAGGGGAACGAGCCCAGTTTTTCTTTTCTTCCTATATATAAATGCCAACCTTGACCATTGGATTGACATTCAACGTCTGTCATGTTTCTTCAGTCTCTTCTTCCTCGAGCCGCCAAAGCTAAACCAGCACCGGCGGGACCGCCCGCTCCCGCCTCCAATGGCTGGTTGTGCTAGCGCGCACACATCATGGCCACGTCGCACCCTAAAACTCTGCGCATCTTCCCTGGCTCCTGTTCTTTCCCGTCTGAGGCCTCACCATGGTCCTTCACCTTGGTTCGCTCGCTGCGGCGCCACCCTTCGGTGTTGTCAACATAGTCAACAACCGAGAGGAATAAGGAGAGGACTATACATGGCGAGGATGATAGTAGGGACCCAACAGCGCACGCAATAATTTTGTTTTTTCGGGACGGAGAAGGGTATCAACTAGGTTGTGCAGGAGCTGTGGCCCATCTAGCCCAGGCTTTTATTTCATATGTTTAGCATATGACCAGCCCAGTTTGTTTTTTTCCTTTCTGAAAATGGCTAGCCAGCTATTTTGTTTTTTGCAGAATAACCAACGTAGGCCTACCTACTTTTCTATGCCCTGCTGGGCTAGAAATCTTTCAAGACGAGGAGGGATGCATTTTGCCTAGAAAATGGACTATAAGTAATAAGAAATGGGCTATAAGTAATAAGAGATGGGTTGTAAAATGAAAAAATACAGCAAATAAGCAATTAGCTCCAAAATACTTTTCTCTTTCGGATTTTGATATTTTAAATTTCATAGTTTTTCTGCGGGTAAAATTTCATTGAATTTAAATTAAGGTATATTTAGTTTTAAAATTAATTTGAATCTAGCTAGAAATTTCGGGTTGTATACTGTTTGGGACAGATTAGGAGGTTGACTTGTGGGTCTACGAGGTTGACGTGTATGAAAGGCTTTGTCAACTTAGCCCACATACGATTCTAGCAGCATTGACCGTTGGATGTTAATCCAATGGTCGTGCTGCTTCTTCAATATCTGATCTTCTTGCTCCAGCCACCCAAACCAGCGCCGGTGGGACTGCCTGCTCCCGCCTCCCGTGGCCGGCTATGCTGCCGCACAGGCCGCACCACCCCACCCTACTCCATTGCTGGCCAGGCCATTCCTCTACTCACCAACACCTCCTGTTATTTTCCGGCGACGGCAGCCGGACCAGTAAACCTTCGTACTCCCTACCGCATGGGCAACCATTGCTGAGTCTTCCCTGACTCCGTGTCGTTCCCCTCCTAGGCCTTGCCGTCATCCACCGCCATGGTGCTCTCGGCACGGCTTGGTCAATGTGGTCAACGAATGACATCCATCGGACTTGGACTGCATGTGGAGAGGCTGACAGCTGGGTCCATGGCCGCACACAAGGAAATGCCTCCTTATTACGCGCAAAATAATGATTCCTCCACCTAACATCCGGGACCCACCGGAAGGGCCTTTGTATTTCGCAAGAAAAATGTGCCCCCCGCTGACAGGTCGGACCCACCAGCTATATCTTGGCACGCAAGGAAGTTCCTCGCTATTATGCCCAAAAAATGAATACTCCCCCTGCTAGCTGGAACTTAGCATAGTGGGAGGCTGACTTGTGGGCCTACCAAGTTGACGGGGACGTAGGGCTTTGTCAACTTAGTCAATATGAACAATTCTAGCTCCAGTTACCATATGATGTTCATCCAACGGCCGTAGTGCTTCTTCAACATCTGGTCTTTTTGCTCCAGCCGCCCAAACCAGTGTCGGTCGTTCCGCGTGCTCCTGCCTCCTGCGGCCGGCTGTGATGCCGCGGAGGCCTCACCGCCCCTTATACTCCCTCCGCTGGCTAGGCTATCCCTCTACTCACCCACACCCCATGTTATTCTGTGGCGACGGCAGGCTCACACCGCAGCTGAACTAGTGAACCCTCGTACTCCTCTCTGCGTGGGCATCCACCACCGCATCTTCCCCGGCTCCGTGTCGTCCTCTTGCTAGGCCTAGCCGTTTTCCACCTCCTTGGTGCTCTCGGCGCGGCTTGGTCAATGTGGTCAACGACTGACTTCCATCGGAAGAGCACTATATGTGGAGAGGCTGACAGCTGGGTCCACGGCCGCAACAAGGAAGTGCCTCCTTATTATGCGGAAAATAATGATTCCTCCACCTGACAGCAGGGACCCACCGGACGGGCAACCATATTTCATGAAAGAAAACATTTCCCCTGACTGCTAGGACCTACCAGCTACATCTTCGCACGATGGGAAGTGCGTCCATATTACGGAAAAAATGATTCACCCCCTGGCTGTTGGGACCCACCAGCTACATCTTCGCACGCAAGGAAGTGCCTCACAGTCGGGCCCACCTGGTCGAAGCATACGTAGCGTTGTTATTCTGGTCGCAAACATGTACGTACATACTGGTCAATGTAGAGGCGCGCACGTGTCGTAGTAGAGGCACACACGTAGCATGTACACATACGTACAATGGCCAGGGTGCAAGAAAGTAAATACGGCCATGTACGTACATACGGGCGGGGTCTCGAACGCCTACTCGCGCATACATATGGCCAGGGCTCGTGTACATGGCTGGGTCGGAACGGAGAAAATGCGTCGTCGTCGTGTTCATGGGGAGGCAACGGAATGCGTCGTGTTCATCGGGAGGCTACGGAATGCGTGGGAGCCAACCGGCTTGGATAGAACAGCCGATGGAAACGAGGCCTGGCGTACCGCAGAACGGAGGAAACGGCCTTGTGTTTGACCGACCACGTTCGAAACGGGATCTTCTTCATCGGGAGGGGTCTGGAGTACCGCAAAACGGAGGAAATAGACTTGTGTTGGACCTCCTACGACCGAAACGGGCCCCTGTTCATCGGGAGGGGTGTGGCGTACCGCAAAACAGAGGAAACAGACTTGTGTTGGGGTGCTACGGTCAAAACGGGGGTCATGTTCATCAGGAGGGGTGTGGTGTACTGCAAAATGGGTCTCCACGGGATACTGTGCATCCACCGTCGACCTCCTCCAGCCTCCACCTGCGACTGTTCATCCACGGGCTCTTGTTCATCTAGCCTCCATCGTGCGCTACTCCACCGGCTGCTGTTCAACCAGCCCTCTCCACGGGCTACTATTCAACCACCCCTCCACGGGCTACTGTTCATCCAACCCTCCACCAGCTACTGTTCAATCAACCCTCCACGGGGTCGTCCTGTTCATCCATCCCTCCACGGGGTCCTATTCATCCAGCCCCAACTAGCTCGATCGGGGTCCTGTTCATCCAGAGGCAACACCACGGTGTCCTGTTCATCCACCCCCACCGAGAACTGCTCATCCAAATCCCCCAGCAACACTCATTGTTCATCCAGAGGCAACATTGATCGACTTCAGTTAGCAGCAATAGCGAAGGAATCGCTCGATCGCTCGGGTTCATAAACATGTAGCCTGCAGTGCAATCACTCGGGTGCAGTTAGGCAATGCCTCGCTCGGTTTCAGTTAGAGTACAACGCCTCACACATTATGCGCATACATGTACGAGAGAAACGCGCATCGCTCGGCCCCCGACCACCCACCGTAACCAGGAACTCCCCGAAATTTTCCTCGCCCTCGCTTCTACCACGGTTGTTTCCATCATGGACGGCCCAAAGATTGTCATGTAGCTACGTCTCCGGCCCGCCCAGGACGAAAAGCCCATTTTCTATCATGATTTTTTGTCATAGAAGTAGGAGCCCACCACATCTATGATTATACCTGGTTTTGTCACAATTATCGTCATAGAAGTGTCATAAGTATGAAAGGAAAAAAAGTCGTTCGGCCCAAAATGTCATGGATGTGTCTTTTTTTTGTATTGATTAAACAAAAATACAAAAATACCTTGCTGCAATTTATTTGTTCCGCAATCTATTTATCCTATCTACCACTTTTACCTCACATTATTTGCCTATCTTGAGGCGCCGTACTCGAAAGGGATTGAAAACCCCTTTTACATGTTGGGTTGCGAGTATTGTTATTTGTGTGCAGGTGTTGTTTATGTGGTGTGAGGAGGTTCTCCTACTAGTTCCATAACCTTGGTCTCATCACTGAGGGAAATACCTACCGTCGCTATACTTCATCATCCCTTCCTCTTTGGGGAAATACCACCGTAGTTCTAGCAGATATCAGAAGGAATTTCTGGCGCCGTTGCCGTGGAGGATCTTCAACATAAACCAAGTTCCTAATCACAAATCTCATCTCCTTGCAATTTACATTATTTGCCATTTGCCTCTCGTTTACCTCTCCCCCACTTCACGAAAAATGTCATTTTATTCGCCCTCTTTTTCGTTCGTCGTTTTCTCGTTAGATCTGTTTTTGTGTGCAATCTTGTTTGCGTAGTCATGATGCCTCAAAGAAAATATTATGATGTTCCTTACCCAAATATTTTTCTTGAGATTGAGAAAATTACTAAGGAATATATGACTACACAATTTGAGCATAATAAATATTTCACTAAAGAACTTAAGGAACACTCTATTGTGTTAGAAGCTATAACGAAACAACTTGATGATATTAGTAGAGAAGTTTGCAATCTCCAATCTAAGTATGCTTTTGCTAAAAGTTTGTTGGGAAAAATATCCGATGCACAAACTACTTTAGTAAATCAAATGGCTGCCAAACCAAACTCATTATAAAATAAAAATGATGATCTTAAAATGATTGGTGTTTCTTCTATTGATGCTTTGTTTAGTAAAGTTGAGATTGATGAAAAAGGGACTGGAGAAGAGTCAACTTTAGTTAGAAGGCATCCCTATGATACGGAGGATGAAAATCTTGTTGAAAATTGATAAAAGTGGGTTTGAAGAGGTCAAGACATTAACTAGTGATGTGCCCACTATTTTGGATTACAAAGACTTTAATTATGACATTTGCTCTTTGGTTGATTGTATTTATTTGTTGCAATCCATGATAAATTCACCCCATGCTTATAAACAAAATAAAGCTTTTACTAAACATATTTTTGATGCCATGATGAGTGGGAACCTACTATCAAAGTCAAGATTAAAAATTATGAGTGTTTTGCTTTATGTGACCTGGGTGCTAGTGTTTCTACAATTCCGAAATCTTTATGTGATGTGCTTGGTCTTAACAATATTGAAGAATGCTCTTTAAATTTGCACTTGGCGGATTGTACTATTAAAAAGCCTATGGGAAGAATTAATTATGTTCTTATTCTTGCAAATAGGAGTTATGTGCCCATATATTTTATTGTTCTTGATATTGATTGCAATCCGTCTTGGCCAATTATTCTTGGTAGACCATTTTTATGTACTATTGGTGCCATGATTGATATGAAAGAAGGCAATATTAAATTTCAATTTCCACTAAGGAGGGGAATGGAACACTTCCCTAGAACAATAATTAGGCCATCATATGAATCAATCGTGAGGGCATCTTATGGATCTAGAACCAAGGATGACAAAACTTAGATCCTACGCATTATGCCTATCTAGGGGCGTAAAACGATAGCGCTCGTTGGGAGGCAACCCAACTTGTATCTTTTTGTTTTTTGGTTTTCTTGCTGTTTTAAATAAAATACCCAATTATACCTCTGGTTAGATCTGTTTTTGTGGTTTAAATTAGTGTTTGTGCCAAGCACAGCCTTTGGATTGATTTGGGTGAAAGTTGATTTGATCTTGCTGAAAAACAGAAACTTATGCACTCACGAAAATAATTTTCATAAATCACAAAAACCTGATTTTGAGTTGATTCTTTTTGCAGAGAATTAATATACAAATTTCTCATGTTTTCCTAATTTCTCAAGATTTGTGAAGTTACATAAGTATTCAAAATATCCAGATTGCTACAGACTGTTCTGTTTTTGATAGATTCTGTTTTCTTTGTGTTGTGTGCTTGTTTTATGATTTTATGGTTTTATTTGATGAGTTTTGCCATATAAAAGTTGGAATACAGTAGATATAATGCAAAAACAAAATATGAACAGATTTTCAACGATACTTATAGTAGTGGTTTGCTTTCTTATACCAACGGATCTCACGAAGGTTTTGTTGAGTTTTGTGTGATTGAAGTTTTCAAGTTTTGGGTGATCTTACGATGGATGAAGGAATAAGGATTAGCAAAAGTTAAAGCTTGGGGATGTCCGACGCAACCCAAGATAATGTTCAAGAAGTAGCTAGAAAATAAGCTTGGGGATGCCCCCGAGCGGCATCCCCGCTTTCTTCTAACAACAATCGGTATTTTACTTGAAGCTATATTTTTATTCGTCACATATTATCAGTTTTGCTTGGAGCGTCTTATATGATATGAGTGTTTTCTTGTTTTGCTTTATGTTTCAAGTGTTGAATCCTTGCTGAACACACCTTTCTGAGAGAGCCAAAAATTATGTTATGCTTGCTCCTATGCTTCACTTAAATTTTTAGAGCCATGGATTTGCTCTAGTGCTTCACTTATATCTTTTTGAGCACGGCATGCTTTGTAATTTTTTGAAGAAATGCTCTCACGATTCACTTAGATTTATTTGGGAGTTGGTAAAATTTTCAGAAATCCTCTCTTGCTTCACTCAGATTGTTTTGAGAGAAAGAAAAATTGTGCTCAGGATCTTCACTTATATTTGTTTGAGTTTATCAAAAGCAACATATGAAAGTAGTCCCAAAGTGATAGATATCCAAGGAGGATATAATAAAAAATTCATGAAGATCATTGGACACAATAAACTTGATTCTTAGTAAAGGTTTTTAGATATGATGATATGATATGTGAGTCATGTTGATGAGTAATTGTGCTTTAGTAAGAATACTGATGTTAAGGTTTGTGATTCCCTATGCAAGCACGAAAGTCAATAGTTATGAAATGAAATTTATATCCTACTTGTGGTGCATTATTCGGTGTTACTTATGCTTAATGCTTGGGTACAAGATTTTCCCCTTTTTAGTTGGTCAATTCTCAATCTTTTTTGCTAGCCTTCATTTTGCACTAAGTATGATCGCTACTTGTGCATCCAAAACCCTTTAAACCAGTTTTGCCTTATGAGTCCACTATACCTACCTATATGTGGTATTTACATACCGTTCTAAGAAAATTTGCATGTGTCATCTCTAATTTTCAAAATAAATTTCTCTTTTATGTGCTCTACCTCTCGCGAGGCGGTGAGGGGTGGCCAATTTTTTTCCATGCTAGATGTGTTATTCTCACGATGAGTGTTTATTCACTTGTCATTTCACGAGAGTACGGCAAAGGTATTAGGGATGCCCAGTCCTGAAAAGAAAAATTAATTTGCTTTATGTTGTCAAATAATAAATTCCTTGGAAAGTGTTGGTATGGAGGGCAACCGTGGATACGGTTAGCCATGAAAAGTGAAAGTAATGGTGGAAAAGGGAATAAACTTTATTTTTCATTTGGGAACAGCCTATGATGTATCTTGCATGGAAAGCGTTCGGAGCTCTAAGTCGTTTTCGTTGGCGGGAAAAGTATGCCTCTCAAAAATGTTTTTATCTCTCAATTTAAGCTTTGAGATCTGGCACCTCTACAAATCACTACTTCCCTCCACGAAGGGCCTTTCTTTTATTTATGCAACTTTTATTTTGAATTTCAGTCTCCATTGATACGCGTTGGTGTTATACAAAGAATTTTTAACCCCTTTCTGCGACGACACTTGGAACCGTCGCCAAGTGAGTATGGGTGATAGGGGGTCCTTCCCACACGACCCAGAACCCGTCGGGGATAGGGATCTTTGATGCATATAGTTGCCCCTATATAACCATTTCTGATGTCTTGCATATCCAAAATGCTTCATCCTTGCTACTCGTTTGTGCTTGCATTGCCATCCCAGTCGAAGTTTTGTGGTTTTACCTAAAACCAGGCAGATTCCAGGTACGGGAGTTTTCTAGGCACATAGCAAATTGGCTCTACGTTTATGATGCCTGGCACATCACAAACAGTTAATGATTATAAACCGTGTACGATAGGTAGACATTCACACACATTTAGTTCTCCCGCACCATATGTGATAGTGTCTGACATCACACACGCTTTGCAAACAGCAACTTTGTGCATTGTTACACACGATTCCACTCCGTGAACCATGTCGGATTATGATGTATATCGCACATGCTGTGCTTTATTAACGGTGTGCGCCGTAATGACCTGCACACCATAATTTCGCCCTAATTTAGTTGCTGCTATTTAAAATTGTACCTAATTTAAACTTGAAAGTAGGCTATAGCTTTATTCATATCCATCAGTATCAAACAAATAATGCATTATTCAATTCACGGGAACATATGTTTAAGAATTACATAAGCACCAAATAAAGAATGATGAACCAGGGTTCTATACTTGTACTATTACAGATGGTAAAGAAAGAGGCGACATACATTCTGGTTGCTGAACAAGGTGAAGTGGAATGGCCCTATTATGCTCTCCTGGATGCAGAAGGCACGCACGACTGTAGTCCAACCCCTTGTGATGGACGACCGCCAATCATGCAGTTTGAGAGGTAATCTTGAGTAAACTGCTTCAGGATCCACTGCAAAGGAAAAAAGATTCAGACATTGTCATCTAACACAACTCATTACGGGCAGTAAAAAGAAGTCTACAGGGTTCTTACTTACCATCCTGCAATTCACTGTTGTCTTGCATAGTGTAAACATATAGTTCGATTGACATCTTTGGACCCATTTTAATAACTATCTTTATCAGTTTCCTCACTTGATGCTAGTTCATGAATATCTCATTGCCCCATACACAAAAAGGGTCGAAGTGTGGATCTTTGGCAATGACATGTGTACCTAAAAGCACCAAGTTAATATTAGAAGCTAAACAACAATTGCAAAATGATATAGTACAACACTCCCTCCATCCCATTATATAAGATTTCATACAAGTATATCTAGACATCATCCAAACATTAAGGTAACACGAACATTAAGGTAACACTCTTCCTTATTGCTATGTAGCCTGGGATTGCATATTTAGTCATTCAGTACAATGCATGTTGCTATGTAGCCTCAAATATATTAAATATGGCCCTAGTTAACCTACTGATAAATGGGTTACAAATATATTCAGTGAAATGTCCGATTCGATGATTAATCCCTTATAAGCCCCCAAGCTATATGGTACCAGCTACCACGATCCTGAACAGTGAGTACATATAAGCAATGCGATGAAACTAACCTCGATGGAAAAAACAACACTATTCTCAATATTGCCCTGTATGATTACATATAAAGGCATATTAAGCACAAGAGGCTAAACATCAACCAAATATATCCATGGTAGACAACATAATCTACAACTGATAGCTTCAGTGTGCAGGCTTAAGAACACTAGTTAAGCAAAACAAGAAGTCGAAAGGTGTGTTAACTGCATTAGGCATAACATTTATAAACAAGAAAATAGTCATTCAAATTGGTATTGTGCATGTCTAAAGTACACTAGTTATTGTTAAAAAACGAAAAGGCATGTTAACTGCAATATCCTAAACAACAACCAAATATCGTAATTCATAATGGTATTGTTGAAAGTGTTATTGATGAAATTGAATTGCACGGCAAATAGTTCCACATATAGAGAATCACATTGTGAAGAACTGAAATAAACAAGGCATAAGGCCATCTCTAGCCGATCCTTTAAAAGTTAAAGGACTAAAACAATTAGTGGATATCTATATACTCCAGCAATTTTTGGCCGTTTCTAGTTGATCCCCTAAACTTAATGTTGTAAACTTCAATTTGATCAAGTTCAAAGCAGGTTCAATCGAAAGTAGCATGCATTCAAACATAAACATAGATAGTTTTGCATAACCGAATATAAAACATAAATTTAAACTAAGCTAAACTGCTTTCTGTCAAAGTAGAGGTTGAGCCGATCCTTCCTCGTTAGGTACGGTGTGCCACGAGCCCGGTCCGAGCTGGTGCCGTCATCAGGGTCGTTGGGGAAGGCACTCCTCCACTCGTCCTCGCCGCCCACCTGGACGCCCTCTGAGCCGCTGTCCTCGCCGCCTTGAACCTCGTCATCAGAGGAGAGTGCAATAACCTCTCTGCCCTTCATGCCGGCAAAGATCGCCCGCTCCGCCTCCACGAGCTCCGGGTGCTGCCGGCGGAGCTGTTGCATGTAGGCCTCGTCGGCGGCCTCGGCCTCGAGGCGCTCCCACGCCCCGCGGTCCTCCCGCACCATAGCCGAGCTCACCACCCTGGCTCTAGCAGAACGAGGTGGACCGCACGTGTGCGGAAGGGGGAATTGAGCCTAGCAGCTGCACCGTGGTAGAGGACCTGCCAGCGGTCGTACTCCATGGTCGCGAGCTCGGCCGTGTGGAAGCTACCGAACCACCGGTGGGTGTGGGTCTCCCGATCTGTAATCTCGGTGACCCATGTCCCCACCGCCACTGCCGGACCCCGAGGTAGGACCTTGTCGGCTGCCGGGTCCGAGGGAGGACGGGGAAGTCCTTGAACCAGCGTAGGGGCGCGGTGGCGGGCGGATTGGGGGACCGGTGATGGCGGATCGATAAAGAGCACGCGGAGGACAACGGGGACACCTCAGCGGCCAGCTCGCCGGCGCGGTTGAAGAGGCCGCGATAAGCCTCTCTTGGGCCATTGGCTCCTGGAGCTCCCCGGCACATGGGCAGAGGTTGAGGATGGAGGCGGCGGCGATGGCGATGACCTACCAATGGTTACGGGGGTGGTGTGTG
>NC_041381.1:103424214-103463856 GCF_002162155.2 Triticum dicoccoides | reverse complement strand
GAGGAAATACTGTGGCAACTAAAAATTTTACTAGGAGGGAGTACTAGAAATTTGGATCAAGGGCGAGCAGATATTTTTGAGACCGCGAGGGATGCAGAGGCAGGAGTATTTGGGGAGCGAGCTAGTGTGCTTGACACGCCGGCTTTGGACTGTAGCCGACACACCTTCTTGTGTAAGCCATAGGCGTACTATACACCGTAGTTTAAGGAGTTCATGTATTCACGGTGTGCTAATGCTTTGTTCCGGTTCTCTATTAAAAGGAGGCCTTAATATCCTTAGTTTCCAATAGGACCCCGCTGCCACGGGAGGGTAGGACAAAAGATGTCATGCCAGTTCTTTCCATAAGCACGTATGACTATTTACGGAATACATGCCTACATTATATTTATGAACTGGAGTTAGTGCCGTATCACCCTAGGTTATGACTGTCTCTTGATGAATATCATCCAATGAATCGCCGATCCAATGCCTACGATTTTCCTACATATTGTTTCTGCTAAGTTACTATTGCTATCGTTACTATTGCATTTGCTACAAAACTACTGCTATCACCGTTATAGTTACTATTGATGTTGCTACTACTATCAAAACTATCATACTACTTTGCTACTGATCACGTTGCTGCAGATAATTAATCTCCAGGTGTGGTTGAATTGACAACTCAGCTGCTAATACTTGCAAATATTCTTTGGCTCCCCTTGTGTCGAATCTATAAGTTTGGGTTGAATACTCTACCCTCAAAATTGTGGCGGTCCCAAATACTTGTGGGTTATGAATGCCCTTAAGACCATCAAGAGTATACCCAATAGTAGCTCAGTGCTTCCTTAGAACTTTAAATAATCTTTCTTATTCATGTTTTGAAAGGTTAGCACTAATAATAGGATATATTTTCTTCTCATGAAGATAAGCATATTTCAAAGTGTCTGGCAATTGTTTTAATTCAAACACAGGATCACCTTTAGGTGGAGGAGGACCTCCTAGAGTTTCAATAGGCAAATTGTGTTTAAGCAGAGGATGTTGTTGAACAAGTTTCTATCTATTTCATTTCTTTCATGCATATGCAAATCATTTTCATGGTCTAGTAGATATTGTCCTAAAGGATCAATAGGAGGTACAACAATATAAGCAAGACCAATAATTTCATCCTTACTAGGCAATTCTTTCTTATGATGCTTTCTACTAAACATGGAAAAATTAAAGTCATGAGACTCATCACCAAAACTAACACCGACAATTTGTTTCTCACAATTTATTTTAGCATTGGCGGTGTTCAAGAAAAGTCTACCAAAGATAATGGAAGAAAAGTCATCTTGTGGGGAACCAAGAACAAGAAAATCAGTATGGTATTTTATTTTCCCACACAAGACTTCAACATCTGTAACAATCCCCAGTGGTGTGATGGTGTCTCTATTAGCATGTTTGATAGTAACATCTATGTCTTCTATCTCAGTGGGTGCTATGTCATTCACAATTTCTTGATATGAAGTAAAAGGAATAGCACTAATGCTAGGACCTATGACACATAAACCATGATAACAGTGATCTCCTATTTTAACTGAGACAACGGGCATGCCAACAACGGCTCTATGTTTATCTTTCCCATCGGGTTTGGCAATTCTAGTAGCTTCACCAATGAAGTAAATAACATGCCCATCAACATTAACGACCAAGAGATCTTTAACCATAGCAACACTAGGTTCTACCTTGATTAGTTTAGCTGGTTTAGGTGTTCTAATATAACTTTTATTGACCACAGTTGAAACTTTAGCATGTTCCTTCATCCTAATGGGGAAAGGTGGTTTCTTGATGTAAGCAGTAGGAACAACTGGATCAACATTGTAAATGATTGTTTCTTCTTTAGCTATTACTGGTTCTTTAATTTCTTCTTTGATAGGTGGGTGGTATTTAAACCATCTCCTTAGGGAGATCAACATGAGTAGCAAAAGATTCACAAAAGGAGGCTACTATCTCAGAGTCAAGTCCATATTTGGTGTTAAACTTTTGAAAAGCATCGATATTCATAAAAGATTTAACACAATCAAACTCAAGCTTAATACCTGACTTTTTACCTTTGCCGAGTTCCCAATCTTCAGAGTTGCGTTTAATTCTTTCCAAAAGATCCCACCGGAATTCAATAGTCTTCTTCATAAAGGAACTAGTACAAGAAGTATCGAGCATGGATCGATCATTATGAGAAAGCCGAGCATAAAAATTCCGAATAATAATTTATCTTGAGAGCTCATGACTGGGGCATGAATACAACATTGACTTAAGCCTCCCCCAAGCTAGAGCGATACTTTCTCCTTCACGAGGCCAAAAATTATATATAGAATTCCGATCACGATGAACTAGATGCATAGGATAAATTTGTTGATGGAATTCCAATTTCAACCGATTCCAATTCCAAGATCCAATATCATCGCATATCATATACCATGTTCATGCTTTTCCCTTCAAAGATAAAGGGAAAACCTTCTTCCTAGCGTCATCTCCGGGTAAACCTGCAAGCTTAAATAATCCACAAATTTCTTCAACATATATCAGGTGCATATTAGGATGTTCGGTTCCATCCTCTGCATAAGGATTAGCTAACAGTTGTTCTATCATACCCGAAGGAATTTCATATTCAATATTTTTAGTAGGTGCATTAGGTTTAGGCGTAACTAATTGTGGTTTCTGTCGAGGTGAAGATACCCCGAACAAACCCCTCAAAGGATTGCTCTCCATAGTAACAAGTGACAATAAATTTTCAGCATGTAGTAATAATTTTTCCTTACCGATTTCCACTTACCAAGAGCGCTTCACTCCTTGGCAACGGCACCAGAAAAGAGCCTCGATGACCCACAAGTATATGGGATCAATCATAGTCCTTTCAATAAGTAAGAGTGTCAAACCCAACGAGGACCAGAAGGAAATGACAAGCAGTTTTCAGCAAGATAATATCTGCAAGCACTGAAATTATAAGTAACGAGTAGTTTGATAGCAAGGTAATTTGCAACGAGCAAGTAACGGTAACGGTAGTAAAAGTGTAGCAAGGTATCCCAATCCTTTTGAGGCAAAGGACAAGCCTAAACAGTCTCTTATAATAAGCAAAGTGTTGTCGGCGTCCTGGATATGGGGGTATCTAGCCCTGCCTGCCTGCGGCCCACCACGTGGCTCCATTGACGACCTGGTATGGCCTAGCTTTAGCATCAAAAACTCAAGACCCTCATGAGGGACCAAGCCTCGTGAGGTGGACGACGCCTAGACCCCTGAGGGGATTGGCCTCCTCAGGCTGGCTCCCGAGGGGCGGAGAGTTCTATGCAAAGTTTACCTCACGAGGCTCAACTGACGTGAGCCATGACGACCAAGGCCAGACGGGCGCAAGGCGGGCGCAGAGCGCAGGTTTCCTCTTCGGTGCAAAGGAGGCAAGCCGCATGTGCGGAGTCCCGAGGAATCAGCCAAAGGTTTCCATTCTGGTGCAACAAGATCAAGACCGCCAGGACGGCAGGACAGAGGTCAAAAACGAGCCCACCGCTGCGTCACGACCAGAGGCTTTTCGCAGGAGAAGACTACTTTTGTGAAGATAAGCTGTACTACTTGTCCCATTTCAAATCCGGCCATTGTGGGATCCCTTCCCGCCAACATTTGGGAAGAGGACCGAGGCCACTATAAATAGGACTTAGCCACCACCATAGAGGGGCATTTGAAGTTGAGCTGATACACATCCACACCAGCTCCCTCGAGCTCAAGAACGCCTCTCCTCCTGAGGCCAGTTCATCCATTGTACTAGTTCAGCCTCAGATTATAAGGCAATCCACCACACCACACTGGATTAGGGTATTACACCACAACGGTGTCCCGAACCAGTATAAATTGTTGTGTCTCTTTGTCTCTTTGAGCTTGACGTGCTAGGCTTAGGAGGATCACGAGTAGGTAGGGTGGGTAGGTTGAGATCTCCGCACGCAGCCGAGAGTTTGAACCTCTCAAGGGTTTGCGGAACCCGTAATCCGACATTTGGCGCGCCAGGTAGGGGTGTGTCGGATCTTCTCTTCCGTCGACCGGTCCTTCGCTGCTCCACCGACGCCATGGCCATTGACCCAAGGGCGCACGTCGAGCGCTGGGTTGTCCATGACTCTTTGGCAGCACCCGCCGATGAGGAAGACCTCCACTCTGCTCTGCTCACGCCCAGCACTCCGCCAAGGGCGGTCGGCCGCAGGGGCGCATGGTGCAGCCTTCTCCACTGGCGTCGTGCCGCAGCCACGCCACTACGTGATCTACAAACTACGCTGCAGCGACTGCGCCACACACGGGTAGGGAGCAGGCAAAAATGCGGGTTGCGGTCATCGTGGCTTGAGTGCTCCTGAGGTGCAGGCTGCTAGAAAGCGGCCGTGATGCCCTGCTGGAGCGGGTCGCCGAGCTACTAGATGCGGCGTGCAGGGGTGCTTCGCTGTTTTGCACCCTGCCCACATCACAGGCGATGGTAGGGGCGCACGCCCGTCCCCGATACTACCGCGCGCCCCCTCCCATGGCCCCCGGGGATCCTCTCGACGCCGGTCAGCTTCGCGGGGCGGCCCGCGCCCCTCCGGACGTGCCACGATGGCATGGAGCTATGTCGGGCGACATCACTAGGGGCCGCGCTGGAGCACTAGCCTCTGGGCGGCAGGATCAGAGGGCGACTGAAGGCGGTGGGAGTGTGAGGCAGTCGGGCGGTGTTTCTGGTACGACCAGCCTAGAAGCGTACATCCCCGTCGGAATGGATCCAAGGCGCGAGCTAGGAGAGGGCCCCAGCCGATCCCCCATGCCAGGCTGGGCACTGGACATACACGAGGATGAGCTCTCCTTCGAACCGCCACCAAGCCCTGCCGACATCTCCAACGGCGACAACCTTTGGGTACACCTGACGCCGCAGGGGCACGCTTACGCTGATCATGGATCACAGGTGAACCAGGACGCAGCCGCCGCCAGGACTCTTAGGACGGCGGATCCCCCGTAGGAGCGCGAAGGATGTTGGGAGCAGCATGGGGGAAGCCCGGCGGCGGGGCCCTCCACGCGCTGCGTGGGGCAGGGCCCCGCTTGGAGGTAGGTTCCCCACCGGGGAAGGCGCCGGCGAGCCCTTCTCCTCAGCGGGGGGCCTACCGTCACCGAGGACGCCGCCAGTGCCCCCTTGCCCCTTGGTCTTGTCCTAGTTTCCGGTCTCCCCAACAGTGGTCGGGGTCGGCGTGCGGTGGGGTCCTCGTCAGGTGACATGAAGCAAGGCTCCGGCCTATGAAGGTCTCTGCTCATGACACTCTCACGTAATAATGAGTGGGGCTATACATTCCCCGGACTCTCCTGAGGGCCACCCTGGGGCCTCATAGGGGCTCCCACCCACGTCCTACTGGAAGCACTTAGCTCGGCGCTGGTGAGAATACTTGAAGACTAGCTAGGCGCTGGACGCGGCCATTTGCTTTTGCCTCCTTTTTGTACTTAATCGTCGGCTTCTTGAAGCAGTTTAGTTTCTGTGTGTTTATAAAAATGGGGGGAGTTTTCTCGTCTTGTGTTGCTCTCTTGCCTTCAATTCTTGTGTTTTTCTGGAGCTCGTGACTGTTACCTTGCCCTTGAGCGCCTCGCGAGCGGGGGCTGGGTAAGATGCACGCACTGGTGTCGGTCATTTCCCCCTCAGGGGCTCAAGGGTACGGCCGCCACGCGTGCCCACCTCGCCACGGTCTGGCAGTTGGATCCTCACGAGGCGCTCTATGGCAGGCCAGCAGGCCCCTCGCGAGGAGCCTCGCAAGCTCGCGGAAGGCTCGCCTCGGGAGAAGGAGCATTGCCGTGACACCAAGCCTCACTCGAGGCCCACGAAACTAGAGATAAGTCATAATGCATGCCTTGCTTGGGAGTCCACAGCCCCGTTGTTGCACTCCCCGGGTGCCATTTGAAAAGCATTTTACAATCAAATACATCATAAGGGGCTCCCCCTTTTCAAAATGCTCTCACAAGGATATGTTCAAGTTTTGTCATACAGGTCAAAGCGAAAAATAAACACGGGCCTAGCTGGGCGCCCCATCTTCATTACCTCCGTCCGCACTGCTTGCGTCAAGGTTGTAATCCTCCTCTTCATCGCTGCCCACGCCAGCTCCTTCGGCCACCAAGGCGTCCACATGGTCATCCACCCACCCGGCCAGGTTGTCCTAGATAACCGGGGGCATGGGGGCTAGCACAGCATTGAAGTCAAAGTGAGGATCGCGGTTGAGGAGGTGGCCGAAGACGCGTGAGAATGCGCACCCAAGAAGACCCTAGCTCTTCTCCGCTACAAGCTCGCGAGCCCTCGCGGCCCGATTCTCCAGGCGGGCCACGATGTCGTTGAAGAAGTTGAGGTGGCTGGCGTAGTCATTCTCGCGTGGATGAGGAGCGCTTTTGTTGCAGATGGTGCCCAAGGCGGAGTTGGCTCTGAGTCTGAGACCCTGGAGCATCGAGGAGTGCTCGCACTGCAGTGTCAGGCGGTGGTTCGCCTGGCTCGTGGTCCTCTCCGCTAGGGATGCGGTGTCCTTGATTTGTTGTTGAAGTGAAGACAGTTCGGCGAGGGCAGACATCAGGGCAGATTCGGAAGAAATCAGGGCTTCCCGGGCAGCGCTCTCACGCTGCTCTACAGACTGCAGCTTAGCCTTCAGGTCATAGGTCCGACCTCCAAGCTCGGCCTTGAGCAGCTCCGAATCCAGGCAGTGCCTCTCAGCCAACTCAGCATGCGCCTTCGCCACCTTCTTCTCCACCTCCAGCTGGACCTGAGCTTCTCGGGCGGTGATGGCATCCTCAACCGCGGCAGCCTGCCGTTCCCTCACCTCCAGCCTCTCCAATGCCATGTCGTGCTCCACGACTTCCAACGTCAAGTCTTTGTAGCGCCTCAGGAGCTCCGCTTTGGCAAAGGTTGCCTCACCTGGTGAGGAGGCCAGAAGGTCACGATGCTCCTTGACTTTGCACTCAAGGACCGCGTTTGAAGACAAAAGCTCTCACTCCCGCTCCTCGGCCGCCTCGTGATGGCGGTTGGCTTCCTCGGCCTCTTCCATGGCACAGGCGCAAGCCTCGTGAGAAGTCGCGATTGAGGCCACTGCACGCGCATCAGCCTCGTCACGCTAGAGCCTTCCGAGGTTGATGGCAACCTTCAATCGCTGCCACTCCTGCTCCAGGTGGCGGTTTTCCGCCTCAAGCCTGGTGTCGACATTGGCGAGCTCCCCGCCAAGATGGATCATCATGCGCATCTCCTCACCAGAGAGCTCGAAGCGCACGACACTGCACCCACGAGCGAGCGCAAGTACGTCGCCAAGACCGTCGTCGGCCCCGGAGGCTGCCCGGGAGGTGCTGGGCGCTCCACCTGCCGCTGGCCGGGGGCTGGATGGTGTAGCCCCACAACTTGAAGATGAAGGCCACCCAGGGAGCAGCCCCCACCAGCAATGAGAAGAGGAAGAATCATCGGTGCATCCCCCGTCCTGCGAGCTTAGTCGCGGGGAGGGGGAATATGGGGCCCAGTTCCAGGGCACCCTCACGAAGTCGCGGCAGGTGGAGTCGGCCCCACAGCCTGCGCAAGACTAGGGCACCAGGGGCTGTGTGCGGGCGTCAAGCTGGGATCCTTGGGGGCGTCCTCCTCATGAGGTTTCGCCTTCTGGGAACTCTGCAAGACCCTGGTTATGAGAAAACGCGATGCGTAAGGAATCAAGAGCAAAGATACTTACCCATCGGCAGCCACTTATCTCCTCGGCTTCAGCGGCCGACGGGTGCCATCGCTGCGGCACGGGGACCTCTTCCTCTTCAGAACCGACTCAAGGCACAGGCGGAGCCGACCGGACCCCGACGGGCGATACTCGGGAGGAGGAGCGCCCGGCGGGGCGGCCGCGGTAGGGACCCCGAGAGCAGGGGCGCCCGGTGAGATCTTCTGGCTTGCGGCTCCGGAGACATGGGTGGGCTCCTCGCCGCTAGCAGCCACTCTTGAGCCTCCACCATGGGCATTAGGGCCCTCTGCCTCCAAAGCTTGGGACTGCGTCAGCTCTACGGCAAATCCTTCCAGGGCCTCAGGAACCTCCGCCTCCTGGGACACTATCGGTGCCAAGCCTCCAGAGGAGCCCTCGATAGCTGCTGGGGGTGCGCGCCCCCCTGCCTCCACACTCGGGGCGCACGCTGCAGGATCAATCAGGAGAGGAGCCACGAAGACGGGGTTCTCATGGGGCCCCTCAAGGCCATCCGGAAGCAACCCCCACACGTCGAATAGAGGCATCTGCCCGGTGAAGGCAGCCTTGTTCGAGCACTGATAGAGGAGGCAGCCGCCCCCCGGAAGGTCAGCAGGCTCGGGTTCGCCTGCCAGAAGTTTGAGCACCATACTCAGGGTCCCGGCAGCCAGTGATGACCTCTGCAGCCTCATTGGATCCTCGACGCCCGCAAGGTCCCACATTGGGCGAGAGTTGTGCTGAAGGGGAGCGATGCGCTGCCTGACGAACTCCTTCACCACCATTGGCGTCATCACCCCCAGTTCCTGAAGCCTTGCCAATCTATTCTAGATGAAAGCAAGACGCCAGTCGGAGAGCCTCTCGTGGCGCCAGCCGGAGCTAGGCGACGCCGGTTCCCCAGGAGTCAAGAGCAGGGTGAGGGAGTCCTAGATTAGGGGGTATCCGGACAGCCGGACTATGTACATCGTTCGGACTACTGAAGCATGAAGATACAAGACTCAAGACTTCGGCCCGTGTCCGGATGGGACTCTCCTTTGCATGGAAGACAAGCTTGGCGATCCGGATATTATATTTCCTTCCTTGTGACCGACTCCATGTAAACCCTAGCCCTCTCCGGTGTCTATATAAACCAGAGAGGATGGTCCTTAGAAGGCTGATCACAATTACAATCATACCATCATAGGCTAGCTCTTAGGGTTTAGCCTCTATGATCTCGTGGTAGATCTACTCTTGTACTACTCATATCTTCAATATTAACCAAGCAGGAAGTAGGGTTTTACCTCCATCGAGAGGGCCCAAACCTGGGTAAACATTGTGTCCCTTGCTTCCTGTTACCATTAGCCTAAGACGCACAGATCAGGACCCTTTTTCCGCTTCTTCTTGCTCTTCGGGAAGTTCTCCTGTCTGAAGGAAATGGACAATCTGTTGCGCCCATGCTAGAGCTTGTGGCTCGACAGCAAGGACTAAAGGCACATCTGCTGCTGCGGGAACATCTGCTTCTACGGCGAGAACCTGTGGTTCTGCCGGAGCTTGATGTTCCCCGGCAAGCTTGCCAGAGCAAAGCTTGTCGGGAGCATCTGCTACGACGGAACAAGCCATAAGGCTTGCCGGAGCAGACTGCTCCTCAGCATCCTTGGCGTTGATCTTGGGGACCTTCTTGGCGGCGGCTTCAGGGAGCTCTGCCGGAAAATAGTCACCAGAAATCAACTTCCTCTTCTTGTTCTGTCCAGTTGATGGCGTTACGGATGGTTGAGTCAGCTTGAGCACAAAGATCCCTGGTTCCATAGGTAACTTTAGTGCGGCGCACTTCGACAGGCCATCAGCAATGTCATTCTGAGCTCTCGGAACATGTTCCATCTGTAGGCCGTCAAAGTGCTCTTCCAGCTTTCTCACTTCATCAACATATGCTTCCATTAATGGACTCTGATAGTTCTTGTTCACTTGGCGGACGAGAAGCTGTGAGTCACCCCTGACAATGAGCTTCTTGATCCCAAGGTCTGCCGTGATCCTGAGACCGGCAAGCAATCCTTCATACTCTGCAGTATTATTGGTTGCTTGCTCCTTGGGAAAGTGCATCTGGACTACGTACTTGAGGTGCTCTCCAGTGGGTGCGACAAGTAGCACGCCCGCACCGGCGCCTTGCAGCGAGAAGGCACCATCAAAGTACATGAGCCACTCCCTGCTTGCCTCCTTGACGGGGATGCTCGTCTCTGGAATTTCTTCATCTTGTGTTGGCGTCCACTCTGCTATGAATTCTGCCAATGCTCTGCTTTGGATAGTTGAAGTGCTCTCAAACTTGAGGCTAAAGCTTGACAGTTCCAGCGCCCACTCGACAATCCTGCCTGTCGCTTCTGGATTTTGCAGTATCCTTTTCAGCGGAAAGCGAGTGACGACTGTGATCTCATGTGCTTGGAAGTAATGGCGCAGCTTTCTCGAGGCCGTGAGGAGGCCGAAAAGCAATTTCTGCACACCAGAGTACCTTGACCTAGCCCCCTGCAGAAGGGAACTGACAAAGTAAACTGGGTGCTGCACCATTCTCTTCTGCATCTTGTCATGTTCCTGCGCAGATCCATCCTTGTCGGGACCAGAGCTTATCGGCGAAGCCCCCTGCTTGTCGCTGGATGCATCTGCCGTGGTTGCCGGCTCATCATCTGCCTCCCTCTCCGCCACTAACGCAGCACTAACCACTTGATTGGTGGCCGCTATATACAGCAGCAACTTCTCTTGTGGCTTAGGTCCGACAAGTGTTGGAGTGGAGGACAGGTATCTCTTCAAGTCCTGCAGCGCAGCCTCCGCCTCTGGAGTCCATTTCATTGGACCTGCCTTTTTCAATATTTTGAAAAACGGCAGGGCACGCTCAGCAGACCTAGAGATAAACCTGCTGAGAGCAGCTACGCAACTGGCAAGCCTTCGTACATCCTTGACGCGCTTTGGTGCTTCAGTCTGCTCAATGGCCTTGATCTTGTCGGGATTGGCTTCAATTCCCCGCTGAGACACGAAGAACCCAAGAAGCTTGCCGGAAGGGACTCCAAACACGCACTTCTCGGGGTTAAGCTTGAGGTTGATCTTGCGCAGATTTGCAAATGTTTCGTCTAAATCTTGAATCAGGGTCGCCCTGTCCTTGCTCTTGACCACTATGTCATCCATGTAGGCTTCCACATTTCTGTGCATCTGCGGCTCAAAAGCGTGGTGGACTACCCTTGCAAATGTTGAACCAGCGTTCTTCAAACCGAAAGGCATCCGTACGAAACAGTACGTGCCACACGGGGTGATGAATGCGGTCTTCTCCTCATCCTCTTCTGCCATGAAGATCTGATGGTATCCTGAGTATGCATCAAGAAATGAGAGCAAATCACATCCGGTCGTGGAGTCAACAATCTGATCGATGCGCGGCAAGGGAAATGGGTCTTTGGGACAAGCTTTATTGACATCAGTGAAGTCGATACAAAGCCTCCATTTTCCGTTAGCCTTGCGCACGACTACAGGATTGGCTAACCACGTAGGATGGAGCATTCCTCTGACAAGGCCTGCTGCTTCCAACTTCTTGATTTCTTCTGCGATGAATTCTTGGCGCTCCACTGCCTATTTCCTGACTTTCTGCTTGACGGGCCGCGCATGAGGACAGACGGCAAGGTGGTGCTCAATTACATTCCTGGGAACACCGGGGATGTCAGACGGTTGCCATGCAAACACGTCGACATTCGCCCGCAGGAAAGCAACGAGCGCGCTTTCCTATTTGGGGTCGAGAGTGGCACTGATGGTGAAGGTACCACTAGTGCCGTCCTCCTTGGCGGACACCTTCTTGGTCTCTGGTGGAGCTGCCATCGCCTTCTTACACTTGCCGGTGGAGCTCGATGGTACGTCCTCGACGGTAGTGCAGCACTCCGAAGAGGTGCACTTGCCGGAGTGGGCATCAGAACTCATGCCGGACTTGGTCTTCTTCTTCCCCCCGGGAGCTTCAGCGGCAAGTGATTTGTGATCTGTTGCGGCTGCTGCTGCCCGATAGATCTTGTCGGCGCAGATAAGGGCATCCTTCTTGTCGCCAGGGACAGAGATGACACTTATCGGGCCTGGCATCTGCAGAACATTGTATGCATAGTGAGAGGCTGCCATGAACTTGGCGAGTGCTGGACGGCCGAGTATCCCATTGTAGGGTAATGGAAAATCAGCAACGTCAAAAGTGACCCTCTCAGTTCTGAAGTTCAACTCACTGCCAAATGTTACCGGCAACGTGATCTTTCCCTTCGGCTTGCTCCTTCCCGGGTTGATTCCTTGGAATGTGCCGGTCTCTTCGAGCTCGCTGTCAGGGATCTGGAGTTTCTGGAGCACCGCGGAGGAGATCAGGTTCAAGCCGGCCCCGCCGCGAACTAACATCTTAGTGACCTTGAGGTTGCAGATAGTTGGTGAAACCGACATCGGCAAGCACCCGACCACAGTTATGCGATCAGGGTGGTCCTCAATATCAAAGATGATAGGCGTGCTGGACCATTTCAGAGGCTTGCGTGACTCGACGGGTGGTTCTGCTGCATTAACTTCCTGCACCCACTGCTTGAGCTGGCGGTGCGAAGTATGCAGAGAAGCACCACCGTCAACGCACAGGACCTCTGTGGCTTTCTGGAACTCCTGCTCATCAGTCTCCTCATCATCCATGTCCTCATCGTCGTCGTCATCTTCATCCTTGTCGCGGCCGCGAGGAGGAATGTCTCCTTGCCGCTGCTTGGCCTTGCCGCGGCGTCCTCCTCGGCCGGGACGTTTCTTGCCGGATCCTCCAGCACCTTCCTGGGCTTTCTCCTTGTCGCGCCGCTCGTATTCAGCTTTCTGTTGCTCAACAAGCTGCTCGACTTTCTTGATCGTGGCCCTTGGTGCGGTGGATCTTGCAATACTGCTTGTTGGTGTCGTCCTGCTTGTCGGCGACCGCCACAGCCTCTGCGGTAATCTCCTTGCCGGAGTCACCAGCTTTGGCCTTCTTGGCGCCACCATCGTTGCCGGACTGCTCAACAACTAGCACCTCTTTTCCTTTCTTCCTCCTGTTGTTCCGCCGCCGATTTTTCTTTGCCGGGGCAGCATCATCACTGTCAGACCCCCCTGCTCCTGTGTTCTCTCCGGGGAGTCTCCTCCCTTCCTCAGCACGTGCACACTTGTCGGCCAGGGCATATAGCTCACTGACGTCTCTGATCTTGCACATCGCCATTTCCTCCCGCATCCTGCGGTTTCGCACGTTCTGATGGAACGCGTTGATCACCGCGGCAGGGTGGACATCTGGGATGTTGTGCTGTACACTGCTGAATCTCTGAATGTACTTGCGCAGGGGCTCTCCTTCCTTCTGGGCGAGCAGATGAAGGTCACTCTCTTGGCCATGAGGCTTGTGGCTGCCTGTGAAGGCGCCGACAAACTGATGGCATAGATCGGCCCAAGAGGATATGGAGTTGTCCGGCAAGTGCATGAGCCAGGATCTGACGTTGGGCTTGAGCACCAGCGGGAAGTAGTTGGCAAGGATCTTGTCGTCCCATCCCCCTGCATCCTGCACCGCAATGGTGTAGATACTGAGGAACTCCGACGGATGTGTCTTGCCGTCGTACTTCTCCGGTACGTCTGGCTTGAAGTTCTTCGTGCTGGGCCACTGGACTTGCCGCAGCTCACGAGTGAACGCAGGGCAACCTACCGCGTAATGCAGATCGTCTGGTTCCCCTGGCGCATGCATGTCAACAGAAGGCCCAGCGCGCTTGTCGGATTGACGTCGTGCTTCTCTTCGGCGCTCGATGCGAGTACGAGCGTCTTCTTGCTATCGATCGTGAAGAACTTGGCGCTGATCGCGACGAGCTCGTGGATCCGACGATGCGGTGGAGTCGCTGTCGAGGTGGATCCGGCAAGTCGGTGATCTTGGCCTTCGGGGTGGTGATTGCATGGTGGTTGCACCCCCACCAGTTTCGTCGCCACCGGCTCGCGCCTGGCAACCCTGCTGCGGCTGCGACGTGCTCGGCTACCGCGGAGTGTCGCCGTTGGCGTAGCCGATGAGACTTTGAATGGTGGCCCTCCATTCGTCGATCTTGTCCGACATCGGAGGGTAATCCAGGAGCAGTTGAGCTCACGCCAAAGATTCTGGTGGAGTGGTGGGTGGCAGTGGCGGACGGCGCGAGGAGCGGGATATGCTCGGACTTCTAACTATGTTAGAAGGAGCATTATCCCGTCCGGGCGACCGTGTCTTGCTCGTGCTGTCACATTGGCGTGCATGTTGGCCTTGAGCGCCCCGGGATCCACCAGCTTGATCTTGGCCCAACAAACGTATGGTACAGCGAGTACCATGACGTTGTCGGTCCTGCGCCTCCTGAGATGGGCGCGGAACAAGCACGGACGTCGAGGTCTACACTGCCTTGCCCTTGGACCTGGCAGCGTCATGAGCTTCCTCGTCAACGTCCGTCCTTCCGCCGGCGTCTACCCCACCATCCGTTTGCTCCGGTGGCGGTGGGATCGACGTGGATGGAACAGCTGCCTCCGAAGCCTTCTTCTTCGGTGGCATGTTGACGAAGAAAAATGAAGATCTAGCTCGTGTGAATGCCGGATCCGGTTCACACAATCTCGATGCCCCCTACCTGGCGCGCCAAAGATGTCAGGGAAACTGATCCACGAACACCTATGGGGCCGGCGGACTGTGGCCCCTTTCGGTTCGGCGGGGGGCGGAGACCGCACGAAGAGCGGATCGAGGCGAAGCACACGAGAAGTTTACCCAGCTTCGGAGCTCTCCGGAGAGATAATACTCCTACTGCTGCTTGTCTGATTGTATTGTGTTCTTGCTCGAGAGAGCTAAGTGTTTTCTGGCTTACGAATGATTCGAACCCTCTCTACGTTGCGCATGGGCCTCCTTTTATACGCTAAAGGGGTCACCGACAGGTGGCAACGCAGAGAAGGGTAAAAGTGTAAAAAAGAGAGGTGGTTGGTACAGCTACCTGTATAGTGCATCCTACCTAACCCTGACGGTAGGGGACAAGGGCATTAAATGCCCGTCTGTGTCACCCAAACAGTGCAGAAAGGTACCGTCAGGGACGCCACCGCTCGCCACGATGGCAGTCTTGTCAGCTCCGCATGCCACCGCGCATCGCTGGCTGCACAGCCTTCCGCCACGTGCGCCTAGAAAGGCCCCCAGAGCGACACGTTGGTGGATGTGCTGGAGCGTGGGTACAGAGTGGCCGCCTGCCGCGGCAAGCGCCTTGCCGCGGCCGTTGTCTTTTCGGGTCCGGAAGCTTGTCGCCCACCGGGCCTCGAGATGCCTTGGTTGGTCTTCCCGGCAAGCTCCTCTTGCCGGGGCCTTGTTGCCTTGCCGGGACGCGTGGCGCGTCGCGGCAAGTTCCTTGGGATGCCTTGATTGGCCTTCCCGGCAAGCTCCTCTTGCCGGGGCCTTGTCTCCTGAGCTTAAATACTTTGTTCTTGAATGGCTCCAAGGGAACCACGGAGGACCTTGGCGGTCGCCCGGCAAGCCTTGCCGCGGTGCGCTGTGACTGCCCGTGCACAAGTTCGGGATACTAGGGTACCCCTACTCAAGTACACCGACACAGGCCGGCAAAATAAACGCCGAAAAAAGGACAAGGGGTTGCACATCGACGATGACGATGAGCCCCGGTGTCTGAACCTGGGGGGACAAAAGAAAATTCCACCCAGGTGAAAATGGTCAACATGGTCTACACCACTTGTTGGATTTCGAGTTCTGGTAGACCCTTAAGGTTCGAACTCTGGGGTGCGCGCGGAGATCACTCCCCCTACCGGCTCACGTCTCGTCGCCTCGCAAAGGATCTAAGCTACACGAAGAACAACACAAGGGACGCAAGGTTTATACTGGTTCAGGCCACCATTGTCGTGTAATACCCTACTCCACTGTGTGGTGTGTGGATTGCCTCAGGGGCTGGCGATGAACAATACAAGGGAAGAACAGCCTCGCAAGGGGAGGAGTTCTTGTGGTGGTGTTGTCCCTTTGGTAGGGTGATTCCAGATGCCTCCATGCTATGGTGGCTACCCCTATTTATAGAGCAAGGCCCTGGGCCTCTTCCCAAATATTAAGCAGGAAGGGCGCCAACAATTGGCCATTTTGAAGGGGAACATCTAGTACACTTATCCTGACTAAAGTTGGTCCTCGCCTGCCAAAGGCTTTGACGATGACGCCTTCCTGGGCTCCATGATGACCTCCGTCCTGCTGTTCTGCTGGTCTTGGTCTTGTTGCACCGGAATGGTAACCTTTGCCTGATGCCTTGGCCTAAGCTTGCCCCCTTTGCACCGAAGGGGAAACAAGGACTCTGCCCAGGCCGGCGCCCTCCTGGCGCCCGCCTGGCTTCGGTCGTCATGGCTTGCGTCACAGGCACCTCGTGAGGTACCCCACCTTGATCTCTCCGCCTCCTCGCGAGCCAGCCTGACGAGGCTGCGCCTAAGGAAGCTTCCTGTCGTCTGCCCCGCAAGGCTTGGCCCCTCGCGAGGGTCTTGAGCTTGTGTCGACAAAGATGGGCCGTACAGGGCCACTCTCTGAGCCACGCTGCAGGCCGCCGGCAGGCAAGTCTGGGTACCCCCGTTCCCAGAATGCTGATAGTAGCCCCCGGGCCCAAGGCGCGCCCGGACTTGGCTTAGCAGAGAAGCAAAGGGGCAAGTGCGAAGCGCTGCGGGCCCCAACAGCCTGCGGCCTTGGGCGTCGCGTGGCGGTTGATTGGACATGGGCGTCCCCGCTTCCCCATGATGCCTCGGAAACCGCATGACTTGACAAGTCCCTTCATGCAAAATGGGTCATGATTACCTGTGATCGTGGAGGCCGACGGTTGGTCTCCTCCAGCTATATGTTCGGGACAGCGCGAGCCCTTCCAGTCCATCCCTTCATGCTACTCCCTTTCTTCTTCTTCACGGCTACTCGTCATCCCCATGGCTCGGCCGAAGAGGTTATCGGCCATGGAGAAGGGAAAGGCTCATCAGGAAGGGCCTGACTCTCCTCCGACCAAACGTGGCTGGGGCCGCCCTCGCAAGCATCCTACGGCCCCCGCGGTGGCTTCCCGTGGTCGTGGAGGCGGTCCTCTGCGCGGCGATGGGCGCCCGGCTGCCGATGGGAGATACGCTGTGGCTGTGCGACCCCCCAGGCCGCGCTTCTGCTTGGCGGAGGTGCTACCGGAGTTCGTCGTGTGGTCGGCGGACCCAACCAGCACCTGGTTCCAGCTCCCCCGCTTCTTTGTAGGTGAACTTTCGGCCGGCGCTCCGGGCGGCCTCTGACTTCAGGCGGATGGTTGCTGCAGCAGGGCCTCCTAGGCATCACTGGAGGTCTCCATCACCGGGGAGTCGGCCCTAACCCGCGGCTGGCAAACGTTTGCCCGCGCACGCGGCCTGAGCCGGCGATGCACCCTGCATTTCAAGTTCGACGGTGATGCCACCCTCTACGTGAGAGTGTTCGGGGAAGACGGCCACCAGACGGGCGCCAGGCGGGCGCAGAGCACATGTTTCCTTCTCGGTGCAAAGGAGGCAAGCCGCAGGCGCGGAGTCCCAAGGAATCAATCAAAGGTTTCAATTCTGGTGCAACAAGACCAAGACCGCCAGGACGGCAGGACGGAGGTCATCGACGAGCCCACCGTTGTGTCACGACCAGAGGCTTTTCACAGGCGAAGACTACTTTTGTTAGGATAAGTTGTACTACTTGTCCCCTTTCAAATCTGGCCGTTGTGGGATCCCTTCCCGCCAACATTTGGGAAGAGGACCAAGGCCACCATAAATAGGACTTAGCCACCACCATAGAGGGGCATCTAAAGTCGAGCTGATACACATCCACACCAGCTCCCTTGAGCTCAAGAACGCCTCACCTCCTGAGGCCAGTTCATCCATTGCACTAGTTCATCCTCAGCCTATAAGGCAATCCACCACACCACACTGGATTAGGGTATTACATCACAACGGTGGCCCGAACCAGTATAAACCATTGTGTTTGTTTGTCTCTTTGATCTTGATGCGCTAGGCTTAGGAGGATCGCGAGTAGGCAGGCTAGGTTGATTGAGATCTCCGAATGCACCCAAGAGTTCAAACCTCTCAAGGGTTTGTGGAACCCATAATCCGACAAGTGTTCTTGATGGTACACGGGAATTTCATCTAGTCACTTTCATCATGTTGGTTTGATTTGTGTTCACTACCTTGACAATTTTATATGTGGGAGGACCAGTACTTAGGTGATGTTCTTATTTGAACAAACCTCCTACTTATGATTAACCCCCTCGCAAGCAACCGCAACTCCGAGAAAAGAATTAATAATAAATTCTAACCATAGCATTAACTTTTGGATCAAAATTAGCCCCTTACGGAATAGTGCATAAACTAGGGTTTAAGCTTCTGTCACTCTCGCAACCCATCATCTAAGAACTACTCAACAATGCATTCCCTTAGGCCCAAGTATGGTGAAGTTTCATGTAGTTAACGTTCACATGACACCATTAAGGGAATCACAACATACATACTATCAAAAGATCGAACACATACAAAATTCACATGATTACTTGCAGCAAGATTTCTCCCATGACCTCAAGAACGAAAGTAACTACTCATGAATGATAATCATGCTCAAGATCAGAGGGGTATTAAATAGCATAATGGATCTGAACTTATAATCTTCCACCAAATAAACCATATAGTAATCAACTACAAGATGTAATCAACACTACTAGTCACCCACAAGCACCTATTAGTTCCGGTACAAAGATTGAACACAAGAGATGAACTAGGGTTTGAGACGATATGGTGTTGTTGAATATGTTGATGGAGATTTCCCTCCCCAAGATGGGAGAGTTGTTGGTGATGATGATGATGATGATGATTTCCCCCTCCGGGAGGGAAGTTCCCCCAGCGAAATTGCTCCATCGGAGGGCAAAAGTGCTCCTGCCCAAGTTTTGCCTCAAGACGGCGGCGCTTCATCCAGAAAGTCCTCTCCTTATTTGTTTTCTAGGTCAAAATGACTTAAATACCAGAAGAGAGGCACCGGAGGTGGGCTGGGCTGAGCACAACCCACCAGGGCAGGCCTGGGGGCCCTGGCGCACCTGGTGTCTTGTGCTCACCATGTGGCCCCACTTCGGTAGTTATTTACTCCAGTATTTCTTATTTATTCCATAAAATTTCCTCGTGAAGTTTAAGCTCATTTGGAGTTGTGTAGAATAGGTAGCTTGACGTAGCTTTTTCAAGTCCAGATTTCCAGCTGCCGGAATTCTCCCTCCTTGTGTAAACCTTGCAAATTATCAGAGAAAAGGCATTAGTAGTACTCCAAAAAGCATTTCTGTGCATAAAAACAATATAAATAATAGTAGGTAAACATGATGCAAAATGGATGTATCAGTAATTCTGCTAAAACATCGTCAGTCCGGGTTATTTCCATTAAAATCATGCAAATTAGAGTCCAAAACAAGGGCAAAAGAGTTTGGAAAAGTAGATATGATGGAGGCGTATCACTTAGCATCACCCTATAACGAGAAAGGAAACAACTTACGAATATAGTAATAGCGATTTTTTTCCTTGTGGGAAAATAGGGTGGCTATATCATTCAGTTTTGTAAGATGTGCTACAATACTTTCAGATTCATAACCATGGAAAGGATCAGATTCGACCAAAGTAATTAACTCAGGATCGACATAGAATTCATAATCCTTATCAATAACAAAGATATGTGAAGTAGCAGACTTAGGGTCATATTTCATTCTAGCATTCAAAGATTTTTCTTTCAACTTGACAAGTAATTTCTTAAGATCCTCTCTATCCTTACAAGTAAGAAAGTCCCTAGCTACATCTCCATCCATAACATACCCCTCACGTATAATAGGCAACTCATATCTAGGGTAATCATGTCTAGTAGGTGTATCAAAATCTGCAGTTTCAATAATTTCATCAGTTTTAGAAATATCATCAGTTTCAACATTCTCAATTTCTTTAGCTTTTGCAAGTTATTCGTCAAGAAATTCACTGAGTGGCATAGTCTTATCAAGCAAAGTACTAGCATCATCATAAGCATCATTCATAGCAGAAGTAGCATCATCAATTACTTGCGACATATCAGGATTAATAGCATGTGGTGGTCTCGCAAGCTTACTTAAAACAGAAGGTGAATCAAGTGCAGAGATAGATGGCAGTTCCTTGCCTCCCCTCATCCTAGACGGAACGATCTTGGTTCTGGTATCTTTCAGAATCTTCATAGTGATCAACAAATATAAATCCCAAGTGACTCAGCAAATAGAGCTATGCTCACCGGCAACAGCACCTGCAAAAGGTCTTGATAACCCACAAGTATAGGGGACCGCAACAGTTTTAGAGGGTAGAGTATTCAACCCAAATTTATTGATTTGACACAATGGGAGCCAAAGAATATTTGCAAGTATTAGTAGGTGAGTTGTCAATTCAACCACACCTGAAAGATGTAATATCTACAGCAAAGTATTTAGTAGCGAAGTAGTATGGAAGTAACCGTAACACTAGCAATAGTAATAGTAACAGTTTTGTAGTGATTGTAACAGCGGCACGGCGAAAGTAACTTAGCAAAGATTAATATGTGAAAAGCTCGTAGGCATTGGGTCAGGGCGACACAGAACTAGCTCCAATTCATCAATGTAATGTAGGCATGTATTCCATATATAGGCACACGTGCATATGGAAAAGAACTTGCATGACGTCTTTTATCCCACCCTCCCGTGGCAGCGGGGTCCAAAAGGAAACTAAGAGATATTAAGGCCTACTTTTAATAGAGAATCAGAACAAAGCACTTAGTGAATACATGAACTCTTCAAACTACGGTCATCACTGGAAAGAATCCCAATTATTGTTACCTTGGTGTATGCGGATCATAACAAGTAATAGGTGCATATAACTTGCAAGATAGGATCAGGAACACATATATATTCATGAAAACATAATAGGTTCAGATATGAAATCATGGCACTCGGGGCCTTGTGACAAGCATTAAGCATACCAAGTGATAGCAACATCAATCTCAGAACATAGTGGATACTAGGCATCAATCGCTAACAAAACTAACTCGATTACATGATAAATTTCATCCAACCCATCACCGTCTAGCAAGCCTACGAAGGAATTACGCACTCCCGGCGGTGAGCATCATGAAATTGGTGATGGAGGAAGGTTGATGATGGCGATGGATTCCCCTCTTCAGAGCCCCAAACAGACTCCAGATCAGCCCTCTCGATGAAGAACAGGAGTTGACGGCGGCTCCATATCGTAAAATGCGATGAATCCTTCTCTCTGATTTTTTCCCCTCGAATAGGTATATTTGGAGTTGGATTTAGGGTTGCCAGAGGTCCAGGGGGTGCGCAATCTCACCAGGCGTGCCCTGGGGGGTGGGCGCATCCCTTGTGCTTGTGGCTCCTGTGTGGCCCCCCTCTGGTATATTTTTACGCTGGTATTTTTTATATATTCCACAAAAATTCTCCGTAAATTTTCAAGTCAATGCAAGAACTTTTATTTCTGCACAAAAATAACACCATGACAATTCTGCTGAAAACAGCGTCAGTCTGTGCCAGTTCCATTCAAATCATGCAAATTAGAGTCCAAAACAAGGGCAAAAGAGTTTCGAAAAGTAGATACAATGGAGACGTATCAGAAAGCTCGAACGTAGTGGTGATCAAGACGGTGCTAGAACACTGAGACCATAGCTTCTGGCACTCAGAATAATGCCTCCTCTTGTGTAGGTCTTCAATTTGTTTTTCCTTGTGGAATTATAAAGGGATCTTTAGCTGGTAAATCAAAACGAACATTTCCCTCAAACAAATTTATCACAACTTCGATAGTCCTTAGAAAAGTCCTATCGAGGATTATAGGAGAAATTGGACCTTCAGGCATATCTATTATAACAAGATAAATCATGACAGGGAAATCATTAATTTGAACTATAACTCCATGCTTAATGCCTACTGCCTGAGTAAAAGTAGAATTAGCCATATTTAATATAATCTCAGAATCTGAAGGATTATTCTACTTTCTGCACATGTGAACACTACAAAAAAGCACTTCCGTGATGATACGTGTTTGTCACAGTAGGTCATGTTTTCTGTCATGCATGTACATCCATGACAATTTTATGATAGAATCAAGATAGTCATATATGTGCTGCCGTAGAAGTCACTACAAAAAAATACACTTCCGTGATGATACGTGTTTGTCACAGTAGGTCACGTTTTTTGTCATGCATTTACATCCATGACGATTTTATGATAGAATCAAGATAGTCATACATGTGCTGTCGTAGAAGTGTTCTATGACATTACCAAAATTATCATCACGGAAGTGTCCACTTCCATGACGATAAATCGCGCGTCACAGAAGTGCTTTCGTCAAGGGTGACCGACATGTGGCATCCACTGTAATGGAACACCGTTAAGCTATCGGGTTGGGTTCGGATCCGATAACCCGTTAACAGCCTGGACTAATGGGAAATTTCCGCGTGTAAAATTCTTATTGGCCGGAGGGAACATGTGTTGTCTCATCATTGGGACAGATGTCATCCACTCATTGGAAAGAAGGCGCCTATGATATGTCAACACGTGGCACGGCCCAACAGAGGCCCATTCCTATGAAAAGGCCGGCCCGTTTGACTTGGTCAAAAGGTGGCGGGCCGGCACATGGAAAGCTTGTTAACGGCATGTTCGCATATAGCCCATTTATAGCCCGCTAACCCAAGGCACGTTACACCCTATCCGAATTAGGCCCAGTAGCGTCATCTGGGCCATCCAATATGATTCCAGCCCATTTTCACTTTTGGCCCATGTATGGCCCATGACGTCTTTCGGCCCATATGAGGCCCTATGTAACTCTTGGCCCATTAACGGCCCGTGGTGAAACTGGCCCGTAATGAACAGTGTATCAATTTACACCCATTAACGGCCCGTGGTGAAACTGGCCCGTAATGAACAATGTATCACTTTATACCCATTAACGGCCCATTATTCCGTTGGGCCATTTCCAGCCCATGTTATCTTTCGGCCTTCTCAGAGCCCATTTATTCTTGGGCTCATTTCCAGCGTTCGTTTACTTATGGCCCATTACTGTCATTTTCTGCCTATGGGCCAAATTCAGCACGTCGTTATAGTCGGCCCGTTTGTGGATCGTTAATCTGCTGGGCCATTTTCATAGCATAACCAAATACGGCCTATTATCAGACCATTATGGTCAGCCCATAAAACGTATGATTTCCACTCTAGCCCGTCTACGGCCCACTGAAGGCCCGTACAAGGCCCATAGATGAGTCGGCCCGTTTCATTGAAGGGCCATGGACCCGACGGTCCATTGAAGGGCCATGGACCCTGAGGGAGTCCCGGATTAGGGGGTGTCCGGATGACTGGACTATAACCTTTGGCCGGACTCCTGGACTATGAAGATACAAGATTGAAGACTTCATCCCGTGTCCGGACGGGACTTTCCTTGGCGTGGAAGGCAAGCTTGGCGATACGGATATGTAGATCTCCTCCCATTGTAACCTACACTGTGTAACCCTAGCCCTCTCCGGTGTCTATATAAACCGGAGGGTTTTAGTCCGTAGGACGAACAACAATCATACCATAGGCTAGCTTCTAGGGTTTAGCCTCTCTAATCTCGTGGTAGATCTACTCTTGTACTACCCATATCATCAATATTAATCAAGCAGGAGTAGGGTTTTACCTCCATCGAGATGGCCCGAACCTGGCTAAAAACATCGTGTCCCTTGTCTCCTGTTACCATCCGCCTAGACGCACAGTTCGGGACCCCCTACCCGAGATCCGCCAGTTTTGACACCGACATTGGTGCTTTCATTGAGAGTTCCTCTGTGTCGTCATCTTTAGGCCCGATGGCTCCTCCAATCATCAACAACGAAGCAGTCCAGGGTGAGACTTTTCTCCCCGGACAGATCTTCGTATTCGGCGGCTTTGCACTGCGGGCCAATTCGCTTGGCCACCTGGAGCAGATCGAAAGCTACGCCCCTGGCCATCAGGTCAGATTTGGAAGTTTGAACTACACAGCCGACATCCGCGGAGACTTGATCTTCGACGGATTTGAGTCACAGCCAGGCGTGCCGCACTGTCATGATGGGCATGATCTAGGTCTACCGCTGAACAGTGTCCAGGAGGCCGCCCTAGCGTCCGCTCCGACCCTTAGCTCGGAGCCGACTGCGCCAATCGAGGACGGGTGGCGGACACCGCCTCGGGGGCTGCAATCCCTACGGCGATCGAGCCGAACACCAGCCTTGTCCTTTACGAAGCTCGTGACTCCCAAGTTCCGGACTCCTTTTCGGACTCCGAACCTTCCGCGCCCCTGCCGATCAAACCCGATTGGGTGCGATCATGGAGTTCACCGCCGCGGACATCTTTCAGCACTCGCCCTTCGACGACATTCTGAATTCACTAAAGTCTCTCTCTTTATCAGGAGAGCCCTGGCCGGACTATGGTCAGCGAGGTTGGGATGCGGACAATGAAGAAATTCAAAGCCCGCCCACCACCCACTTCATAGCCACTATCGATGATTTAACCAACATGCTCGACTTCGACTCCGAAGGCATCAATGGTATGGACGCCGATGTAGGAGACGACGAAGAACCAGCGCCTACAGGACACTGGAAGGCCACCTCGTCATATGACATATACATGGTGGACACCCCAAAAGAAGGGAATGGCGATGGAACAACGGAGGATGACCCCTCCAAGAAGCAGCCTAAGCGCCGGCTTCAGCGGCACCGCTCTAAATCCCGCCAAAGCAAAAGCAGCGATTCCGGCATGGGAGATAATAACACCCCGGACAGCGCCGAAGACAACCCCCTCCAGCAGGATTCAGCACAGGAGGATGGAGAAGCCAGCCCTCATGAGAGAGCGGCAGACAGAGAGGTAGAGGACGACCATTACATGCCTCCCTCCGAAGACGAGGCAAGCCTCGACGACAACGAATTTGTCGTGTCTGAGGATCCCGTCAAACAAGAGCGTTTCAAACACAGGCTTATGGCCATGGCGAGCAGCCTCAAGAAAAAACAGCAGCAGCTTAGAGCTGACCAAGACTTGCTAGCTGACAGATGGACCGAAATCCTTGCGGCCGAAGAGTATGAACTCGAACGCCCCTCCAAGAGATACCCAAAGCGCAGGCTGCTACACCGATTAGAGGAGGAAGCAACTAAACCTACATCACCAGCGCATGACGCGGCCGACCGGCCACCTCGTGGCCGCAACAGAGAGGCCTCTCGGCCATCAATTCAAGCCGCACCCCAGCGCCGCTCAAAAAATACCAAGGCACGGGGAAATGCGCCAGACCTGCGAGACATATTGGAGTACAAGGCAAGGCAAACAAGATCGATCTACGGATCGCGTGGGAGCCCCACGACATGTGATGATAACCATCATGCCGAATATGGCAAATACGGCCAGGCCGAACACATCAGACAAAGCTCATCTGGGCTACGTCGTGATATAGCCCAGTACAGAGGCGCCGCACACCCACTATGCTTCACAGATGAAGTAATGGATCATCAAATCCCCGAGGATTTTAAACCCGTAAACATCGAATCATACGATGGCACAACAGATCCTGCAGTATGGATTGAGGATTATCTCCTTCATATCCACATGGCCCACGGTGATGATCTACATGCTATCAAATACCTCCCACTCAAGCTTAAAGGATCAGCTTGGCATTGGCTTAACAACTTGCCAGCAGAGTCAATTGGTTGCTGGGAGGACCTAGAAGCCGCATTCCTTGACAATTTCCAGGGAACCTATGTGCGACCACCAGACGCCAATGACCTAAGCCACATCCTTCAGCAGCCAAAGGAATCGGCCAGAAAATTCTGGACACGGTTCTTAACCAAGAAAAATCAAATAGTCAAATGTCCGGACGCAGAGGCCCTTGTAGCCTTCAAACATAACATCCGTGACGAATGGCTTGCCCGGCACCTAGGACAGAAAAAGCCGAAATCCATGGCAGCCCTCACAACACTCATGACCCGCTTTTGCGTGGGAGAAGATAGCCGGCTAGCTCGTAGCAATAACATGACCAAGAGCCCTGGTAATTCGGATACCAAGGACAACAATGGAAGGTCGCGTCACAACAAATACAAGCGCCGCATTAATGGCCACAATGCTAAGGAGACGGCAGTCAATGCCAGATTCCGAGGCTCCAAACCCGGTCAGCGGAAAAAGCCATTCAAAAGAAGTACTCCGGGCCCGTCCAATTTGGACCGAATACTCGATCGCTTGTGCCAGATACACGGCACCCCCGAAAAACCAGCCAATCACACCAATAGGGATTGTTGGGTGTTCAAGCAGGCAAGCAAGTTAAGCGCCGAAAACAGAGACAAGGGGCTGCATAGCGATGACGAGGAGGAGCCCCGGCCGCCGAACAATAGGGACAGAAGGGCTTTCCCCCACAAGTGCGGATGGTGAACATGATATACGCAACCCACATCCCCAAAAGGGAACGGAAGCGTGCACTCAGGGACGTATATGCGTTGGAGCCAGTCGCCCCAAAGTTCAACCCATGGTCCTCCTGCCCAATCACTTTTAATCGAAGGGACCACCCCACTAGCATCCATCACGGCGGATTCGCCATGTTGGTTGTAGACTCAATCATTGATGGATTTCACCTCACTAGAGTCCTTATGGACGGCGGCAGCAGCCTGAACCCGCTTTATCAGGATACAGTGTGAAAAATGGGCATAGATCCCTCAAGGATTAAACCCACAAAGACGACCTTTAAAGGCGTCATACCAGGTGTAGAGGCCAACTGTACAGGCTCAGTTACACTCGAAGTGGTCTTTGGATCCCCGGATAATTTCCGGAGCGAGGAGTTAATCTTCAACATAGTCCCGTTCCGCAGTGGCTATCACGTGCTGCTCGGACGAACCGCATTTGCAAAGTTCAATGCGGTGTCGCACTACGCATACCTCAAACTCAAGATGCCAGGCCCAGGAGGAGTCATTACGGAAACACCGAACGCTCTCTCCGAACGGAGGAGCATACGACGACCCTCGCAGCGGAAGTACAAAGTAGCCTCTCAAGGAAATTCTCCAGTCCAACTATTAAAAGTCCGGACACCGTCAAGCGCGCCCGGAGTAACCTACAGCAAGACCGCCTGGCATGTTCCGAGCAAGTGTAGCAGTGCGGCCCCAACCCCAGCCCTCGCGAAATTGCAAAACTAGTACCACGCGTACATAATTACGCTCTGGAAATACTATGGGCATAAGGGAAGGGGCACAACCACGGCACGCCCACAATACGGCTCAACCGCACTAGGGGCTCCCGATTTTATCATTCCTTTTTTCTTACTTTCAGGACTCCACTCTTCGGAAGACCTGTCCGGTAGTACAATCGCCGGACACACGATGCAACAGCTAGGGAGGCAGCAAGCTACGTCGAATAACCAGGTGGTCTCTATAACGAGCTAAATACCTGTCTTACATAAAAGTCCCGCAGCTTGCCCCTCGAGGGGGACATGTCAAATAATCCCATCTCTTGCTTATCGCACTATTTGTATCGTTTTGCTTTCACAACAGCCTTTTAATAAACAATACATAGCTCTTGTCTATTATTGCATTCATTTTTTATGTAAATATGTTCAGTCATGACATTATGCAACCGTACACTTTGGTACGGCCAACACACCAGGGGCTTAAGTACCCGGGAATATGGTGTGAGAAGTCCGAACACTCTCATGAGTGTGGCACCCCGAACTTATAGCATTATATGCATCGGCTCCGAATCATGTCTTGGGTCAATAGTTGGGTTTGCCCGGCTCCCATGTTTTGGTACCTTACATTCCGTTATATCGGCTAAGGTAGCGCTGGGAGAACTACTGCGATTGTGCCCCAGTTGAGATGGGTTAAGCACCTCAGTAGAGAAAGCTAAAACTGACCGTCATGATAGGGCGAGAGTCGGTTGCTGTTCGAGAGGTTTTCCAGTCCCTAAAGACTTATGCCGCTTAGAGCGAGGAGCTGGCTTTGTCCAGCCTAGGCGTGGATAGCGCCCCGAACTCGGTCTTCCGAATACTAGGGGCTTCGTAGAAATTTAAAATTATAGAATTCTATGGCTAAGTGAGAGTGATAAAGCATTATAGTCCGATTGCCTTGTTCGTTGTGCTGAGCACCTCCCTCGAAGGACCCAAGAATGGGAACAAGAGCGCTCAAGTTTATCCCGAACACCCCAGCACTCGTGGCATGGGGGTAGAAGCCGACGACTTGCATCTCTCAGATTCAATAAATGGTCGCATAGAAGGTAATATTTTAAATTCACCAAGCGTTGCTTAGCGCATATGAACAAGTTTTCAGCGCACAGGATAAACACGAGCGAGTTTACTCAAAAATTACATCATTGGCACATTCGTTCGCCACAAGGCAGGCACCCTTCAGGACGCCCTCATAATACATCTCGGGCCTGCGATGCTCCTTCCCCGCCGGTGGCCCATCTGTCACTAGCTTCTCAGCATCCAGCTTGCCCCAGTGTACTTTAGCATGGGCAAGGGCCCTACGGGCGCCTTCGATGCATACGCAACGCTTGATGACTTCAAGCCATGGACAGGCATCCACCAGGCGCCTCACCAGCCCAAAGTAGCTCCCGGGCATGACCTCCCTAGGCCATAGCCAGACTATTAGGCCCTTCATGGCCTATTCGGCTACCTTATGGAGCTCGACCAGCTGCTTCAGCTGGTCGCTCAAGGGCACCAGGTGTCCGGCCTCAACATACTGGGACCAGAACACCTTCTCTGTCGAGCTCCCTTCCTCAGCTCGGTAGAATGCAGTAGCATCGGACACACTGCGGGGCAGATCTGCGAATGCTCCTGGAGAGCTCCGGACTCGGGTAAGTAACAAGTAATTCACTTCACGTGCTTGCTTTGCATAACGAATGCCTTACCTGCCGCTATGTTGTTCATCGCCTCAATTTCCTGGAGGGCTTTTTGGGCTTCGGCCTTGGAGGATTTGGCGCTCTCAAGGGCCGAGGCAAGCTCGGACTCTCGAGTCTTTGAGTCAAGCTCCAATCTCTCGTGTTTCTTCACAAGAGCATGGAGCTCTTGCCGCACCTCTGCCACACGCACCTCCTGCTTTTCTCGCTCGGTGCGCTCCACGGCCGCATTGTCTTCGGCCTTGGACAGTGCTTCCTTCAGGGTCGCCACCTCGGTTGTGGCCCCTGTAATACTCATGTTGGTCATGTCATTATTTGCAACCATATCTTTTTATATCATTATACAAGGTACTACTTACCTTCCTTGTCCTCGAGCTGCTTCTTGGCAAGGCCGAGCTCGTTCTCAGACCGCTCGAGGCTCTGCTTCAATGCATCGACCTCCGCAGTCAGTGCGCCAGAGGTCAGCAGCGCAACCTACATTCCCATATTGACATACTTATGTTAGACTCCTGCGTATATCTTTTTAGATCCTCAGTCCGGCTTTTCTTTTCGAACACCAAACTGAGCATCAGGGGCTACTGTCTATGCGGTAATATTTTTACATATCTTAAATACATACCTCAAAGCCTGTTAGAAGGCTTGCACAGGCTTCTGTCAGCCCGCTCTTGACGGACTGAACCTTCTGGATCACCGCGCTCAAAATAGTGCAGTGCTCCTTGTCTATGGAGGCGCCGTTAAGCACCTCTGGCAAATTGTCCAGTGCCTCCAGTTGGACGGAGGTCACCGGCGTCGTAGGCTTGCCCTTCTTACTAGGGGGCCACCTGCCGGACTCTGGAACCACTAAGGGTTCCGGTGCGGTGTCCGGCCCAGGGCCGGACTTAGAGCCCTTTGGGGTTTTATCCCCTTTGTGCCTGGAGTCCGGAAGGTCGCCTTGCGGCGCCTCCGGGGCTACCTCCTCCTGGCTTGGCCCCTTTTGGGACTCCACCTCGGCATCGTCCGTGGGGCGAGGGGAGGTAACAGTTGGGAGTGAAAGACTATTCACATCCGACGAATCCAGGGATCCACTCGACGAAGCATCGAGCCGGGCCTTGGGCGGACTGCATGATTATGTTCGGTGTTAGAAGACACTGTGCAATAAAGGAACGCCATGAGTTATTCTGGTATCCTAATACTTACGATTTTGCCAGGGGCTTGTCCCTGGATGGCCACTCCTCTTTGCCATCGTCGGCGTTGGTGGAGTAGTCCGGGAGACGGGTCTTTCCCTTCTTGGACCCTCCGGCCCCCCTAGTTGGGGTGTCCTTCCTCTTCTTTCCTCTCCTTGTTGGAGGGGGAGAGGCCTCTTCTTCCTCCTCCTCGTCTTCGGGGGAGGAGTGCGCTTCGGAGTCTTCGGGCGATGAATCCGACACCACCAGGCGCCAGGAGCTCTTTCGAGTTCCCATGGCCTTCTTCTTGGCCTTCTTCTCCGGCACCACGTGAGGTGCCGGGACCAGCAGCTTCGCCAAGCGGGAATCTGCTGGGCCTTCGGGCAAAGGAGTCGGACAGTCGATCTGTCCGGACGTCTTCTTCCAATCCTGTCAAAGGAGCGGGAGCTTAGATCCCGCATAGAGTCAAACTATGAAAAACGAGTATCCTGTAAAGGATAAAACAAGCTTACTGTGCTGGCTTGGCACTTCTCGCAGAATCCGCGATCCTCGGTAATAGGAGGGGGGACCTCGGTGCCCTTGAATAGCACCTTCCAGGCATCTTCGTGTGTTGTGTCAAAGAGCCTGGACAGAGTTTGATGTTGGGCCGGGTCGAACTCTCACAAGTTAAAAGCTTATCGTTGACACGGGAGGATCCGGCGGAAGAGCATGACCTGGACTACGTTGACAAGTTTAACCTTCTTGTCCACCAGGTTTTGGACGTAGGTTTCGACTCCGGTCACCTCTTCTGAATTACCCCACGACAGGCGCGTCTCTTTCCAAGAGGTGAGCCGTGTGGGGATACCAGATCGGAATTCAGGGGCCGCTGCCCATTCAGGGTCACGCGGCTCGGTGATGTAGAACCACCCCGATTACCACCCTTTGATGGTTTCCACAAAGGAGCCCTCGAGCCATGTGACGTTGGGCATCTTGCCCACCACGACGCCTCCGCACTCCGCTTGCCGGCCGCCCACTACCTTCGGCTTGACATTGAAGGTCTTTAGCCATAAGCCGAAGTGGGGCTTGATGCGGAGGAAGACCTCGCACACGACGATAAACATCGAGATGTTGAAGATGAAGTTCGGGGCCAGATCGTGGAAATCTAGGCCATAGTAGAACATGAGCCCCCGGACAAATGGGTGGAGGGGGAAGCCCAGTCCGCGGAGGAAATGGGGGAGGAACACCACCCTCTCATGGGGCCTGGGGGTGGGGATGAGATGCCCCTCGTCTGGAAGCCGGTGCGCAATGTCGTTGGACAAGTATCCGGCTTTCCTCAACTTTTTGATGTGCCCCTCCGTGACGGAGGAGGCCATCCACCTGCCTCCCGCTCCGGACATGGCTAGAGAAGGTTGAGGTGGGAAGTGCAGACTTGGGCGCTGGAGCTCGAGTGCACGGAGATGGATAAGTAAAGGAGGAAGAAGGCATAGATGGAAAATGTGGATCCTTATCACCTTATATGGGCGGACAAAACTATGTACCCCCACCAGCCTGGTAAAACTCGCTTATCTCCCAAGCGCCATGATTAATGGCTTGGGTTACGCATGCCCGTATTGATGAGAATCCCGGAATAAGGGGACACGATCTCTGCTTTGACAAGACGTGCCAAGGAAACCGCCTCGCTAAACACGCTGAGGTGGGACAGTAAACGATCCGAGTAAAGGCTTGGCCGTGGTGTGATGTCACGCTATGGAATACGTCATCAGATTAGATTTGTACAAATATTATTCTCTCTATGGTGGTATGTGGAACTTATTTTGCAGAGCCGGACACTATCCTTGTGATCAAAATCTTCTATGAAGTATTCGGAGGAGGAACCCGCCTTGCAATGCCGAAGACAATCTGCGCGCCGGATTCATCGTCATTGAAGCCTGGTTCAGGGGCTACTCAGGGAGTCCCGGATTAGGGGGTGTTCGGATGACTGGACTATAACCTTTGGCCGGACTCCTGGACTATGAAGATACAAGATTGAAGACTTCGTCCCGTGTCCGGATGGGACTTTCCTTGGCGTGGAAGGCAAGCTTGGCGATACGGATATGTAGATCTCCTCCCATTGTAACCGACTCCGTGTAACCCTAGCCCTCTCCGGTGTCTATATAAACCGGAGGGTTTTAGTCCGTAGGACGAACAACAATCATACCATAGGCTAGCTTCTAGGGTTTAGCCTCTCTGATCTCGTGGTAGATCTACTCTTGTACTACCCATATCATCAATATTAATCAAGCAGGAGTAGGGTTTTACCTCCATCGAGAGGGCCTGAACCTGGGTAAAAACATCGTGTCCCTTGTCTCATGTTACCATCCGCCTAGACACACAGTTTGGGACCCCCTACCCGAGATCCGCCGGTTTTGACACCGACAGACCCGACGGCCCATTGAAGGCCCATGGATCCGATGGCCCATTGAAGGCCCATGGATCCAATGGCCCATTGAAGGCCCATGGATCCGATGGCCCGTACATGGCCCATGGATCGTATGGCCATGGAGGGCCATGGTCACTACAACGTTTGGCCGAGTTGGCCGTCGTTTGAACGATATAGCATATTCAAAGAATTATCCTACTCTATACTATCACCTCTAAAAAACATACACTATACAACAAAGAGACCAAGGCATAGAAATGTAGAATAATCCTACACTATACAATAAATAAATTACATCCGATTATACCCACTGGGCATTATGGTTTGGCACAGGTGATAATAAAGCATACACAAACAACAAATTACATACACTAGGCAAATACAACTCATACATCATGGACGTGCATCAACTTAACTCCATTTGAACTATAATCTTTTCAGAAAATAGGATTGGCTGGATTCAGATAGCACAAATTTCAGTCTGCAAAAACTCCAATTCCTTCGTGGTTACCTCAGTGTCTTGTTTCATTTTTTTGACTCCTGCATCTAGTACCTGCATGTCCAGTCTCAACTTATTGATTGTATGTTGACAATCATGTACACGTTGTCTTGCCACCTCTAGTTGATGCTCGAGAACATCGGCACACTCCAATTCCAATCCATAATCATTTGGTAACGGCCATGCCGCACTACTCCCAGATCTTTGTGTTGATGTCACTTCATCCTGAAATGTTTCTGCAAGTACACATGACTAGGGAAAAAATATAGTTACAACAGTGAAGCGAGCAAGACACTATTTTGTACTACATGGCAAAACAGGACTAACAATAATGTTACACGTCATTGTCGGATTTCGAGTTTCGGCAAACCCTTAAGGTTCGAACTCTGGGGTGCGTGCGGATATCACTCCCCCTACTGGCTAACGTCTCGTCGCCTCGCAAAGGATCTAGGCTACACGAAGAACAACACAAGGGATGTAAGGTTTATACTGGTTCAGGCCACCATTGTGGCGTAATACCCTACTCCAGTGTGTGGTGTGTGGATTGCCTCAGGGGCTGATGATGAACAATACAAGGGAAGAATAGCCTCGCGAGGGGAGGAGTTCTTGTGATGGTGTTGTCCCTTTGGAGGGGTGATTCCAGATGCCTCTATGCTATGGTGGCTAGCCCTATTTATAGAGCAAGGCCATGGGCCTCTTCCCAAATATTGAGCGGGAAGGGCACCAAGAATTGGCCATTTTGAAGGGGAACATCTAGTACACTTATCCTGACTAAAGTTGGTCCTCGCCTGCCAAAGACACTGACGATGACGCCTTCCTGGGCTCCACGATGACCTCCATCCTGCCGTTCTACTGGTCTTGGTCTTGTTGCACCGAAATGGTAACCTTTGCCTGATGCCTTGGCCTGTGTTTGCCCCCTTTGCACCGAAGGGGAAACAAGGACTCTGCCTAGGCCGGCGCCCGCCTGGCGCCCGCCTGGCTTTGGTCGTCATAGCTTGCGTCACGGGTACCTCGTGAGGTACCCTGCCTTGATCTCTCCGCCTCCTCATGAGCCAGCCTGACGAGGCTGCGCCCGGGGAAGCTTCTGTCGTCCTCCCCGTGAGGCTTGTCCCCTCGCAAGGGTCTTGAGCTTGTGTTTGACGAAGATGGGCCGTACTGGGCCACTCCTTGAGCCACGCTACAGGCCGCAGGCAGGCAAGTTTGGGTACCCCCATTCCCAGAACGCCGACAGTCATGAAGCATAAGCAGGTGATATTTTACAAATTATAAAAAAGATAGTATGTGCAGCCTGCATACAGAAATCTCTCTTAGCTCACCAGAGGAGCATGATGTTGGGGCCCAATCCAAAACACAGATAAGTTACGAATTTAGACAGCACATTGCATATAAGTAAGCAAGCAGTTTGCCATTCTGTAGCTCAGTTAAAGTCATAGGGAGCATAATGAACAACAGAGGGTTTCATACAAACATACTACAGCAAGCAAAACTATGCAATCATTAGCCTAGTATAAACTAGATTGTGAGCCTCATGCAATAATAGCTGGTTAATAGACTCCAAAGCTTCAGGCACACTTCGGCAGAGTAATTAAATGGTAAGACCCTTAATTATGTCAGGTAATATTTATACAAGTACCCAACATCAGGCATGATTCTTTGGTCATCTCATTAACTGAGGACAAATAAAGCAATTGAAAAGAGAAAATTAACTATGCCTGAAACCAACAAGGAATTGAACTGTTGAGTTGCATACAGAGACTTACCTTAACAGGTTGAAGAGGCTCAACGCAGCTCCTACTTCTCTTGCAAGGCTCCTTCCTAACATCTTGTACTTGGAAATCCTCAATCTTATCTTCATTGCACCCCCTCTGCAAGGTGACACAAACTAGTTACTCATCTCCTTGGAAGATAAATATGCATACTTTCCAGTCTGTGAACACAAAAGGATGAGATTATAACAACACAACACAACATAATGAAACATGCCGCATCTCTTGCACTTGCACACAATGAAATGAGCATTTACTATGTCTGCACTATGTAAAAACTAGGCATACCTTCGAATTGGATCTCCAGGTACTCTTGGAGAGCCTACTTTAGTGTACAGCCAAACCTTTATATCACCTATGAGTTAGACAAGGGCCCACTACAACAGCCCTTAGTGTTTAAATCGTTGACAAGCTATGTTAGAGTGTTAGGTCAAGAACAACAAGTAATCAAAGCAAATAGTCCTAGTATGGCTGGCTGATGCAAACAAGCAATTGAACAGATGTGTGAGAAAATCTTACATATCAAGAAAAGAAGCAAAGAAGGAGGCTTAAAGACCATCACTTGACTGACCAGATTTAAGGGGCATTTAAACATCATGTGCAACGTATGAACTAACATAAACATTGCATATTCCAGATTCTACAATGGAATGCACATGTATTAGGTTATGCCATGTATGATGATGCCTAAATGTACACTATAGCAGACAGGAGTGATTCATCATTGCACGCACAATTGAATTGCATGTTAAGGGCCAGTTCGATTCCGCCTTTTCAGGGCTAATTGTCAAAATAAGCCATAAAAGATGTAAAGAAGTCATTTTTGAGTTATGGGCTTGGGCTTAACTAATTTCGCTTTGGAGGGGGGTGTTTCGGGTAGAACCTCACTAAAAATTGAAGGGAAGGGGAATAGTGAAATGACTCTGTTGTCTACCTATATTACACTCAAAATGCAACTGCTGACGCTCATGTCACACCTGACCCTCAAGTAAAAACAAACACGTAAGCGTTCATTGCCCTGCCCGCTTGCATCTCCTCTCCCCTTTCCCTCTACCTCAATTCCCTCCCTGCAGCACTACGGTTCCTCTAGCGAGTCGTCGCCACTGGTCCCATCTGGCCTGGTCGTCGATGATGCTATGTCCAGCCAGGCTACATGGCCGGCGGGTAGGGGCAAATCTCCCTGGCTACTATATGATGCTTTCAGGTGGTGCTACTATATGATAATAACCAGCCACTTGCACCATCGAATTTCAATAAATAACTGTTCTTCATTTAAATGTGGGTCATGTGTTCTTTGTTTAAAGTAGGCAATGGGATCTCTATGGAAAACATCGACCAAAGTAGATTGTGCCAAGTAGATGGTATCTTTGTATTTGCATTTTGAGCAAATAGTGATGGTTTGTTCATATTAATTACTTCACTGGGTTCAATTTGTGATGTTTGCAAGTCAAATTAATTTTCATATGGGCAGCAAAATGAATAAATATAATGCAATCTAGACTTTCCACTGATCATACCAAAGATAAGCTGAAAACGCAATGAAAAGAACTGGTTGAATTATTACATGGAGCTTATATTCACAGGTGATTATTTTCTTAGGATAACTCGTAATAACTGTCCCTAAGAAACTTGGCTAATAGAACTAACATACAAATAACATGTCATGATGATTGCAATGGAGGAGTGACGTACCATAGCACACTGTATAGGCTCACCACTGCCTCTCCTTTTTTTGCATGTTCCATGAAATTGCCACATACATCTTGTACTTTTTCATTGTGTAACCCTATATGCAAGTTAACATGGCTAATTTCAGACATCTCTACATGATACTACATTGCATATCCCTTGTGCATATTTAAACCACCAATTAACAATTGTGTGCGTAGCATAAACTAGCCATGACTCTGTGTGCTGGACTAGCAGGCACTCTAAGGGATCCTAATGTAGTGCACTAGAATTCCTACATGCCACCTACGATTTTGTGTAATGTACTGCCTCTGTTCCTAAATATATGTCTTTGTAGAGATTCCAGTATGGACCACATACAGATGTATATAGATGCATTTTCGAGTGTAGATTCACTCATTTTTCTCCGTATGTAGACTATAGTGGAATCTCTTGAAAGACTTATATTTAGGAACGGAGCTACGAGGTAGTATCATGTATGACATCTACATATCTAATTTAGCAGCCAGTAGTAGAAATCATTGTCTGCAGAAAAGGATTACTGGTCGAAAATCTTAGCAAAGCACGATGGCACGCACAGAACAATACAAGAGAGAGAGAGAGAGACACTTACAAGATCATAGCAATGCCTCAATCCAGGATCTTGGTTGGCCAAGCTATTAGATCCAGAAGAAACATCGTCCTTGTAGTTTTTGCCAGCTGCATAATAGGTAACAGCGACCGGTTAGTATATTTGAAGTACATCGGGTAGGTGATGTTGTACGGGTTTAAAGGTGACAAGTACTTAGGCCGTGGCGGGTGCTTGGCATCTCTCCAGACAGTGGGAATCAGGTTAGAAACATCAAGGGTGATGACGCTGCGCTGGCTGTCGAGGTCCGATAAGGAGATCTAGAACCGTCGAGTAGGGTGTTTGTGGAGCGGCTCCGGTAGGGTGGACTACGGTGTGGGCGAAGCGGATCTGTGGCCGTGGACGGGGACATAGGTGAAGCTGCTCCGGTGGTTGGGTTAAGGATGGTGTCGATGATGCGGATCTGCGGCCGTGGACGGGGCGTCAGAAGCTGCTCTGGTTGTTGGGCTAAGGATGGTGTTGATGATGCGGATCTGCGGCCATGGACGGGGCGTCATAAGATGCTCCGGTAGGTTGGATGAGGGTGTGAGGAAGCGGATCTGAGGCCGTCGACTTGTGAGTTGGGAAAGCGGCCCCGGTAGGGTTGAGAATGGTATAGGCGAAGCTACTCTGGTAGGTTTGATGATGGTGTCGGCGAAGCGGCTCCGGTAGGGTTGAGGAAGGTGTCGGCGAAGAGGATCAGAGGCCGTCGATGGGGGCGGCGGTGGGGTGGCTCCGGGGGGTGTGGACGAAGCGTCTCCGGTGGGGAGTACGTATGAGCCACTACAGATGCGTGGCGGTTGACGAGAGTACCGGTGAAGCAGATCCGGCGTCGTGGACAAGGCCGGCACTGAATGGGATGTGGTATAGTGGTGGATGAGCAGTCTACTTGTTTCTAGGGGAGGTGGGAGGGGTAGATGCGGCCGGAGAAGAAGATCCGGCAAGGTGGATGCCGCTGGTAGTGAATGGGCTATGGTACGCCGGTGGATGAGCAGTCTAGGGTTTCGAGAGGGGAGGGGAGAAAGGGCGATGAAGTATGGACGGCATGATGTAAGATGCTCTGGTGTTGTGGAGTTAGTCATTTTTGCGGGAGGGGGAGAGGAAATGGGGGTGCCGTGTAGTGGGGGGAACCGGAAGTTACCAAAGCAGCCCCAACCTATTATGTAGATGAGGGCGGTATTGTAACTATTGGTCTTCATGCACCAAGGACAAAAGGGGAATTTTGCATGCTAAAGACTAAGGTGGCGGAAATTTTAGAAGGAGGCAGGATCATTTGTGTCCAGCTGCAACTAATTTTGGACCGTGCTAGCGGGAAGGACATGCTAGACTGTGTACACGGGGCACGCGTCAGCAGTTAATAACTGGTGTGAAGTCCACCCCAGAAAAAAAGACAATAACTCGGGATGATGCGCCGATAACTTGGACGTTCACACAGGCGCGGCCAATCGTATGGGTGTAGTGGCGCGTTCACAAAAAAAGGGATCAAACGCTCAACCTATGTATTTCTCGTGTAAATAGATAATTTAGTGCCATTGGTTATTTACTTTAAACATAATGCGTTGACGTGTTAGTGTAGAGGCGCACAAAAAGAAATGGATATTGTAGTCCGCTACTTAAAACTGTTACCTCATATAATTACATAGCCTCCATTTCATAAATTGCGTACCCGTTGAATTCATATATGAATATTACATATATTACTTCAAAATAGAAACTTAAATCATCCAAGACTAATAAATTTGAATGCAAGAGTAACAATGGTGCATGTACATGATGACTACATTGGTTGTTTGAAGAAACATCACTGTAACTTTGGCATGCACAACTGAAAAGGTTTATTTAAATAGAAAAAAATGTGATATGTGAGTGTCCAATCTTTATAGCATTGAATCGGTATTGTACCTTTGGCCACGATACGAAGTATATATTGACTTATGTTCATGCGATGCACGTCCACGATCGCTAGATGGTGATACGTGAATGAATTGTGCAATCTCTCTCACACGCATACATATATCATTTCCCTGTGGGCATCGGAATCACACACGCGCACTTCGTGTATTTCTCTCCCTCCATCAAGGTGAAATTCGTCTTTCTACCCCGTCCTACAAGTCTCTCACACAGAAACACACACGTTCTCTTTGTCTAACACGCCCACCCCTTTAATTCCCCCCACCCACAGCCACTAATGTCTCAAAGTATAATCATGTCTCTCACACATATGCCTAAGGTTAACTCGAGTTCCGGAACCATATGAATACATACAATGGGATTCCAACAGAGCACCTTTTGTTTCGAGATTTCTCTCTCTCTCTCTCTCTCTCTCTCTCTCACACACACACACACACACACACACACACACGCGCGCGCGCGCAGACATAGTTCCTCGCTTCATTTTTCCGGCACTTTCATGCACACCGTTTGCTTATCTCGTGATGCTTTAAGTATGCCTCGCACAAATGCTATCTACATATCCCTTAATATAGCTACATATGTGTCACACAAACTCCTTCTCCCTACTAGCAAGATGCCCATGTGTTGCACGGAACATTAAGATGCATTTGTATGAGTAGTTTATCTTGTGGGAGAAAAGGATGAATGAGGGAATGCTTTATTTGCAAATGCGGAGAGGTTGTGTGGGTATCTTTTTGCAAAATTGCATAGTTTCCTTCCTATCCATCGAATATAAATCGGATGGCCTATATTGTAGGATGGCAGGAACACCATCATCACCAACTCTGTTTTTTTATAAGAAGTAGAGATATGTGAGTGTCACTGCCCCCCCCCCCCCACACACAACCCACACACCCACACTTCCCAACATCGAAGGAGTAGGGTGAAACCTCGATCTTGATACTAATCTATCGAGTGGCTTCTCTCCCAAACATACACACACACACACTACCCGACACCGATGGAGCAGGGTGCCACCTGGATCTTGATAATAATCTATCTACTGCTCTTTCAAACACACACACACACATACACACACACTCACTAGTTGTGCCTTTGTGCCTACCGC
>NC_041381.1:103383816-103423831 GCF_002162155.2 Triticum dicoccoides | reverse complement strand
CCGATCATAATCTGTCAATTGGTTTATCTCTCAAACATTGTGTCTCGGTGCCCCTCTCGGTAGCCCCCTCGATATGTAGACTTCTCGCGCGTGCACAACTGTAGTGACGATGACGCTGAACCCAGTGTGCCTTGTTTTTACTGGTCTCATGTGATAGTTTTCACCCTGTTTTCTGTTAATTAACAAGGCAACCTTTTCTTTGTTACTACTAGTGAATCTGAAATCATTCGGGGCAGACATAAAATATATCACTTCAACCCAATCATCGCAACAACTATTTTAAAAGAAACTAACTAGATGCCCGTGTGTTGCACGGAACATCAAGATGCATTTGTATGAGTAGTTTATCTTGTGAGAGAAAATGTTGAACGAGGGAGGGCCTTATTTGTGAACGTGGAGAGGCGTGTGGGTATATTTTTGCCATAGTTGCCATAGTTTCTTTCCTATCCGTTAGATATAAATCAGACGGTCTATATTGCAGGATGGCACGCACACCATCGTCACCAACTCTGTTTCCTACTCCCTCCGTTCCTAAATACTCCCTCCGTCCGAAAATACTTGTCATCAAAATGGATAAAAAGAGATGTATCTAAAACTAAAATACGTCTAGATACATTTCCTTTTATCCATTTTGATGACAAGTATTTATGGACAGAGGAAGTATTTGTCTTTTTAGAGATTTCAACAAGTGACTATGACCGGACCTTACCAACATACTCAAAAAAGTAGTCCATGATTTTGATGTTACCCTCTTTTCTTGGCGGTGCAGTGCCATCTGGATATCTCATAAATAAATCAAGGAGAAATCTGACCCCTTCCTAGAAAGACATACGAAGCAAAATGAGTGAATCTACACTCTAAAATATGTCTACATACACATCCGTATGTGGTAGTCCATTTGAAATCTGAAAAAGACAAATATTTAGGAACGAATGGAGTATAAGAGTAGACATGGAGATATATCTCCAGCATGGTCTACAACAAAAATGTGCTGGACTGGTTAGAGTCAGATGCTCGCAACGCGATGACATGAGTTCGAATTATGTCTTTTAACTTTAGATTTTTATATTATATATTACTTATTTAATATATACTTCTTTCGCTACTGTACTAACAGTGGAACCCACAGAGTACTTAGAATACAAGATTAAGGATGGACTTGTTTCTTTTTAACTTTCTGTACGAAATTGTAGCCACTCTGCAAGTCACATGTACACTGTACATGCAATTAAATTTTTATAGAGGGATAATCATACAGGCAATTAACTCAAATGGATTGGATGTCACTCTATTATTTCCAGCATAAGAGCATCTCCAACGGCAGCCGGCAAATTTCCTCCCACATCCTTCCGCGGAGGATGACATCAAACGCCAGAGACATACCTTTTCACAACTCTAACCAATCAGATGAAATCCGTGCAAAGACAGACTGATTTCATATAAGCATGAAGGATTTCGTATAAAAAAGGCGGATCTTCATATAAACATGATGGATTTCATTACATTTACATGAACTAAGCGGTGCCAATCCGTCTCTCTTGGTATAATTAATACTCCATCCGGAAATACTTGTCCTAGAAATGGATGTATCTAGACTTATTTTAGTTATAGATACATACAATTTATCCATTCTTAGAACAAATATTTCTCGCCAGCTGGAGAAGGAGTACATAATCTAAATGGCCGTCCGCAGATCCCTTTGCCTTCCTCACGTCCAGCAAACACTTGCGGGGTCGACGAAGGTCCTCGGAAGAGACGAAGCAGCAAAGAAACCACCTGAAGGCGCAGTCATCGCCTCGGCGGTGGCCTTCATGGGACCCAAGTGGCGGCAGCCTCCCGTGTTCTACTTCTCCTCGATGATGGTGGCAGACAAGGAGAAGCTGGGCACCGACTCGTCGCTCTCCACGCACCCGGCTTCTGTCTCTGCCTGCATGGCATTGCCACAGGCACGGGAGGCGCGGCCGCAGGCACGGGAGGCGCGCCCACAGACACGGAAGGTGCGGCCACCGCAGACACTGGTGGCACGGTACGATGCGGCAGCGACGACGTCCGTCCCGGCGTATTTGCTGCCATGCCGGCGTGGAGCAACTCGCCACTCCTCATCGAGCTGAACTGGAGCGGTGAGTTGCTGAACCACGCACCTTCTTAGGGCGGCAACTGGCTCCGTCGGGCCAAGCAAGATTGGTGAAGCGTCGAGCAGCCTCGTCCGTATCCGGAGGGCTCGGCGGACCACCCAGTCGGGTAATATGCTGGAGAACGGCTCCTGGGAAGCCATTGGAAGAGTGGAGAAAATGGTGAAGGAGGAGATGGGGGAGGGGTGGAGGGGTGCGATTCTTGCCCGCTGTCTATCTGGCCTCATGTAAATAGAGGGCGGATGGTAGGATCTTGGATGGCGTCTGGCCTCATTTAAACTAAGGGCGGATGGGAGGAGCTCGCCCCGTGTTGCGTTTAATTTCGGCCCGCTCATGAACGGACGTGTGGCCAGAGTAGGTTTCTCGGTTTGCATGTGGGTTTAACGGAGGGGTTTGATGGAGGCGAGGAGGCGTGTTCAGCCGGGCGTGCAGGAAAACCCCCGCCTGGTTTATTGGTCCCCATTGTAATCTTTGTCAAATTTTGACCATAAATTTAACTAATGAAATGTTTATGCATGCCATCAAAAATTATATCATTGAAAACTATGTTCAAATATGAATCCAACAATATAACTTTTGTTGACATGCACTAACATTTTATCAGTTAAATCTTGGGTCAAAATTTATCACAAATTATAATGGGGACTAATAAACCAGGACGGAGCTAGTATGATACTAAGCATTATTAATATCATTGCGTGCAACGAACTGACCACTGCATGTCATGTTTGATAGTCTCAAGTCATTAAAAGCATACAAGCCCCACATCTGTTATTGGTTGATTCCTCTATTTATGTCAAAAAATAAGAAACAACGTGAGAGTTAATGCACCGTGCCTATGTGTTTACTATTTGGTTTTTGTAAGATGACTTACTCACCTAGATGAAGGGAGTATTCGATTTGACAGTGGGTGGCGCAATTCCCGATACGGCTTTAATGCAGACGAGGGAGGGAGTAGCGGTTCCCGAAATGTTGAATGGCCAATGCATCCTCCTTCAATTAATGCATCAGGGAAGTAATGGGAGGAGGTCCGGGAAAAGAGGCTGCACGATGTGAATGCAATGCAATTTGCCCTCATTGCCCTCATATAAAGGCGCCCCTCCATTCAATGCATCTACCACATCGTACGCACCTAAGCATTTGCCTAAGCACCTACACTAAGCGCAAAAGAGCTCACTCCAGACCCAAGGCGGCGATGCGCGTGAGCGGCCAGCGGCTATGTCAGATGGTCCACGACGCCGGCCTGCGGCATGGCACCGAGGATCGTCTCCGGACGGTGTTGGAGACTGGCTGGTGGATGGCAGCTGTCGATGCCAACTACGACCCTCAGTTGGACCAGATGATCGTTGCCACTAGCAACAAGTTCACCTTCCTCAAGAAGCTCGTGGACGACATTGCCATACTCCTCCAGCCCGCGCGCTCGGGCTCCTCATTGCCTGCCACCCTAATCGGCCTCCATGGCCGGAACCTCTTACAAGCACTAGTGGCCCTGCGACTGCCCGCCGACGCCACGAAGAATGTCCACCTGGAGGTCGCGCTCGCCGCGAGGCGCCTCGCCCTGCAAGAATTCATTGGCCTGCACATCCACGTGTACAAGCAAATCGTGTACATAGGTATCTACAAGGCCAGTGAGGACGCTACGACGTTGGCCTTCCTCAACCGGCTGGAAGCCTTGGATGCCTTTGCTGAGAAGCACCTCGACCTCGCCACAAAAGCCGCCACTCCTTAGCCGCCGGCCGGTGGCCCGGTGCACTAAGTTGAGGAGGAGGAGGTCGTACGTTCATGGATCCATCTTTCTTATTGCCTTCTGTAACCACCACTGTGATCGCATCATCGTGGCCTTAATTCTTCTTGTGCTGTTGCATTCTCGTTCCAGTCAATACCGACATGTGCTATCCCTTTGCTTAATTATATGCATCACTGTAACTAGTACTCCATCCATCAATTTATAAGTTGTGCTTACCTTTTGCATCAACTTCGTGCAACACGCGGGCATCTTGCTAGAAACACTAGAACATGTCGGACCGCGTGTGACCAAACTGATGATGCGCCATCCTAGTACTACGTACCCTGCTTATCTGGAGGAAATAGCCCCTCCCTAGCATTTCCAATCGTTATTTATATCTATCGATCATGCTAAGGAGCGGAACCAAATGTTACAATTTATCCATGTTTCTCTACTCCTACTTTTTTCTCTACTCTTATAAAAAACAGAGTTGGTGATGATGTTGTGTCTGCGATCCTGCAATATAGCCGTCCGATTTATATTTGACGGATAGGAAGGAAACCATGGCAATTTTGCAAAAAGATACCCACACCCCTCTCCACATTTGCAAATAAGGCCTTCCCTCGTTCATCCTTTTCTCCCACATTTGATGTTCCATGCAATGCATGGGCATCTTGCTAGTCCTTATAAAAGACTCAGTTGGTGATGGTGGTGTGTCTGTCACCCGTTGTTTCTGACCATTAGATCTGCATCTAACGGCTGTGATGTAAGTTGTGGCATTTTTGCAACAATACCCACTTCTCTGCTCCAATTTGCAGAAAACCCCTTATTATCTTGAAAGCAACCACATCCCTCCCTCACCTCATCAAAACAGCCTGAGAAATATATTTTGAGTGAAAAGTACTCCCTCTGTTCCTAAATATTTGTCTTTCTAGAGATTTCAATAAGTGACTACATACGGAGCAAAATGAGTGAATCTACACTTCAAAATATGTCTGTATAATCTGTATGTGATAGTCCATTTGAAATCTCTAAAAAGACAAATATTTTGGTACAGAGGGAGTAATATATTAGGAGTATATCAAAACAAGAGTGATTTCTTTCAAGTTTGCGAACAAGTACTACTATTCTACTACTCCCTCCGTCCGGAAATACTTGTCGAAGGAATAAATGTATCTAGACATATTTTAGTTCTAGATACATCCATTTTTATTCATTTTTGCGACAAGTAATTCCAGATAGAGGGAGTACTTTGGATCCGTCGCAATGCACGGGCACATTGTTAGTAAAAGGAAAAGGCCTGCCGTGTTCGCGTCGCACCCCCACACGCCCGGGAATCGGGAGTACTCCACGGCCCGTCCGGCACGACACATAGCTTAGGCAAGGCGTGTTGCCTAGAATTTTCACTTTCATGTGGGACCGCCGTTGAGCAAACCTACTATTGGCAAACCACACCCCACTCGCCGCCTGGTTGGAAAACAGAAACGAGGGGAAGATCTAGCTGTAGCACGGGATCCAAGAAATTTGGTGTCAGATGGGGCTCATTGATAGAGTAGGAGCATTCCGTACTAGTACTACTCCTACTAGTACCAAGTTTGTACTCCTAATACTATATTACTAGTACTATCACTATACAACTAGTAGGTACGTGCACGGCACAACATCGTAGGAACAAAAAACGGGAAGATCTTGTTTTGGGTGATTTATCTTTTTTTCAGTCAACGTAGTATGAATAATATGATGTGGGGGCACCCATGAAGCTTATGTGGCTTGGTTGCATGGCTACGAAAGGTTAGAGAAAAATAGATAGATAATGTGTTTAAAGTGCACTCCACTAAATAGATATACTTTGGATCCATTGCAACGGATCGGCAGATCTATATCTATACCCCCTATGTGGTGTGTGAAATTTTTTGAAAGTTGGTCGTTGGATGAAGCATATCCGATGGTACAAAGATGGCAAATCCGAGCACCACTGGCCGTTGGATATCATCCAGCAGATTTTGCCACATGTATAATCTAGAAGACTCCATGGTTGAACTTAATTCATGACTAACTTTGCCACAACTAAGCTTAGGCAAAGTTATTAGTTCTTCAAAATGAGAGCCACAAGTTGGCAAGCCTAAGGGAATCTTGCCACATTTTTGCATGTATTTCATGTGGGGCCTTAGTGTGGCTTGCCTAAGGTGTGGCTTGAACCAAACACTCACCTAAGTTAGTCAAACTTGCCTAACCTTACGTGTGGCAATCTAAGTGGTTGTTTGGTTCCTAGCCACACCTTGCCACACTTTGCTACACCTAACCTTAGGCAAGTTTGACCAAGTTAGGTAGGTGCTTGGTTCTAGCCACACCTAAGGCAAAGATTTTTTAATGAGCAGTGAGCCCCACATGTCATAGACACAAAGGGGTTGTTTGGTTCTAGGCCTAGCATTGCCACACTTTGCCACAGATTTTTGCCAAGCTTGCCTAAGGTTAGTTCATCAAAATGAGAGCCTGTAGGACCTTGAAATATGTCTAGAGGGGGGGTGATTAGACTACTTGACAAATTAAAAACTTAACATTTTCCCAATTTTAGAGTTTGGCAGATTTTAGCTATCTTAGGACAAGTCAAGCAATCATCACACAGTTCAAGCAAGCATGCAAAGAGTATATAGGCAGCGGAAATTAAAGCATGCAACTTGCAAGAAAGTAAAGGGAAGGGTTTGGAGGATTCAAACGCAGTTGGAGACACGGATTTTTTTGGCGTGGTTCCGATAGGTGGTGATATCGTACATCCACATTGATGGAGACTTCAACCCACGAAGGGTAACAGTTGCGCGAGTCCACGGAGGGCTCCACCCAAGAAGGGTCCACGAAGAAGCAACCTTGTCTATCCCACCATGGCCGTCGCCCACGAAGGACTTGCCTCACTAGCGGTAGATCTTCACGAAGTAGGCGATCTCATTGCCCTTACAAACTCCTTGGTTCAACTCCACAATCTTGTCGGAGGCTCCCAAGTGACACCTAGCCAATCTAGGAGACACCACTCTCCAAGAAGTAACAAATGGTGCATTGATGATGAACTCCTTGCTCTTGTGCTTCAAATGATAGTCTCCCCAACACTCAACTCTCTCTCATAGGATTTGGATCTGGTGGAAAGAAGATTTGAGTGGAAAGCAACTTGGGGAAGGCTAGAGATCAAGATTCATATGGTAGGAATGGAATATCTTGGCCTCAACACATGAGTAGGTGGTTCTTTCTCAGAAATGGTAAGTTGGAAGTGTAGGTTTAGTCTGATGGCTCTCTCCACGAATGCAGAGGAGGTGGAGGGGTATATATAGCCTCCACACAAAATCTAACCGTTACACACAATTTACCAAACTCGGTGGGACCGATTCAATAGACTCGGTCGGACCGATTTAGTAAACCTAGTGACCGTTAGTGAATTTCGGTGGGACTGACATGCAACTCGGTGAGACCGATTCGGTTAGGGTTAGGGCATAACGTAATCTCGGTAAGACCGATTACACAAACTCAGTGAGACCGATTTTGGTAATAAGCTTTCCAGAGAGTTGGTCAGGTAAACTCGGTGGGACCGATTTGCTCTTTTCGGTGAGACCAAAATGTTACAAAAGGGAAACAGAGAGTTTACATTGCAATCTCGGTGGGACCGATCGCTCACTTCGGTTTGACCGAAACGTTAGGAAGGGAAATAGAGAGATTACAATCCCATCCCGGTGAGACCGAGATCCCTATCGATAGAACCGATTTGCCTAGGGTTTGTGGCAGTGGCTATGACATTTGAAATCGGTGGCGCCGGATAAGAAGAATCGGTGTGACCGATTTTGGCTTTGGGTTTAGGTCATTTGTGGATGTGAGAAAGTAGCTGAGGGTTTTGGAGCATATCACTAAGCACATGAAGCAAGAGGCCCATTAAGCAACACCTCATCCCTCCTTGATAGTATTGGCTTTTCCTATAGACTTAATGTGATCTTGGATCACTAAAATATAAAATGAAGAGTCTTGAGCTATTGAGCTTGAGCCAATCCTTTGTCCTTAGTATTTTGAGGGATCCACTTTCATCATCCATGCCATGCCATTCATTGAGCTTTCCTGAAATATATGTCTTCGAATAGCATTAGCTCAATGAGCTATATGTTGTTGTGAATTACCAAAACCACCTAGGGATAGTTGCACTTTCAATCTCCCCCTTTTTGGTAATTGATGACAACATATAGATCAAAGCTTCGACAAATGATAATAAGATTGAAAAACATCATCGCTTTGAGAAGTATGTGATAAGCAAGAGCTCCCCCTAAATTTGTGCATAGTTTAAGATTTGCTTTGGACTGCAAATGCACAAGAAATTAGGCTCATGGGTTACTCTTCCATGTCACATACATCTTGGTGGAGCGCTCAAAATGATAAATATTGAATACATGCACTCATCACCAAGCAAAGTGAATGATCACATAGGATAGATAAGATAACATCATCAAACATGCATAAGTGTAGCTTAAGATCAAACACATGATCATCAATGTCTCACAAGAATAGCATAGTATCTCAAGCAATCAAAAGCAAACAAGTTTTAAACCACCAAAGCAAGAGAGAACAAAAACAACACTCTCTCTCTCGAAGCCTATGATCTATACATTTTTCTCCCCCTTCGGCAACAAGTTACCAAAAAGTTCATAGAAAATGCATAGTGCTAGATCGACTCTCAGGCTTGATCTTCAGTTGGTGGTGTAGAGATGGCTCCTTGGACAAAGGCTTTTCAGGTAGTTGAGTTGATGCTCTGGCTTTGGACATTGGTTGTCTTCCTGCAGGCCTTTTAATCTTCATGCCTGGCTTTGTATGCTTTGCTGAGCCATACTCCTTTTGAGTACTACTTTCTTGGAAGTAGCTTCATCCTCTTCAGCTCTATAATCCTCATCTTCAGAGTCTGAAGTTCTCTTCTTCCTTTGCCTGGTAGCAGCCTTAGGCAGGTTGCTAGGAGTGCTCCTGCTGCCTTCATCTGAAGTGCTGGAGGGACTAGAGTCCTCACTCATTTGCATCTGCCCTTCTGACTTGTTCTGACTGTCACTCTAGTCTGACATGCTGAAAACTCTGACTGCTGACCCTGTGAAGAGTTATAGATGAGATGGAGTGGATGAGCATCACAAAATGCAGAGATTTTTTGCAAAAGAATGATTCAAAAATTCAGTTTTAGTTTTCCACAGAAAGCATTTCGGATCAACCGATTTTCAAACTCAGTGATACCGAAGCAGTTTTGGAACCTAAACTGATGATCTCGGTTGGATAGAATCACAGTTCGGTGGCACCGAGACTGCTAGGGTTTCACAAAGTCCTAAAATCGGTCGCACCAATTAGCAATTCTCGGTCAAACCGAGAGTTACTAGTGCAATGGCATAAGCCAAATCGGTGGGACCGAGTTTTTCACCTCGGTGGGTCCGAGATGGTTTCGGCGGAAACCTAACCCTAAATTTTCAAATCTCATCTAATCTACGGATTGCATTGACTGGATAGGAGTGTTTCAATCGTGGCAAGAATCAATATGAACACAATGTGCTAGGAATCGGACGAGGATAGCACTGTGATCGAGTCCATACCCTAGCTTGGCGATGAACTCCCTACGGAGGCAACGGCGGGGTTGAATTCCATTGACGGCAGCGGAGACCAGCGACAGGAGGCCGCTGGCGACAAGGAGACGATCCAGAGACCTTGGAGGCAGAGCGAGCTATTGCGCGGGCGAAGGGGTTCAGAGAAGTTTCCAAATTTTTGCCCGTGACTATATATAGCCCGACCCTGTCGGTGTGACCGAGTGGAACAACTCGGTGGCACCGAGATGCATAACTGTGTTCAGTTACAGCAACTCCGTGTGACCGAAAAGTTCAAATCGGTTGCACCGAGATTGAAAACCTAGATCGACTTAGTGATCTCGGTAGGACCGAAATGGAGGAATCGGTCAGACCGAGAATCACAAAGAAGTTTTGGAAGTTTAAGTCTATGACGAATCGGGGACTCCGAGTGCTCCTCACACAGAGTGGTTCGAATCTGACTTGATCAAATTTTGTGATGTAGCATGAATAGAGTTTGAGACGAGAAGAGCATAGATAGCTAGAGAAAGTTCTTAGGCATTCTTGTCCATCCACTTGGCCAAAAGAAGGAAGAACCAAACAATCAAAACAACAAGTGTATGTCCTTGAATGAGTAAAATATGCACCAACATGCTCACACAATAAGATGGCAAATGAAATATGTGGCAAAACATGCACAACCAATTCTAGAATCTATCAAACAATTGGCGATGACTAGGTCATCTATATATGAGTACATTGACTTAGGAGTCAAATGATAAACATTTGATCATAGGTCATACTCATCGTTTAAGCTCAAGTGGGGTTAACACTTTTACATAATGCATTGATGTGTTCACACCATTAGAGTTGCTTTGACTCAAGTCTTAGAGTTAAGCTCCCCCTAGATGTGAGATCCCCTTTGAGAGGGATAAACTAACCTTGGGTTTTGTCGATGATGACTTCATGTAGGTGTTGAAGATGTGGATGCTCAATGTTGATGTAGATCATTTGGAGCAATCCGTTGGAGTGAGTTGCACTTTCAACATACCTACATGGGTTAGTCCCACAAGGAACAAACAAGAATATCCATAGACATAGAGTGATGCACACAAAAGATGATGTCCATGAAAACATTAGGTTACCTTGTTCCTTGCCTTACCAACATGAGGGTTTGTGACTCCTTGAACTAGTGCAAGATGTGGAAGTTGATTACACTTGTCATTGCCATAATAATATGAGTGAAGAATGTTGGCGGAGTCACCCTCAAGAACTCTCTAGTTCTTCTTCTTCGGGATCCACATCATCTTGATGGGAATCCTTGGAGTTGTAGTTGTACTTGATGAGGTAGAACTTGACGTAGTCTTGGGAACCCACTTGACCAAGGTCTTATGTGCTTCTTCAAATGCATCAATCTCCTCTTGAAGCTTGTCCTTGCCTTTACGGTCTTGTGGTGGAAGATCATCTTGAGCTTGTGTTCCCTTGAAGGAAGTAGGATCATACTTCTCTTGTTGAGGAAGAAACTTCGTCTTGGGGTATTGATATTCTTCCCACTCAACTCCATTGGCATTGAACTTTCGTTCAAAACCAACACCTTGATTCTTCCGGTGTCTTCCTTCATTGCGTACAATTTCCTCGAATTGCTTACTCCCGGCAAAGCTCTTGTAAACACCTTTCTCTATAATTCCCTTCAATAAGCTATTTTCTTGCTCAAGTGTAACTTGGCTAAGAGAATCATTAGTGGAATCAAGAGAACTACTAGAAGCAACAATATTGGATTTGACATTATTATTGTTACTACTAGAGGAAGTATCTTTCTTGTACTTGTTACTAGACTTGACTTGAGGCATGTAAGTAGATAGGAGTAAATGCTTGGCAATGTAAGAAGAACTTTTCTTGCGGAGATCATCATTGATTGCTTTTAAGAACTCATGCTCTTGCTCAAGATTGAGCTTTTCAAAGAGTAACTTCTCATGAGCCCTTAAAGGTTCTCGATGATCTTCGAAGATAGTTTCATGAGCCAACTTAAGAGTGTTTAGTTCTTTAGTTAGAAGCTCAATCTTCTCCTTATCATTGTCATTCATTTTATCTTGATTAGCATGATTAATTGACGTTTCATCATAGTATTCATCACTGGAGTTGTCAACAAGTAAATCATCATCCACAAGCAAGTCATCTTCATCACTAATGAAATCAACATACTCAGGATGTGTTACCTTTGGACCTTTAGCCATGAAGCATCTTCCAATTCCTTCATTTGGTGAATCAAATATGTCGTAGGAGTTGGTTGACACAAGTGCTAGACCGGCAACACCTTCATCTTGAGTATATTCGGAGTCGGAGTGATAGCTTCTCTCGGAGTGTTTGTCGGAGTCGGAGCCGGAAACCCATTCACCAACATGAGCTTGATGTCTTCGTTTTATGTAGCTCCTTGATGACTTGTCCTTCCTTTCCGAATCCTTGCTTCTCCGTGAGGATCTTCGTTCATAACGATCATCTCTACTCCTCCTCTCTCTTGGTGGTGATTCTTCTCTTTTGCTTCTTATTTTTGGAGAACCTTCTCTTCTTTTGTAGGGTGCCGTACACTCATTGGAATAGTGTCCAGGCCTCCCACAATTGTAGCAATTGCACTCTCGACTAGAAGATCTTTTGTCATGGTAAGACCTTGACTTGGAGCTTCTTTCTTTGCTTCTACTCTTGTAGAATTTGTTGAAGTTCTTCACCATTAAGCTCAATTATTCAAGGTTTGTTTCTCACTTGATGATGTGGGGGCTTCACTTGAGGCTTTGTAAGCACCACTTGACTTGTTGTGAAGTTCCTCCTTATCCTTGAGTGACATCTCATGAGCAACAATTCTTCCAATGACTTCCGCTGGCTTGAGATCTTTGTAGTTTGGCATCATTTGGATCAATGTGCACACGGTATCATACTTTCCATCCAATGCTCTTAGGATCTTCTTGATGATGAATCTGTCGGTCATCTCTTCACTCCCTAAGCAGGCAATCTCATTTGTAATAAGAGCAAGCCTAGAGTACATTTCAGCGACACCTTCACCATCCTTCATTTTGAACTTGTCAAGCTGACTTTGGAGCACATCCAACTTGGATTCCTTGACGGATTCGGTACCTTCGTGCATATCAATCAAAGTGTCCCAAATTTCCTTTACATTCTCAAGACGACTGATTTTGTTGAATTCTTCGGGGCACAATCCATTGAAGATGATATCACAAGCTTGAGCGTTGTATTGCATCATCTTCAATTCTTCCGCATTAGCTTCACGGTTCGGCTCTCTCCCATCAAAGAATTCACCTTGCAATCCAATACAAATAATAGCCCAAACGGCGGGGTTATGTCCTAGAATATGCATTTTCATCTTATGCTTCCAACTAGCAAAATTAGTACCATCAAAGTAAGGACCTCTACGATGATAATTTCCCTCGCTAGATGCCATACTCTCCTAGGTTGTGAAACCAAGGCTATGACCACCAAAAGCTATGGAAATCAAAGAAAATGGAAACCAAAGCTCTGATACCACTTGTAGGACCTTGAAGTATGTCTAGAGGGGGGTGATTAGACTACTTGACCAATTAAAAACTTAACCTTTTCCCAATTTTAGACTTTGGCAGATTTTAGCCATCTTAGGACAAGTCAAGCAATCATCACACAGTTCAAGCAAGCATGCAAAGAGTATATAGGCAGCGGAAATTAAAGCATGCAACTTGCAAGAAAGTAAAGGGAAGGGTTTGGAGGATTCAAACGCAGTTGGAGACACGGATGTTTTTGGCATGGTTCTGATAGGTGGTGCTATCGTACATCCACGTTGATGGAGACTTCAACCCACGAAGGGTAACGGTTGCGTGAGTCCACGGAGGGCTCCACCCAAGAAGGGTCCACGAAGAAGCAACCTTGTCTATCCCACTATGGCCGTCGCCCACAAAGGACTTGCCTCACTAGCGGTAGATCTTCACGAAGTAGGCGATCTCCTTTCCCTTACAAACTCCTTGGCTCAACTCCACAATCTTGTCGGAGGCTCCCAAGTGACACCTAGCCAATCTAGGAGACACCACTCTCCAAGAAGTAACAAATGGTGCGTTGATGATGAACTCCTTGCTCTTGTGCTTCAAATGATAGTCTCCCCAACACTCAACTCTCTCTCATAGGATTTGGATCTGGTGGAAAGAAGATTTGAGTGGAAAGCAACTTGGGGAAGGCTAGAGATCAAGATTCATATGGTAGGAATGGAATATCTTGGCCTCAACACATGAGTAGGTGGTTCTTTCTCAGAAATGGTAAGTTGGAAGTGTAGGTTTAGTCTGATGGCTCCTCCACGAATGAAGTGGAGGTGGAGGGGTATATATAGCCTCCACACAAAATCTAACCATTACACACAATTTACCAAACTCGGTGGGACCGATTCAACAGACTCGGTCGGACCAACTTAGTAAACCTAGTGACCGTTAGTGATTTTCGGTGGGACTGACATGCAACTCAGTGAGACCGATTCAGTTAGGGTTAGGGCATAACGTTATCTCGGTAAGACCGATTACACAAACTTGGTGAGACCGATTTTGGTAATAAGCTTTCCAGAGTGTTGGTCAGGTAAACTCGGTGGGACAGATTTGCTCTTTTCGGTGAGACCGAAATGTTACAAAAGGGAAACAGAGAGTTTACATTGCAATCTCGGTGGGACCGATCGCTCACTTCGGTTTGACCGAAACTTTACGAAGGGAAACAGAGAGATTACAATTCCATCTCGGTGAGACCGAGATCCCTATCGGTAGAACCGATTTTCCTAGGGTTTGTGGCAGTGGCTATGACATTTGAAATCGGTGGCGCCGAATAATAAGAATCGGTGTGACCAATTTTGGCTTTGGGTTTAGGTCATTTGTGGATGTGAGAAAGTAGCTGAGGGTTTTGGAGCATATCACTAAGCACATGAAGCAAGAGGCTCATTAAGCAACACCTCATCCCTCCTTGATAGTATTGGCTTTTCCTATAGACTCAATGTGATCTTGGATCACTAAAATATAAAATGAAGAGTCTTGAGCTATTGAGCTTGAGCCAATCCTTTGTCCTTAGTATTTTGAGGGATCCACTTTCATCATCCATGCCATGCCATTCATTGAGCTTTCCTGAAATATATGTCTTGGAATAGCATTAGCTCAATGAGCTATATGTTGTTGTGAATTACCAAAACCACCTAGGGATAGTTGCACTTTCAGAGCCACAAGTTGGCAAGCCTAAGGGAATCTTGCCACATTTTTTATGTGTATGCCATGTGGGGCCCAAGTGGGGCTTGCCTAAGATGTGGCTTGAACCAAACACTCACCTAAGTTGGTCAAACTTGCCTAACTTTAGGTGTGGCAATCTTTGGCAAAGTTAGTCACAAACCAAATAGGCCCTAATAACCGTGTGGCAAGATTCCCTTAGGCAAGCCAAAGTGTGGCTAACAAAGCAACTCAACTAAGGCAAGTGTGGAAAATCATGTGGCGATATATGGCAAAGATAGTCACAATTCAAACAGCCCTACTAACCAAACAACGCCTAACCTTAGGCAAGTTTGGCAACGTTGTATGATAAAGTGTGGCATTACTAGGCCTAAAACCAAACAACCCCTGTGTCTACCACAAAAAATGTGGCTAACAAAATGGGTACCACAAGTGTGGCAAGATTTGGCAAGAAGTTGAGTCTATGACATGTGGACCATGTAGCTACAAAAGTGTGGCAAGCCACAAGTGTAGTAATGAACCAAACACATGCCTAAGATATTGTGGCACGCCTAAGCTTAGGCGTGGCAACCTTAGGCTGCAAACAAAACATCTATATATCTATACCCCTATATAGTGTGTGAATAACTTTGAAAGTTGGTCGTTGAATGAAGCCAATCCGACGATACAAAGATGGCAAATCCGAGCACTACTTGCCATTGGATATGATCTACATTCCACCAGATTTTGCCACATGTGAAATCTACAAAACTCCACATGTAGAAGCATAATGCACAAACCACCAGAATCTCATGCGTGTAATGCATGTGTTCCTTACTAGTACTAGTTGGTAGTATAGTAAGAAACAAATTCCGGTTTTGGCACGAGCTCGTACTGCGGGAGCACCACAAGGCCTGCCACGGGAGTTACATTTCCCTCTTGGGGCTGACGGGACCGAATTTCAGTGGCTTAGTGCTCGGCCTATCAGTCAATGACATGTGGACCTTAAATGCGGCTGGCCCACATGGCATTCTCATGGTGGTGGCATGGTTCACGACTCACTCGTTCGAGATGAACCGGTCGGCGGGGGCGTGGCCCTGGCGAGGGTGCCACAGCTAGGCGTCGGGGCGTTACGAGGCGTAGATGGCCAGACCGGCGAGTACTACCTATAGTAGAGAAGTACTCCAGCTAAGGATTGATGCCCAGGACAAGATGTGTCGCAGCCGCTGGACGAAAATTCGATGGTGCGGGAGTATGGATCGGAGCACAGCAGCGGAGCAGGCAAACCGCGTCCAATCGGGTGTTTCTGTGGTAGAAAGTTGATGGTCGCCGTAGTTCAGTAGGCCCGCATGTCATGCACACAAAGGCAGAGGAGCAGTGGGGCCGAGAGAGATGAGGCGCACGTCGGGGGATGAGGATCCCCTGAAGCGAACAACCCTACCATTCTGTCAATGACATGTGGGACCGACAGGCGTGGGTCCCACCTGTCAGCGAAGGAAAGGCAGGGCAAGGTGGTGATAGCCACGTCAGAGGATCCATGTCCATGTCGGGGGACGTCATGCCGTGGGTTGGAGCGGCGTCGTGGGAATCACGTGTGGGTGTGGCAGTGGTAGAAACAAGAAACGTGATGGTCACAGTGGTTCAACTTCCATGGACAAGTTGTCATGTCTGCTGACACATGTATATCAAAACTACAGTGTTTATATTTCAAGCACGTGAACAAGTATTATTCTATATTACTACTTTGGATCCATTGCAACGCACGGGCCAGCACATTGGTAGTAGTAGTGTCTATCTCTATCTCTACAGGCCTTCTCTCGTTCATCCTTTTCTCTCACAAGATAAACTACTCATACAAATGCATCTTGATGTTCCATGGAACGCGCAAGGATGTTTCCTTGGGGTCTCTCCAGCATGGCATGGCCGTAGTTGCAAGTTGACACCGCTTGAGATGCCGACGTTGAGGGACACTCGGATTTCCTCCGATGAGCACGTAAGATGAGTTTGATCACGTAGTAAATGCATTCTAAAGACTACTTCCGTGTCCATTTTCTAATTCTCCCCCTGCCCACTGTTTCACAGGTTAGGCTCGGTGCGAGTGGAGATTGGCTAGGGTACCAACACCATTTTGCACAACATTTACAATGGTGACACCGTTCCTGTAGAACCTTTGTCCAACATTGGGATTAGCCATGCAATGGGCCACCGCATGAATTGGTACGATGGAACCACGGGTGAGATTGAATAATATAGCACGAACCTTTCACATGGCGGTCAAAGGCGGACCATGCTGTATGTGGCCGATTTGTTGCCGTACGAGTATGAAGATGCAGTGCTCCTTTCTAACTGCATCTTCGCGGTGACAAACCATGGGACTTATTTCGTATGGGACACATCCTACGATATACTCCCTCTCTCCCAGTTTATTTGTTTTGAATCTTTTCGTTTTATAAGTTTCAAACTCAAATTTAGAGCTCCCCATCACATGTTGAGATTACAATGTCCATTAAAATGTTGTGTGCATGTATAGTAAAGAAACAAATCTAGATTTTGGCACGAGTTCGTGCAGCGGTAGACCCACAAGGCCTGGCACAGGAGTTACATTTCCCTCTCAGGGCCCTCGGGACTGAGCTTCAATGCCTTACTACACCTGCCTTTGAGTCAATAACATGTGGACCCGATAGGTGACTGGTCCACATGTAATGCTCCCGAAGGCAGAGGGACAGTAGGGCCGAGAGGGGTGAGCCGCAGGTCGGGGGATGTGTGGTGTCATGGGTTCGAGCGGCATCGTGGGAATCGCGTGTGGCTGTGGTAGAAACTTGATGCTCGCCGCAGTTTAGGTGGCCCACATGTCATGCACACAAAGGAAGAAGGGCGGTGCGGCTGAGAGGGGTGAGGCGCATGTCGGGGACATGGTGCCGTGGGTTGGAGCAGCGTCATGGGAATCGCGAGTGGCAGTGGATGAAACGTGATTGTCGCTGTAGTTGAACTTCCATGGACAAGCTGCCATGTCTACGGACACATGCACTGCATACCGATCACTGGAAGGAGTAGTAGAGAAAGCTATATATGCGGATAAATAGTTCCTTATAGTCAAGCGGACCCATGCTATTACTTTTTTCCAAAGACATGCACACCATCGAAATAGTCCATCTATATCAATATACACCGAGAGGGAATATATTTTGTTTACAAGAGAGGAAATAGTTCATCCATCGATAATGCCCTCCTGCTGGTGCAGCCTTTTCTTCTTCTTCTTCTTCTTCTTCTTCTTCTTCTTCTTCTTCTTCTTCTTCTTCTTCTTCTTCTTCTTCTTCTTCTTCTTCTTCTTCTTCTTCTTCTTCTCATTTTCTGTGGGAGACGGCTTCGCAACAAGCTTTTTGGACCTTGCAGCTATCTCGAAACTCACACGGGCATCGAGGGAAGGATATTTTATTCGCTCGTATGTCAAGGGATAATTCTCCCATCTAGACGACCTTAATGCCACCGTCTTGTCACCCTTCTCAAGATTTGTACCGAGCACAAAATTTGCTACGTCGAATAGGGATGGTGTCTGTTTATCACAATCTTCTACATGAATTTTGATTCTGGTTTGTAGGCCAACGATGCTTGCCAAATAAAGGTTGTACGGCTCCAGCTTCTGTTTGTCCCCTTCGATGGCTGCCCCACAGAAGTATACGTCCTCCCGAGACAAGAAATCGTGAAGCTCACCTGGTATGGAGGGCGAGTGTATGATGTGGTACACTAAAACATCATCTTCGAGACACAACTGAAGGACGGCGGTGCATTGGATCTTCCGAGTGGCACGCTTCGTGTACTCTGCATCGAGACCGATGACCCTCGTCTCTACCTTTTCGAGGGAGTTGGATACATTGTTGATCCACTGCCGAACAACCCTTGGGTGGACGGTGACGGTGACAACTATGCTCAACGAGCCTTCGACGAGGACATGTTAGACGCTAAAGACCTGCATCTCGATCTCTTTCGCCATTTGGAACCGCTGGAATGGAGGGCTATGGTTTGGAGAATTAGGATTAGATGGCTAGTCTAACTGAAGTAGTAGATGATTATTTAAAGAGGTTAAACAATGTGAACACAGTGGGGTTTGGATGGAAATGAAGACGAAGGGGAGGTGAAGAAGCCGAGGAAAATCGGTTCCCGATGGAGAAGTAAATGGGAGAAGTGGCGTGAAGGCAGTTGATTAGACGGCTAGGTAGACTAAACGAAAAGGCTATGCGGGTAGACTGATGAGCCGTACCTGTTCGTGTACTTGCCCATCCTTCTTGATAGGTGGGACCTATGCAAACAGATAAAAAATGTGTCGTAGTTGGTTCAGATGGATATTGGCGCGTGAGTGAGAGACACACTTTGCCATACAATGCTGCAACATTCTCTGGTTAAGGAATACTCCCTCCGTTTAGGTGAGTAAGTCACCTTATGAAAATCAGGTTTTCCCAAAACCTTTAGGTGTGGAGCATTAACTTCCTGCTTGATCCCCTCCCAGTCTCATTAGCCAGCTTTCTCTTCCTCTGCTGTCGTGTTCTACCTTTCCATTTTTCCTCTTCTCAAGTGTGGAACGATCTGCATGCCGTCCTTGATGCACCAGAACGACCATTGCATGCATTGCAGCAGGGCGTTGATTGGGCCTGCTTGGACAGCTGAAAAGGCATCCTTATAACTATGTATTAATTGTTGATTTTGCTTCCATTTGTAATAGTGCCATGGTTGGAAGTTTTGCTCGTCCCGGTGCTCTTTCTCGTCCAATCTACAACCACCTAGGTTGTGCTCACCTAGACAGAGGGATTACACGGTTATCCTCATCAAAGGCCCATCTTCGCGCTTCCGCATGCACGAGAATTTAGTTTTGCTCGCAATATGGATGATACCTGGAGGATGAAGTGAACAGGCATGCTAGCACGGGAGACCTATTTCCGCTATACTGTACTGGAGTACTCATGTTCCTACTAGTGGTAGTAGTAGTAGTAGTAGTAGTAGTAGTAGTAGTAGTAGTAGTAGTAGTAGTAGTAGTAGTAGTAGTAGTAGTAGTAGTAGTAGTAGTACAACTATGGTACACTTGATGGTCAAAATACTATTCATCTGGTCCTCGCAATGAAGTGACAACACCCTATGCCATACACTAGTCCAGTCAGCGTGTTCAGGTTACCAAAGTCAGCCTCACCCTGTGCACTGTGCAGTCTGTCACCGCCGCTGTACAGCACATTAGCATGCCTCGCCTCATCTCCCTCTCCCCTCCCATAGCACCACTCCATCTCCATCTCCATATCCGTCTCCATCTCACTGTGCCCCCGTGTACCGTCGCCTCGCTCGCCTCCCCCAGTACCACTATTCCCTCGCTAGCCGCTCCAGCACCGACAGCCTTCTCCCCGTAAATCAAGCCCCCAAAAACCCCCACCTTCCAAACTCCACCATGGCCGAACGTGAACTGTGCAGCATCCATATGAGCCGCGATTGGAGCAATCTCCCCAGTGACATCCTCGACCTCTATTGTTTGTGTATGGATATGTTGAGCACCCTGCGGCTGGCTCCATGCTCGAGGGACATCCACACGGCCATCGTCGAAGCGAGGCCTAAGCTTTTCAAGACACCCTGCTTGTTGCTATTTGGTCTTGCGAGATTGGCTCACCATGATACGGAGGTGTACATGATGCCCCTCGACTTCAATCCGATCTCCATTAGCCGAAACTTCTTTGCAGGTATGTAGTGGGTTGTCGTACATCATTTTCCTTGACTTTGATCGAATCACCATCGCCTGAAACTTCTTGGCAGGTATGTACTGGGTCGGCATGAACTCCCATTGGATGGCTGCCTTCAGAGAAGACGGTAAAAAGTTGGTGCTCGTGAACTTCCAGACCTCCCATGAGATTATCCTTCCTCCGTTGGATTATATAGAGTTTTACCATCGCGGTCCAAGTCATCTAGATTACCATGTCAGTTGGACGGACCTTGTTTTGCAGAAGATTGTAATTTTCCAAGTGCCTACATGACATGCGAATTACGCAGACTTCAAGCTAATTGCCTTGTTCGACCGCGGACTCACTTATCTATACGTCGGTGCCTTATTTAGCTGGAGATAACTCAGCTCGCAATGGATCATCGTCAAAGCTGATACACACTTCTGTGATGCTATTGAACACAATGGCATCATCTACGCGATCGACAAAGCAGATGGCATCATGTATTGCTGGGACGACGCATGTAAGTTGTTTCCATCTCATGTTAATGATGACGCCATGACACTGTTTGAACTTTTGTGATGATTGGCATATCCCTGTTTGAGCAGAATTTGAGTAGAACTATGGCAATGTATTAGAGACACCGTAAATCAGCTATATTTGGAATGAGTTATTCATGTGATTGTGACCATGTCATTACAGCCAATTTGTACCCCTGAATAATCAAACAGTTAGGAATATATGGATATTATCCTTACTTTATAGTAATCTATATACTACTACTAAATATGAGTGTGTATCAATGGTCATGTTAGTTTCCTCATTTTCATGATGTAGAAACATGCACCACACTGTTGGTTTCATCAAACCATACATTAGGGAAGTAAATGTGCATATGGAGAACTCTATATTTAGAAGTAGTGAAATCCTGCAATGCTTACCATGTGTACATACCTATATTCGCCCTTCAGCAATCAATGGCTAGAATAATATTGTCACAAAAAATTTGCCCACAGAACATGAGTATATAACAATGCATGGTCTGTTAGTTACCTTGAAGAATTTGTTTGTGAGGATAGAACATGATTACATAACATGCATGACATGGTAGTTTCCTGTGAAGAATCGATTGCGAGATAACATGAGTATAACCATGCATGGCACTTCTATATTTTCGAAACCAGTATACATTTCCCTGTATTTTTCTCCCAATTCCAATAGGGACATATCAATGCTATTTCTTGCATTATCCTACTCATACTCTGAACAATTCTGATCTTACATTAACAATGCATGTCCTTTTTGATATGATGCAGTGTCCCTATAGTTACTGCCCTTTGTAATCATACCACCTTTGTCAAAAACAGGGAAGCACAACTGGTTCCTCGCTCGATCAGACGACAGAAGAAGACTGATGATCATTCGGACACATGAGCCAAAAAAGTTATATTGGAAAAAACCCACTGTATACAAGAACCGTGAAATACGTGAGTATCTGGCCAGTGGTTGTTACGTCTATGAGCAAGATACAAGCTTGTTGGGGCCTTCAGGATTTTTTAGTTGGAGGCGGGTAAACAGCATTGGTTCACACTCTTTGTTTCTCAGACTCAGTTATCCGATTAACCAGGGGATCACCGTTGGCAAGGACCTTGATGGCAGAGAGGCTCTATTTGCTATGGAAAACTGTGTCTACATGGCGAGCCCTAGGAGTTCAGGAGCAAATTCCCCTGATTGTCAACGATACAGCCTACAGCCAAAAGAAGGTGAGAATGACAAAGGCATCCAGATTAACTTTGATCCTTGGATGTCTCAATTATGACAGGCAGTGATGTGGTTCAAGCCTTCAGGTTGATAGGTAATTGGGTTGTTGCATCGAAAGGGTGGAGTACTGGTGTCTCCGGATCACTGGTTGCTGAAGCGGGGCTGCAAATTATGATGGTGTTCGATCATCTCTGCGAATGACTTTGTTGTCTTTGCTGCTGGTTCTAGATGGGTAATTCTTTCTTTTGTTATGCATATTCCTTGTCATTTGGTCATCCTCGTCTATGTCACTCTTACTATGTAATAGTTTCCTCTGTTTAGAATGTCATTCTCGTCTGGATCACAAGAATCTGAGCGTTGTAGATGGGTGCGTTTTGGTGGTGTAGCAAGACTTCTTATGAACTATCATGTCTTGTTGTTTATGTCAGTAGTAGTCACTAGTCAGTGTTTGAATATATTATATATCGTTGTTTCGAACTGTTTATTGTCTTGAACTACTGGTGGGCTAAATGAGGGCATCACCATTCTCCACTGTTCAGAGTATATCTCCTTTTTTTCAAGTTATATAGTTTGAGCTAAGTGTCTTTTCGATGATGTACACTTGTTTGGGCCAGTGAGGTGTCATTGAATATGGGACGAGTAGTAACACAATGCCAAATGGGTCAATTATGACTCTCGGGCTGTGTCGTGGATTTGTCACGGCAGATGTCCTTGTGAAAGGACTTAGTCGTGGAGCCATCGCTATGGGTTAACTTGAAGGGGTTAAAGCGGACACAAAGACACAAGGGTTTATACTAGTTCGGCCCCTTCGGTGAAGGTAAAATCCTACGTCTAGTTGTGATGGAATTGATGTAGTTTCGATGGCTAGGGAGCAAACAAGCTTCGCCTAGGCTCGAGTTGTTGTTGTCTGTCCTTGAACCGCCGCCGGGTCGTCCCCTTATATACACGGGTGACGCTCGTCGGCCCACAGAGTCCCACACCGGTTCATACTCGTATCCCGGTTGGTCTCTCTCTATTCCTAACTTACAATGCAAGTTTACATATCAAGCCGGTTTACGGCTACAGGTTCTAAACCGACTACAGGCCTTGGGCCTTCATCTGCTTAATCACCTTTATATTACTAACGAAGTTAACCTGGCCCAGGTAGGCCGGTTCACACCTAGTAGTAATATCCCCAACATTAGGCTCCAGATTGATTTGAACTGGTTCATGTCAATCCTTCACAAAAATCTTTGTCTTCAACATCTTCTGGTAATTGGTAAACCGCCATGTCATCATCATCTCTGGTTGCTGTAGACCGGCATGACATCATCATGAAATTTAACATTTATAACGCCTTCTTTCATCGATAGATCTGCGATACCCAAGGCAGCAGCTCCACTTCCGAATTTTGTGGCTCCTGGATTAGCGCGCCTGACACACGTCCTTTGCCTTATAAATAGGACCGAAGGGTCATTTCCTTTTCTCCCCTTCGTCTCTTTCTCTTCATCTTCCTCGCGTCGCCAGCCTCGGAGCTCCGCCACCGCCATTGACCTCTGCATCGTCTTGGGCCATTGCATCAACCTGAACGCTCCAGAGCACTGCGGTAGCTTTCCGCATCTTCCTCGATTCTGGTAAGCCTTCTGCTCTTCTTAACATAGATCTGTTCCAGGGTTTCGTGTTCTTGTCGTGTTCCTCACTTGTTCATGCTCGTACCCAGACTCCTGGATAGATCTGTGAAACCCTGCTCTGATTAGCAGTAGCCTTCTAGCATCCATCTGTAGTTTCACACTCAAGTCCATAGATCTCATCTACATACATGTCCATTGATTCACTTCCGTTCTGCTTTAATCTTTTGAATATTTTCTGTTTTTCTAAACTTGCTTCAGATCCATTACTACAATAGGACCTTGTGAAACCTGTTTCTGCATACTTAGCCATCCGCAACCTCAATTGCTTTCAATGTTTAGATCAGGCGGTTTAACTTAATATAGGAAAAATTATTAAACCGGTATATACCATTAGTCCCCTCGTTAAACCGCCAGACTTCTTCAGTCTTATTATGCTACCTCATAGAAATCCGGCTTAAATGTACTGCCTCCGGTTTAACATTGTTCATACCAGCGCATTCTTGAACCAGAATCATTTATTTCTTGTAGATCTCATCATGGCCAAACAAGTATATGAGTGCAACTGGGTTCCTTCTCGCGTCACAGAAACTCAGCTGGATGATTTAGTTTCGATTGGCGCTTTAGACAACAAAGATACTATCCACTGGAGGGTTCCTGGTGATGAATGTCCTCCCACACCTCAAGAGGGTGAGGTTGTGATTTTTGCGGACCATTTAGCCCGGGGCTTCAAACCGCCCGGCTCTAAATTTTACCGGGATGTGTTAGCCAATTTTCAACTCCGCCCACAAGATACTGGCCCCAATTCTGTTACCAACTTATGTCACTTCCAAGTGCTCTGTGAGGTATACCTTCAAGAGGAACCCACAGTTGAATTGTTCAGAGACTGCTTCCACTTAAACCGCCGCACAGAATTCACTGATGGTCCTAATACCGAATTGGGCGGTATGGAAATTCAGAAAAGGAAAGAAATCACTTATCCCCATGCCAGACTACACAGTCACCCCAAGGAGTGGAATGCAACATGGTTTTACTGCAAAGATACTTCCCCTGATGATGAAAATCCTTTGCCTGGCTTTCGTCCGGAGCGGCTCAGCAATACACACCCCTTCCCACAAAGGTTAAGTGCTAAGGAGATGAGTAAATACGCTCCGCAATTATACAAGCTCCGAGCCTTCATGGCCAACGGTTTAACAGGAGTAGATCTCGCACGCTGTTGGATATCATGGAGCATACTGCCTCTCAGCCGGTGCTCTAGTTTAATGTGCAAGTATACTGGTAGCATTGATGACCCACTCCGACACACCAACATCCAGCTCTCTGATGATGAAGTCACAGAGGCTGTGAAGAAAATGCTGAATGAACCGGAGTACCTCTGCGCTCAAACCGGCCTGCTCCCTTTCTGTGCTACCAACAAACCGCCAGCTGTAAGATTTTGATTGTACTTTTTACTGAACCTGTTATTGCTATCTCTGTCTGACATCAATTACTGCTTAACCAGGGTGATAATCCATTTTGGAGCAAGAAGCTTCCACAAGACAAACCGCAGAAAACAGAACGGTCAACCCGGCTCAAGACCAAGGTTGTCAAGAAGCCTGCTAAAAAGAGGAAAACCACTGCTTCATCTGATCCGGCTGTTGATGATGATGTGGGTAACTCAGACCTTGAGGTAGAACTCGATTCACTAGGCTTACTTTTTACACGCCTTATTGATGATGATACTTGTCAGGACGATGCTGAAGCCAGTAATGCTGATATCGCTGAGGTAACTATTCTCTCTTCCGATTCAGATCCTTTGCCTTTGCCAAAATTTCGCCAGGCAAACCGGAAGTTAAATTTTCTCATCCTCTTGCTTACTTGGATCCCAAATTTCTTATGAAGACTTAGCAACATGAAGCTCTCCGCACAACCCGGCACAGCGGCCAGGTAGTTACCTCCGCCGGTTTACCAAATAGTCCGGTTCGAAAACGCCGCTCCGAGGTCTCCGACCTTTTTATTAATTTATTTCCTAAAGCGGGTTTCATCCGTCAACCTCTTAATCCGTTCGACTCCGATTATCAGGTTACTTCCCATTCTTCCTCTGGTGAATCGTCGGCCACTCAGCTGCCACCACTGAAAACGGTTCTTGGGTAAGCTAGACTGAATATATGCTTCTGGTATACCACGTTATAACTTATGTTGTTCCTTGACTCTTTGTTTCTCTTTCAGGGCTAAACCTAAACCAAGCAAGAAAGCCTGCCTGAATAAAGCGGCCGAGGAAGACGCTGCCCCTGAACAGGATAAAACACCAGATCTTGAAGCGTTCGTTCCTGAAGATATTCCCAATGATCCTCCTTTGCAAGATGATGCTATTACTGATAAAAGGCCTATCGATACCTCAGTCCCTGTTGACCAGCCTGCCAGCTCCGTCCCGATTGATAGATCCCGCAGTCCTTCAAAGCCTGCCGATAAACCGACCGCGCCAACACAAACCGGCGAGTCCAAGGATGATGACGTTGTAATTACCGGCGTAGGTCGCTTTGAACCAGGGAATCCTGTCGCTTTGGCCAAGCATACTGTGAAAGAAGATTTTTCTGCCATGAACAAAGGCAAATGGGATGTTGGTCTGGAAACATATGCTGCTCTGAGTGCCCAAGATCTTCATTCTGGTTACTTGAACCGGCTATATACTAGTCGTGATTGTGAAGCTGGCATGATAAAGATGATGAGAGATAAATTTGAGGTAACTTCCGTGTGCTTCTTCTTTCTTTAATTACTGCCACTGTATTAATCCTCCTAGCCCCCAAGGGCCGGTTTGTAACCTTCTTCAAGCCGGGACTTGAATATAGTCCTCAATACTTTGAAATCCATCAATGTAGCCCCCAAGGGCCGGTTCAACTTAGTATAGTTAAACCGGGACTCCAATAAAGATTCTAACATCAGAACATAACTGAGCAAATAGCCATTAGCCCCCAAGTGCCAAGTTGAATACCTGTATTGAGCTTGGGACTTTGCGATTTAGTAATAGATGAAAATTGAAGGTGCATTAGCCCCCAAGTATCAAGCGTATAACTTGTTATGTGGTTGGTACTTCAAATTCTTGTACCATTTGTTGAAAGCCAAGCACTGTCTTTATGCAGGCTGAAGTGAGGATCAAAGAGGACCGGATTACTGATCTGCATGAAACTTTGAAAACCCAACAAGCTGAAACCGACAAGGCAAGGGCAGAAATAACCAGCGCTTTGAGCATCACAGAACAACTGAAAGAGGGCTTCAAGAAGGAGCAAACTGATTGGGCCACTGAGAAGGCCGATTTAATAAAAAGAGCTGAAAACACTGAAGCTGCCCTTAAACCGGTGGTAGATGAGCTGACCGCCGTAAAGCGGCAAGTATATTCCATGACCGCTGCTATCTTTGGTAAGCTCCTTTTGGTTTCCTGGACAACTCTGGCCTGCTTATAATAGATCCGGTTTGTGATCTTTCCTGTATTGTTACAGGTACACGCATTGGTCACTTAGGGTCAGATGTTCGGAAGAAGTTGAAGGCTGCCTACACTTTAATTGAACAGCTGTATACCGGAGCGCAACGGATCATCACCACTGCATCTCATAACAATCTGGCACCCACTTTAATCCAAGACACTCTTAATAGGTTGTCAATGCTTCCTGCTCGGATTGAAGAACTGAAAAAATCTGCTTCTCGAACCGGAGCCATTAACGCCTTAATCCGGGCAAAAGCATGAGTGCCGGATTTCGATCCTGTTGAAGCAGCTCAAGGCTATCCCAGCTTGAAGGAAGATGGCTCAGAGTTCAATGAAGATGATTTGAGGGCAATAAACCATGCAGTACGCCCTCTGGCTTGTCAATTGGCTGAAGAGGCCGACTTGTCGCATTATCAAGCTCAGTACAATGATCAGAACAAAAGAGTGGCCGCACCAATTCCTGAAGCGGAGAATCTGGTTCCTCCAATCCGTAAGCATACTTACGCTCCTGATATTGAACCGTCTTCTCTGATCCATGAAGAGGCTGTCTTTCAAGCTTTAATGGGAATCGATTGGTCCACTGTTAATTTCCAGCCAATGGATAGAGATGAGGAAGCTGAAGCGGCGCGGGACAACCCACAACCATCAGACCGGTTTGATGAGCAGGCTTGAACCGGAAGCCAGTTTAAACAACTGCCTTATTATGATCCGCCAAAATAACAATGATCTTATTTGGGCACCGTGTTGCCTTGTAATAGAATAGCCAATACTTCTACTTTAAATATGCCTTCGTGCATACGTGCTGATGCTTTTGCTTCAAATCCTCAATTTATATTTCCTGCAATCAGAAAATCTTGAACTGCGGTGGTGGTTATACCTCCAACCGGTTTATAACCTTGATATATATATATATATATATATATATATATATCAATGTATTTAAAAACATATAATCAAATATGCGATACAAAATACCTGCCATCGCTGGGCATGAAGTTGGCTTAGCCAGGCTTGAAACGGAGTATTGATAAACCGTTACCATCAAAGGGGAGAAAACAACTCCCATGTAAACCGTGTTGGGTCATTATGAGCCCCCCTGCTAGTTCATGATGTTAATAGGAAAGTTAAACCGGGCATATTTCTCCGGAATACAAATGAACCGATTTCCGTCAGCTGAACTGGTAAAAAAGTGTTGTTGGTTTAAAGGAAAAACAACAAAAATTGAAGAATAGTCATAAAAGAAATATGGCAGCAAAGGCAATGACAAAAACCGTTTGCAAAAACATGCTTTACTGAGCTGATCAGATGGTGTTACCACGGTCGGACAGGACCAAGCCCCCAATAGGAGTGACAATGGTTCAAGTCAGCCAGGTTCCCAAATGAAACCATGGCATTTATGCCGATCAAAAGGCGTGGCAATGGTTCGGGTTCGACCAAGCCCCCAAGTGATTTTGTGGCCTTAGGCCGATCAAGAGGCGTGACTGGTTCAGACTTGACCATGTCCCCAAGTGATCTGGTGGCTTTCGCCTATCAAAAGGTGTCGCATTGGTTCGGACACGACCAAGGCCCCAAGTGATATCACAAAGCTTTTTTGAAAAGCAAATTTCAAGGGGTAAACCGGAGGCCGCTTTAAAACAGAACCACTCCATGTAACCACACATGATATGAAAGGATAGAGACCCCGCTTTAGCTAAGGTTCCGGTTTTATTATATCAATGATAATATATACACTGCCATAATATGTACATAGATAGAGCCGATGGCTCAAGTGTAGTAAGGCCGAAGATGAGCTATATTCCACGGCCTGTTGGTCTCCTCCTCTGATGTGCGTGAGTCTTTATGCTCGCGAATATCAATCAGATAGTACGACCCGTTGTGCAGATTCTTGCTGACCATGAAAGGTCCCTCCCAAGGTGGGGATAACTTATGCATATCCGTCTGATCTTGGATGAGCCGAAGCACCAAATCTCCTTCTTGAAAAGTTCTGGTTCTGACCCGGCGACTGTGATAGCGACGAAGATCTTGTTGATAAATAGCCGAGTGGGCAGCCGCTATGTCACGCTCCTCATCTAATAGGTCCAAAGCATCTTGCCGTGCTGTCTCATTGTCCGCTTCAACATAAGCCGCCACACGAGGCGAATCGTGCCAGATATCACTAGGGAGAACTGCCTCTGCTCCGTAGACCATAAAAAACGGTGTGTATCCTGTAGATCGGTTGGGCGTAATGTTGATACTCCATAGCACAAATGGTAGCTCTTCAACCCAACATCCCAGTGTTCTTTGCAATGGAACCATAAGCCGGGGTTTGATGCCTCGCAAGATCTCTTGATTAGCTCGTTCTGCCTGCCCATTGGACTGGGGGTGAGCCACTGATGATACGTCAAGTCTGATGTGCTCACGTTCACAGAATTCCTTCATAGCACCCTTGGATAAATTGGTACCATTGTCAGTAATGATACTGTGTGGAAAGCCAAACCGGAAAATCACATTTTTAATGAACTGCACCGTTGTAGCTGCATCACACTTGCTGACAGGCTCCGCTTCAACCCACTTGGTAAACTTGTCAACTGCACCAAAAGGTGGGTTTTCTTATCCTTGGATCTATTAAAAGGTCCGACCATATCCAGCCCCCATGTTGCAAATGGCCAAGTAATTGGAATCATCCTCAATTCTTGAGCCGGCACATGAGCACGCCTTGAAAATTTCTGACAGCCATCACACCGTTTAACCAAGTCCTCCGCATCAGCATGAGCTATCAACCAGTAAAACCCGTGACGAAACGGTTAGCCACCAGAGACTTTGAACCGGCGTGGTGACCACAATCCCCTTCATGGATTTCGCGTAAAATTTCACAACCTTCCTTAGGAGAGACGCAGCGTTGAAACGCCCCTGATACATTGCAATGATGCAATTCGCCATTGATAATTGTCATAGATTTGGATCGCCGGACTATCTGCCTGGCTAGAGTCTCATCCTCTGGCAACTCTCCCCGGTTCATGTACGCAAGATAGGGAACTGTCCAATCCGGTATAACATGCAGGGCTGCCACCAATTGAGCCTCCGGATCAGGAATAGCCAAATCCGCTTCACCTAGGAGCTTGACTGACGGATTGTGCAACACATCAAGAAAGACATTAGGCGGGACCGGTTTACGCTGAGAGCCCAACCGGCTTAAAGCGTCTGTCGCTTCATTTTTTTGATGATCCACGTGATCCACCTGATAACCCTTGAAGTGACCTGCAACAATATCCACCTCACGACGATATGCAGCCATGAGTGGGTCTTTAGAATCCCAAGTGCCAGACACCTGTTGAGCTACGAGGTCCAAGTCACCGAAGCACTTAACCCGACTTAGATTAATCTCTTTAGCCATCCGGAGACCATGGAGCAAGGCTTCATACTCAGCTGCATTATTAGTACAAGGGAACATTAAGCGGAGAACATAACAAAACTTATCACCTCGTGGGGAAGTTAACACGACTCCAGCCCCTGAGCCTTCCAATTGCCTGGATCCATCAAAATGGATAGTCCAATATGTGTGATCCGGTTTCTCCTCTGGTGCTTGCAACTCAGTCCAATCATTGATGAAATCAACAAGTGCTTGAGACTTCACCGCCGTCCGGGGTACGTACTTCAATCCGTGCAGCCCAAGTTCTATAGCCCACTTGGCAATCCGGCCGGTCGCCTCCCGGTTCTGTATGATATCGCCCAAGGGAGCTGGACTGACCACTGTGATAGGGTGCCCTTGGAAATACTGCTTCAACTTCCGGCTTGCCATGAAAACTCCATATACCAGCTTCTGCCAATGCGGATACCTTTGCTTGGATTCAATAAGCACCTCGCTGATATAGTAAACCGGCCACTGAACCGGATACTCCTTGCCTGCCTCCTTGCGTTCTACCACAATAGCCACACTAACTGCACGAGCATTGGCCGCTACGTATAACAATAACGGCTCCTTGTCGACCGGAGCTGCAAGAACGGGCGGATTGGCTAATTGCCGCTTCAAGTCCTCCAATGCTTCATCAGCAGCTGGACTCCAGATGAATTGATGTGTCTTTCTCAACATCTGGTATAAAGGGATGGCCTTCCCTCCGAGGCGGCTGATAAACCGGCTCAGTGCGGCGATCCGACCCGCCAAACGCTGAACATCGTTGATACACTTCGGTTTAGCCAGGGAGGTGATAGCCGTAATCTTCTCCGGATTAGCCTCAATTCCTCTGTTGGACACAAGAAAACCCAGTAACTTGCCTGCCGGAACACCAAAGACACATTTGGCAGGGTTAAGCATCATTTTATAAACCCGCAAGTTGTCAAAGGTTTCCTTCAAATCATCAACCAGCATCTCCTTCTGCCTTGACTTGACTACAATATCATCCACATAGGCATGCACATTGCGGCCGATCTGTTTATGCAGGCAATTCTGTACACACCGTTGATAACTGGCTTGGGCGCTCTTGAGCCCAAAAGGCATAGATACATAGCAGAAGGCTCCAAAGGGAGTAATAAACGCCGTCTTCTCCTGGTCCTTAACCGCCATTTCGATCTGATGATACCCAGAATACGCATCCAAAAAACTCAAACGCTCACAACCCGTCGTGGCGTCAATAATCTGGTCAATGCGAGGGAGGGCAAAAGGATCTGCTGGACAAGCCTTGTTAAGATCCGTGTAATCCACACACATACGCCAAGTGCCATTTTTCTTAAGAACCAGCACTGGATTACCAAGCCACTCTGGATGGAACACTTCAATGATAAAACCAGCTGCTAAGAGCCTGGCCACCTCCTCCCCAATAGCTTTGCGCCTCTCTTCTTAAACCGGCGGAGAAATTGCTTTACCGGTTTATAATTGGGATCAACATTAAGAGTGTACTCAGCGAGTTCCCTCGGTACACCTGGCATGTCAGAAGGCTTCCATGCAAAAATGTCCCGATTCTCACGGATGAACTCGATGAGCGCACTTTCCTATTTAGGGTCCAAGTTGGCACTGACAGTGAACTGCTTGGACGAATCGCCTGGCACGAAGTCAACAAGCTTGGTCTCAGCCGCTGATTTGAACTTCAGATCTGAATCGTGCTCCGTAGTTGGCTTCTTCAAAGGGGTCATGTCCGCCGGATCAACATTGTCCCTATAATATTTTAACTCCTCCGTGGCACAAACCGACTCTGCATAGACCGCATCACCTTCCTCACATTCCAAAGCAATCTTGTGGCTCCCATGAACCGTTATTGTCCCTTTGTGACCCGGCATCTTGAGCTGCAAATAGATATAATAAGGCTGTGCCATGAATTTGGCATAAGCCGGCCGCCCAAACAAGGCGTGATACGGGCTCCGGATCTTCACCACTTCAAAGGTTAGTGTCTCGGATCGGGAATCATGCTCGTCCCCAAAAGCCACCTCCAGGGCTATCTTACCAATAGGATATGCTGATTTGCCAGGCACCACACCATGGAACACCGTATTAGACGGTCTGAGATCCTTGTCTGTTAGCCCCATACGGCAGAATGTCTCATAGTACAGGATGTTAATACTGCTCCCTCCATCCATGAGTACCTTGGTGAATTTATAACCTCCCACCTGAGGGTCTACCACTAATGCCAACTGGCCCGGATTGTCAACCCGGGGGGGTGATCCTCCCTGCTCCACACGATAGGCTGCTCCGACCAGCGTAAATAACGCGGTACGGCCGGTTCAACAGAGTTCACTGCTCGCTTATGAAGTTTCCGGTCGCGCTTATCCGAGCTAGTTGTGAAAACATGATACTGCCCATTGTTCAACTGTTTTGGCTGGCTCTGATAACCCGACCGCTGCTGCTACTGCTATTGGTTGTAACCCCCTTGACCGTTCTGATTATCCTGGTTATTATTACCGCCCTGATTGAAACCTGAACCGGAAGCTCCATCGTGACCCGATCCATGGAAACCGGATCCTGAGCCACCACCTAACCCACGGTCATACCGGAAGGCATTAGAGTTTTTAAATTCCTGCATAATGTAACAATCCTTCCAAAGGTGGTTAGCCGGTGCCTCCTCCGTCCCGTGTTTTGGGCAAGGCTAATTCAGCAAATAGTTTAAGCGATCCGCGTTAGGAATTGGAGCCCCATTACGATTTGCCGCTTTACCTCTGCGCCGCTGACCCTTGTCCTGCGCATTAGTGTTAGCCACAAAGTCCATGCTGCCATCCGCCTTACGCTTGCCTCCGTTTCCATGGCCCGCCGGTTTGTATTGATGCCCCTTAGAGCTGCTATTCTTTTTTCCCTTCCCTGCTTCGTCATCGTCAGTCTCGGGATCCTTGGTACTATCAGAATCAACATACTTCACTAAAGCGGCCATGAGAGTTCCCATGTCATTACAGAACCGCTTCATAGGCCCCAACTTCTGCTTTAGAGGCTTAAACCGGCAGTTGCCCTCCAGGGTTAAGATCACAGAGTCAGCATTGATCCTGTCAGACGAGTGCAAGACTTCAGAAACGCGGCGTACCCAATGGGTTATTGACCCTCCGTCCTCCTGAACACAAGCCGCCAAGTCTACTATGGACTTAGGCTGCTTACACGTATCTTTGAAATTCTGGATAAACCGGGTCCACAACTGGGCCCATGAACTGATAGAATTAGGCGGCAGGCCCTTCAACCAAGTACGGGCTGTGCCTTCAAGCATCATGGTGAAGTACTTTGCACACGCGGTCTCATCCACATCCAGCATCTCCATTGCCATCTCATAACTCTCTACCCACGCTTCTAGAGATAAATCAGCGGTGTAATTCGGCACCTTGCGCGGGCCCTTGAAGTCCTTGCGCAGGCGTACATTGCGTAAAGCGGGGACTAAACAGGGCACTCCCAAGCTAGATGCGACCCCTGGCCCGGCAGAGGTGGTAGGACGAACCGGTGTAAGTTGATCCGCCTCGTTCTGTGCTGCTAACTCGGCCTCCCTTCGTGCCCGGGCCCGGTCCACTACATCCTGAGCATCATGAACACCATCGGCTGGGTTATTGCCACGGGCCGCTTCACGGCCCCGCGCATTGCTTGATATGGCCGGTTCATCCATGCACCTACTATAGCTCCGGCTTGGACGAGGTGTGGAATGAATCCGACCGCGGCTGTATGAATATGCCTCCTGTTGAATCAAAGCGGTCCGGAGAAGTTCCTTAACCCGACGCGTTTCTATTGCTTGCGGAGAGTCTCCTTTAACCGGGATAGCTTCTAATCGCGCAGCAGCTGTGACAAGATTGTCCATAGGATTAGAATAATGACCCGGAGGTGTCTGGACCGGCGGAGGAATCACAATGTTCTGCCGAGGAGGTTCCATCAGGCGGGGTTGAACCATCGCTCCTGGCCCTGGTGCCTCGACCCGGTTTACCTCCAGGTGCCCCGGCGGATTACTGGTTCCAGCTCCCGGAGTGTGAAAGAGATTTCGAGGGTCGAACCCTAACGGCAGGCATGATCTGTGCTTCCGCTTCAAGACTTCCTGTGATGCGTTCTGGTCGAGCATGAGCTTATAGGCCTGGGCGTCCAAAGCAGCCCGCTCTGCGGCCATCCTGTCCTTCTCTGCAGCCAGGTCGGCTTTGGCTTGTGCGATCTGCTCTCTCACCTTTGCAACCTCTGCATCATGGGCCTCCTGATCCGCCGGATTGGCCTCTGCCATAAGTACAGCTAGTGCATCAAACAGGTCAGACAGAACTTGAACCGGTGGGCGCACAAGGCCTCCTGCCCCTGTTGCCGCTGCCGCTGCTGATCCGGAGAACATTGCTGTTGCGGTCGAGGAGTGATTCGTCGCCTGCGTACCGGCCATGAATATTCCAACCCGGTTGATCTGCTCAGGGGGGTCTGGAATACTGTCGCCATCGGAACAGCCCCTAATCTGGTCGTCTTGCAACTGGTACAATGACTCGGTCTCTCCGGTTGAGGACTCGTCGCCGGAATAGACGACGGTCTCGCTGCCGTATTCTGACTCGTCCCCATGCTCTCCTCCGTGGATGACTCCCACGAAGGCACGCTTCACGGCCGGTTTAACCTGGGTAGATCTCGCACGCTGAGCCGTCTCGACGAGGTCGGTGCGGATGTCCAGCTCAGGCCCAGGCTCACCAATCTTTCCGATAAAAACGTGTATGCCACCAAAGGGTACCCGGTACCCGTACTCGATCGAGCCGGCTTCGGGACCCCATCCTACATCGTCGATGTAGAGCTTGCCACGATGACTCTTGGTCATCCGGCCCACAGCATAGCCTTCTAGTCCTTTGAGCTTGCCCTCCAAGATCATCAAACCGTCGTGCGATAGCCCCACGGTGGGCGCCAACTGTCGTGGATTTGTCACGGTAGATGTCCTTGTGAAAGGACTTAGTCGTGGAGCCATCGCTACGGGTTAACTTGAAGGGGTTAAAGCGGACACAAAGACACAAGGGTTTATACTAGTTCGGCCCCTTCGATGAAGGTAAAAGCCTACGTCTAGTTGTGATGGAACTGATGTAGTTTCGATGGCTAGGGAGCAAACAAGCTTCGCCTAGGCTCGAGTTGTTGTTGTCTGTCCTTGAACCGCCGTCGGGTCGTCCCCTTATATACACGGGTGACGCCCGTCGGTCCACAGAGTCCCACACCTGTTCATACTCGTATCCCGGTTGGTCTCTCTCTATTCCTAACTTACAATGCAAGTTTACATATCAAGCCAGTTTACGGCTACAGGTTCTAAATCGACTACAGGCCTTGGGCCTTCATCTGCTTAATCACCTTTATACTACTAACGAAGTTAACCCGGCCCAGGTAGGCCAGTTCACACCTAGTAGTAATATCCCCAACAGGCTGGGTTCTCAAAAGATCCTAAAAAAAGGTCGGACTCTCCAAAAAAGAAAGAATAAGGACTCTTAGGCCGACATGTGGGCGCCACCGGTGTTTTCGTGCACTTGCGCGCCGAGAGCATATTGGCGCATGCTCGAAATTCATGCTACCTTTTCATCCCCAATCTCCCGCCCCTCCCCCACCTCTGGAATCTCGATTCCTACTCTAGTTCCCCCAAATCCCCCTCCTGTACTCCCTGTACTCAAGCGCACTATCATGTCACCGGTCAACGTGGATCTCCGAGCCAGAGATCCTGAGGTCCGTCCTGCCTTCGGTCGCTGCGTGTTGTCGCTCAACAGTGGCATGGCAGCGCTTGACGACCAGTTTGCCAACAAAGTGCTGATGGTAACCATCAATGGCGACTGGCCTCCTGTCTCGCCGGACGACCTTGTCAAAGCTCTTGGCATTGTGCACGGCATCCAAATAAGTGACTTTCTCGTCGAAGTCTTTCCTCCACCAGCTGATTTCTTCATCAGGTTTCGGACAACTATTGACTACAGTCGTGTGTTCGAATCTTCCCAAAGTTTGTTCTGCGATGGCGCGCTGGTGAGCTTTGATTGGTGGCACCCAGGATGGGGCTCGGTGCCCTCTAAGCTTGAGTTTTAAAAAAAGCTTACCTTCCACAGCATGCCTCGATGTGCTTGGAACAACGAGTCCATGAATGAGCTTATCAACGACCTTGGAGGTGAGCTCGTAAGTATGTTTGTTCCTCCAGACAGCTTGGCTCTGACGGTTATGGCATGGATGAAGAAGTCGTCCACCATACCGAAGGTAATTGGTGTTTAGATACCAGTGGAGGAACCGGGGTTGTACTATTCGTTGCCACCAAGGCAGCCGCGGACCACGTTAGGGATGTACATGTATAGAGTGTTCGTGCATGTCGAAGAAGTGGTCAATCCATCAATCGAAGTCCTGTGGCCGCCGCTGGTGCCAGGGTCCGTCGAGGACGTCCATTACAGGAGTCAACGTCAGACTTTTCCCGTGTTGCTGGAAACGATGGATGGTACAGGGCCTACTCCATCGCACGGCGGAGGCCACTGCTTCTTTGGGAGAAGAGGCAGGGCTGGCTGCCTGGATGTGCTCTAATTTGAGGTAACAACTGAATCTTGTCAGATACTAGTTAAATCCGAGCTATGGGTGTGAAGCACTGATATGCTAGTACATTTCATTGTGACCTGTTCTAATTTTGTACCTGGACTTTTTTTTAGAAAGGGTTGTACGTCAACTTAATGTGCTAGCAGAACTTATTGTGTTGTCTATCTGTTTTCTTTACACAGCATTCAAGATATTTCCCTGTCATTGATAAAGACGATGAACTGTTATGTACGACTTCGTTGGTTTCAACATAGCCCTACCCATAGCGATCCACTGCTCCCATCCTGATTGTGTCGCCTGCGTGAAATTTTTGTATGCAAGTTCAGTGTGCTATGATGTTCTATATGATTGTGTCAACTATATAAGTTTTTATTGAGCATCAGTAATGCATATGGCTGAGAGATGTATTTACGAGCATCGACCGATGGGTCTCTCTCTCTCTCACACACACACACACACGCACACACGCACACACGCACAAGTGGGACCCGTTGAATTATTTATTTGCTCATGACAGCTTTTAATTAGGTTCCACTGTAATCTAACTTTTTTCTTAAGTTATTAATTGAGCTCAGTGACTTCAAAAAGTTGTACAGAAGCCTTGTTTGGGCCTTTCCGGCGTCGCTGAATGTGGGTTGAGTAGCCATGTTAGGTTGTACTGTACTACAAAGGCTTTTTTTCAACATGAACAATGCAACTGGGCCGACAGTTGCACACAATATCCGGGTCAACTTGTTATATTCTCCGCCCCGCTGGGCTACAAACTTTCCTAGGAGGTATGCATTAGGCTTAACAAGAAAATGGACTTTAAGAAATAATAAATGGGATGTAATTATAATAACTGGGTAGTAACTATGCACCAAACGCGTAATTAGTTTAAAAACTATATTATTTTTGGAATTTGAATATTTTAATTTCATTACTTGTTGCGCGCGCAATATTTCGTTGGATTTTAACGTAATACAACTTTATTTTGAAATTATATTTAACCTAACTAGAAATTTCGGATAAAAATATTTCGGATCCCATCAAAATGTGGGATTTTTTTTAATTCTGTTTTGAGTGGTTGTTTCAAATTATTAATCATTTTCCTAGCTAGAAGTTGGGTTGTACTTTTAACAAACTGTAAATGGGCTGTAGTAAATTCCATTAGAATTAAAAAATGGGATGTACATTCTTACAAATCGCAAATGGGCTATATGTTCTCTGCCAAATCCGAGTTGTGGGCCTACTAAGTTGACGCGTACCAAGGGCTTTGTCAACTTAGTCAATATAAATGATTCTAGCTGCAATGACCATATGATGTCCATGCAACGGCCATAGTGCTTCTTCAACCTTTGGTCTTCTTGCTCTAGCCGCCCAAAGCAGCGCCGGTCGTGCCGCATGCTCCTGCCTCCCATTGCCGGTTATGATGCCGTGGAGGCCTCACCGGCCCGTACTACTCCCACCGCTAGCCAGGCCATCCCTCTACTCACCCTGTTATTCTGCGGTGATGGCAGCCTCACACCGCAGCCGAACTAGTGAACCCTCGTACTCCTCTCCGCGCGGGCTTCCACTGCTGCGTCTTCCCCGGCTCCATGTCGTCCCCTTCCTAGGCCTCATCACCGTCCACCGCCCTGGTGCTCTCGGTGCGGCGTGGTCAACGTGGTCAACGACCGACTTCCATCAGAAGAGTACTGTACATGGAGAGGCTGACAGCTGGGTCCACGGCGGCCGCAAGGAAGTGCCTCCTTATTATACGTGCAAAATAATTATTCCTCCACCTGATAGCAGGGACCCACCGGACGGGCCACCTTATTTCGCGAAAAAAAATGTTTCCCCCTGACTGTTGGGGCCCACCAGCTACATCTTTGCACGCAAGGAAGTGCGTCCGGGCAAAAAAACGATTCGCCCCCTTGACTGCTGGGACCCACCAGCTACATCTTCGCACGCAAGGAAGTGCCTGACAGATGGGACCCACCTGGTCAAAGCGTACGTAGCATTGTCATTCCGGTCTCGAATGTGTATGTACATATTGGTCGAAGTAGAGGCACGCACGTGTCTTAGTAGAGGCGCGCACGTGTCGTAGTATAGGCGCACACGTAGCATGTACACGTACGTACATCGGCCAGTGTGCAAGAAAGAAAATACGGCCATGTACGTACATACGGGCGGGGTCTCGAATGCCTACTCGTGCATATATACGTACGGCCAGGGCTCGTGTACTAGGTCGGAATGGAGAAACAGCATCGTCATCGTGTTCATGGGTAGCCAACCGGCTGGGTCGGAATGGAATGCGTCGCTGTGTTCATCAGGAGGGCTTGGACGGAACATGTGATGGAAACGAGGCCTGGCGTACCACAGAACGGAGGAAACGGCCTTGTGTTCGACCGGCCATGTTCAAAACGGGATCTTGTTCATCAGGAGGGGTCTGGCGTACAGCAAAACGGAGGAAACGGACCTCCTACGGAAGAAACGGGGGTCTTGTTGATCGGGAGGGGTGTGGCGTACCGCAAAATGGACGAAATGGACTTGTGTTGGAGCGCTACGGTCGAAACGGGGGTCCTGTTCATCGGGAGGGGTGTGGCGTACCGCAAAACGGGACTCCACGGGATACTGTTCATCTCCACCGTCGACCTCCTCCAGCCTCCACGGGCTACTGTTCATCCACCGTCGACCTCCTCCAGCCTCCACCTGCGACTGTTCATCCATGGGCTCCTGTTCATCCAGCCTCCACCGCGCGCTACTCCACCGGCTACTGTTCAACCACCCCTCTGCATGGACTCATGTTCAACCACCCCTCCATGGGCTACTATTCATCCACCCCTCCACCATCTACTGTTCATCTAGCCCTCCACGGGGTCGTCTTGTTCATCCAGCCCTCCACGGGGTCCTGTTCATCCAGCCGCAACTGGCTCGATCGATCCGGGTCCTGTTCATCCAGAGGCAATGCCACGGGTCCTGTTCATC
>NC_041381.1:103354542-103383474 GCF_002162155.2 Triticum dicoccoides | reverse complement strand
ACTGTTCATCCAGAGGCAGCATCGATCGGCTTCAGTTAGCAGCAATAGCGAAGGAATCGCTCGATCGCTCGGGTTCAGTAACGCGTAGCCTGCAGTGCAATCGCTCGGGTTCAGTTAGGCGACGCCTCGCTCGGGTTAAGTTAGAGCCCAACGCCTCGCACACATGCGCGTACGTGTATGAGAGAAACGCGCATCGCTCGGCCCTTGACCACCCACCATAACCAGGAACTCCCCGAAATTTTCCTTGCCCTCGCTTCTACCACGGTTTTTTCCATCATGGACAGCCCAAAGAATGTCATGCAGCTGCGTCTCCGGCCCGCCCAAGATGAAAAGCCCATTTTCTGTCATGATTTTTTGTCATAGAAGTAGGAGCCCACCACATCTATGATGATACCGGGTTTTGTCACAATTATCATCATAGAAGTGTCATAAGTATGACAGGAAAAAATCGTTCGGCCCAAAATGCCACGGATGTGTCTTTTTTTGTAGTGAGTGTTCCATGACATTACCAAAATTATCATCACGGAAGTGTCCACTTCCATGACAATAAATGTCGCATCATGGAAGTGCTTTCGTCAAGGGTAACCGACATGTGGCATCCACCGTAACGGGTGCCATTAAGCTATCGGGTTCCGGTTTGGATCCGATAACCCGTTAACAGCCCGAACCAATGGGGATTTTCCATGTGTAAAATTCTCAATGGCCAGAGGAACCACGTGTCAGCTCAATGTTAGGATAGATGTCATCTACTCATTGGACGGGAGGTGCCTATGATACGTTGAAACGTGGCACGGCCCAACCGAGGCCCATTTAGGTGAAAAGGCTGGCACGTTTGACTTGGTCAAAAGGTAGTGGGCCGGCACATAGAAATCCTGTTAATGGCCTATTTGCATATAGCCCATTTATAGCCCGCTAACTCACGACCTGTTATCGCCTATCCGAATTGGGACCAGTAGCATTATCTGAGCCTTCCAATGTGATTCCAGTCCATTTTAACTTTTGGCCCATGTATGGCCCATGATGTCTTTCGCCCCATACGAGGTCCTTTGTAACTCTTTGCCCTTTAAAGGAATGTGGTGAAACTGGCCCATAATGAACAGTGTAACGCTTTACACCCATTAACGGCCCATTATTCTGTTGGGCCATTTCTAGCCCGTGTTAACTTTCGGCCTTCTAAGGGCCAATTTTTTCTTGGGCTCATTTCCAGCATTCGGTTACTTACGGCCCGTTATTGGCATGTTCTGCTTGTAGGCCAAATTCAGCCTGTGGTTACACTCGGCCCGTTTGTGGCCCGTTAACCCGTTGGGTTGTTTTCATAGCGTCGTCGAATACGACCCATTAACGACATGTGATGCCTCTCGATAGAATTAAGCCCGTTATACATTTCGGCCTATTAACGGCCCGTTATGGCCGGGCCATAAACACATGATTTCCACTCTAGCCCATTTACGGCCCATTTTGCTGGTCGTTATTGGTCCACGAATAATATGGACCGTATAAGGCTATCGGCGTTCTAGATACAGGGTACCCAGACTTGCCTGTCTGCGGCTCGCGGAGCGGCTCCCTCAACGGCCTGGTACGGCCCAGTTTTGACATTAACAACCCAAGAACCTCGTGAGGGGCCAAGCCTCGTGAGGCGGACGACATCAAGAACTCCAAAGGGCTCCAGAGGTGCGTAGATTTCTATGCAAGGCTCACCTTGCGATGTTCGGATGATGTGAGCCATGACAACCAAGGCCAGGTGGGCGCCAGGCGGGAACCAGCAGGCGCAGAGTACCAGTTTCCTCTTTGGTGCAAAGGAGGCAAGCAGCTGGCGCGGAGTCCCGAGGAAGCAGCCAAAGGTTTCCATTCTTGTGCAAAAAGACCAAGACCGCCAGGACGGCATGATGGAGGTCATCGCCGAGCCCACCGCAGCATCATGACCAGAGGCTTTTGCAGGCGAAGAACACATTAGCCAAGATAAGATGTACTTGATGTCTCCCTTCAAATTTGGCCGTTGTGGGATCCCTTCCCGCATCCATTTGGGAAGAGGACCAAGGACACTATAAATAGGACCTAGACACCACCATGGAGAGGGGGCCGAGGGGATCCAATCCACCCTCACCAGCTCACCAACTCACTTGAGCCCAAGAACACGCCTCCTGAGGTTGTTCTCCACTGTACTAGTTCTTCCTCATCCCCTCGAGGCAAATCCACCACAAAGCAGGAGTAGGGTTTTACACCACAAGGTGACCCGAACCTGGGTAAACTGTTGTGTCCCGTTTCCTTCGAGCTCGACATGTTAGGTTGTGAGATTAGTGAGTTGGTAGGCTGGGGAGAGTGAGATCTTAACACACACCCCAGAGTTCAAACCTCTCAAGGGTTTGCGGAACCCGTAATCTGACATTTGGCGCGCCAGGTAGGGGTGCATTGAAGACCCACCGCTCCGTCCGCTGCGCTCCAATGCTGGCCCCAATGGCAAGCGCACCAATGCCGACCGGACCGTCACGCACCTTTGGTGGAGCCATGGGCCACCAGGCTTTCGCCCCCGCTCTACGGCGGGTGCAGTGTCCACCCAAGTTCAGGCCGGAGCTGCCGCCCCGGTACGGCGGCACGGCAGATCCGGCTGGCTTCCTCCAGGCGTACGAGGAGGCAGTTTGGGTAGTCGGCGGGAACGACAAGGTCATGGCCAACTGGCTCCCCAAGTCCCTCGTGGGTGTGCCACGCGCCTGTCTGCTCAACTTGCCAAAATCTTATGTGGCTTCCTGGGACGAGCTGCACAGCCTCTTCATCGTGCGATTCACAGCGTCGGTGCCCCACGCTGTTGCGGCCCTCCTCGGTGCCTCGCAAGCGCCACCCTCGAACCGCCACGTCAAGCAGTTCTTCCGCCAAGTGGGTGCCTCCTGCATGCAGCCGGGGGCTCCCCCGGGCTGGGCGGTGCCCAAGGCCGACCTCACCTTCAGTTCGGAGGACCCTCCCACTTCCACAACGGGCACAGCCGCGCTCGCGATGCTCTGCACCCCCACCATCTACAATGTGGCAGTAACCAAGACCCTCATCGATGGTGGTGCCAGCCTCAACGTGCTCTCTATGGAGGTGTTCGGCTTGCTCCATGTACCTTATGGCCAGATACACCCCACCAAGCCCTTCTCCAGTGTCAGCGACGGCTCCACAGCCCCTAGGGCAGATCCGCCTCCCCGTCACCTTCGGGACCCGCGACAACTACCATGCCGAGCTTATCAACTTCGACATCGCCCGGATCAGCCTCCCATACAACACCATCCTTGGGTACCCAGCTCTAGCCAAGTTCATGGTAGCAACTCACCCAGCCTACAACCTCATGAAGATGTCAAGGAGCAACAGCGTTCTTACGGTGGTAGAGGACACCAAGGATGCGCTGCTGGCCCTCAAACTTACATTCAAGACCGCGGCAACCGCCCAGCCGAGTGGGAAAGGAGCCCCGGAGGCCCCGGGGGCCGCACCAGCCAAGAAGAAGCGGTTATTTTCTCAACATCAAGCTAAGACAAAACAAGTACCAGTTGATTAAGATGGAGCGTCTAGCGCTGTCTTCACGATAGGTGTTGGCCTCCCTCCGGACCAGGAGAGGGCATTGGTCAGCTTGTTGTGCACCAACAAGGAAGTGTTCGCATGGGAGCCCAGGGACATAGTTGGGTTCCGAGGGGGATAATCGAGCACCACCTGAGGGTGTGCCCAAATGTGCGCCTAGTGAAGTAGAAGGCACGACGATAGTCCATCGAGAAGAAAGCGTTCATCATCCAAGAGACCCGCAAGCTGCAAGATGCTGGTGTCATCTAGGAGGTGCGATACTCGGAGTAGCTGGCGAACCCGGTCATTGTCCCCAAGAAGGGTGGGAAGGAGTGCATGTGTGTCGACTTCACCAAACTCAACAAGGGTTGCCCTCAGGACCCCTTCCTACTCCTGGGCATCGACCAGATCGTCGACTCCACTGCTAAGTGTGATCTGTTGTGCTTCTTGGACGTTCTTGACCCCATGCGGGGTGTACTGCTACACCTGCATGCCATTCGGACTGTGTAATGTTGGGGCCACCTTTCAGCAGCTAATGCACATCGCACTGGGCCAACAGCTCGGGGGGAACGTTGAGGCCTACGTCGATGACATAGTGGTGAAATCTCGAGAGGCAAGGACCCTGATCGAGGACCTGGAGGAAACATTTGCCAGCCTACGCAAGCCTGCGGCTCAACCCCAAGAAGTGTGTGTTTGGTGTCCCCTTCGGCAAGCTGTTGGGTTTCTTGGTGTCACACGAAGGAATCGATGCCAACCTGGAGAAAGTCAAGGCCATAGAAGACATGAGCCCACCACGAACCCTCAAGGAGATGTAGAAGCTGGCGGGCTGTGTGACCTCGCTGGGGCGCTTCATGTCCAAGTTAGGGGAGTGTGCCCTCCTGTTCAGCCTGTGGAAAACCGAACTGAAAATCCAAAACCGAACCAAAAAAACAAACCGAACCGAATTTCGGTTTTCCCAGGTTTTGGTTTCAGTTTCAGTTTTCAATTTCAAAAACCATATAACCTTCGGTTTTTTCGGTTAGAAACCGACAGTTTTTCGGTTAAAATGAATTAAACCGAAACTAGCTTTGTTGTGTGTTAAACAACCAAAGCCCTGAGTTGAATCCTCCCGTCACCCCTCATTTTATAGCCATCCACCCATCTCAATCCTGCTCGCTCCGCGAGGTGGTACTAAATTGCGTGGCGCGGCTGGCGCCTGAGTTGGAGGCTAGCGCCTGGCACTTGGGCCCTTGGCTGCCCAATGCATGCGCTGGGCTGGCACTGCGCTTGGACCAGGAGCCTGGAGGCTACAGGCTAGCGCTATGGTATTTCGTGGCATTTTTTCACGTACAAAAAACCTAGAGGCTACCGTAGCGCACGTGGTGCTCTTTCCGTGTCTTATCCTTAAAATTTTCCTAGTACGTGCATACATCTCTGTCAACAGCTCAACGCCTAATCAGAAACAGTCATATATGCTTCGATCTGGTGCACGTCGTACATGATACATATATGCCCCACCAAATCATGTATGACATCTAATGATTTAATCTATGTACATAGTTCTCAAAAGAAAAAACTAACCTACATACACAAATTGAATCATGTCACAAAAAAATTATGCATTGTTCAAAAATTCGCGTCAACTTTGGTTATTTTGGTTATTACCGAAACCGAACCGAAATTAAACGGTTATTACTGAAACCGGACCGTATCTATCTATAAAACCGTATAAACCAAAGTATAAAAACCATATAAACCAAACCGAACCAAACCGAAAAAACCGAATACATACCCTGACCTCCCGTTCTTCAAATTGATGAAAAAGAAGGGGTCGTTCGAGTGAAACCTTGAAGCTGATGCGGCTTTCCAAGACCTCAAGAGATACCTCACCAGCCCACCGGTGATGGTGGCACCGCATCCCCTCGAGCCCTTGGTGCTCTACTTGGCCGCCACGCCTCACTCTGCCAACGCCGCTCTAGTGGCGCTCAGGGAAGAGTGCCCGACCGAGGGCCCATGGAGGGGCTCCTTGATGTCTACTATGCAACCTTCTTCTTGTAGACGTTGTTGGGCCTACAAGTGCAGAGGTTTGTAGGACAGTAGCAAATTTCCCTCAAGTGGATGACCTAAGGTTTATCAATCCATGGGAGGCATAGGATGAAGATGGTCTCTCTCAAACAACCCTGCAACCAAATAACAAAGAGTCTCTTGTGTCCCCAACACACCCAATACAATGGAAAATTGTTTAGGTGCACTAGTTTGGCGAAAAGATAGTGATACAAGTGCAATATGGATGGTAGATAAAGGTTTTTGTAATCTGAAAATATAAAAACAGCAAGGTAACTAATGATAAAAGTGAGCACAAATGGTATTGCACTGCTAGGAAACAAGGCCTAGGGTTCATACTTTCACTAGTGCAAGTTCTCTCAACAATAATAACATAATTGGATCATATAACAATCCCTCAACAAGCAACAAAGAGTCACTCCAAAGTCAATAATAGCAGAGAACAAACAAAGAGATTATTGTAGGGTACGAAACCACCTCAAAGTTATCCTTTTTGATCGATCTATTCAAGAGTGCGTAGTAAAATAACACGAAGCTATTCTTTCTGTTCAATCTATCATAGAGTTCATACTAGAATAACATCTTAAGACACAACCTCAATCCATTACAAGAGAGTAGAGGGGGAGAAACATCATAAGATCCAACTATAATAGCAAAGCTTGCGATGCATCAAGATCGTGCCGAATCAAAAACACGAGAGAGAGAGAGAGAGAGAGAGAGAGAGAGATCAAACACATAGCTACTGGTATATACCCTCATCCCTGAGGGTGAACTATTCCCTCCTTGTCATGGAGAGCTCCGAGATGATGAAGATGGCCACCGGTGAGGGATCCCCCCTACGGCAGGGTGCTGGAACAGGGTACCGATTGGTTTTTGGTGGCTACAGAGGCTTGCGGCGGCGGAACTCCTCATCTATTGTGCTCCTTGATGTTTTTAGGGTACGTGAGTATATATAGGCGAAAGAAGTCGGTCAGGGGAGCCACAAAGGGCACACGAGGGGGGCGCGCCCAGGGGGGTAAGGCGCGCCCTGGACCCTCATGGCCACCTCATTGCTTCCCTGACGTCCACTCCTAGTCTCCTGGATTGCGTTTGTTCCAAAAACGATTCTCCCGAAGTTTTCATTCCGTTTGGACTCCGTTTGATATTCCTTTTCTGCGAAACACGGAAATAGGCAAAAAAATAGCAACTTGGATTGGGCCTCCGATTAATAGGTTAGTCCCAAAAATAATATAAAAGTGTATAATAAAGCCCATTAAACATCCAAAACAGATAATATAATAGCATGAATACTTCATAAATTATAGATACCTTGGAGACGTATCACTCCTCGGCACCGCGCAAGCTGCCGCAGCCCCAGGACGGAGCTCATGAGGCCTCAACTGCACCGCTGGACCACGTTACTCCTGAGGCCCCATCCGACCCCCAGCCGGCGGGGCTCATGAGGTCGTGTCTGATGCGGCGAATAGCAAGACTCCTGAAGGCCCACACCCTCGAGAAATACAGGACCTCACCAACACCTCCTCCCTCATCGAGCATCCGATCTACTTTGTCAGTATGGTTCTACGGGAGGCACGGGTGCGCTACCCCATGCCGCAAAAGCTCTTGCTCGTGCTCCTCGTCGCCTCTCGGAAGCTGCACCACTACTTCCAGGGCCACCCCATCAAGGTCGTCTCCGCCTACCCATTGGAGAGAGTACTTCGGAGTCCTAACACCGCTGGAAGGGTCACGGAATGGAACATTGAGCTGCAGGCATTCTAGCAGGAGTTCAGCACCACCAGGCTCATCAAGGGCGCGACCCTCGCAGATTTAATGGCGGAATGGACTGATGCCCTGACTGCGGAATATGCGAGGATCGCTCCCTCTTGCCCGGAGACAAGGCGCTGGACGGGTGGATCATGTACTTCGACAGTGCGTTCGCACGTCATGGTGCGGGGGCTGGGGCAGTGCTCATCTCACCCACCAAGGACAAGCTCTGCTATGCTGTGCAGCTCTGCTTCTAGCAGGGCGAGAAGGTCTCCAAAATCATCGCAGAGTTTGAGGGCCTGCTTGCCGGCCTCAGGGCTGCAGCAGCATTAGGGGTGAGGCGCCTCACCATCAGGGGCGACTCCCAGATCCTCGTCAACTTCTCCAACAAAGAGTATACCCCAAAGGACGAGCACATGGAGGCGTACCTGGAAGAGGTACGCAAAACGAAAAAGCGATTCTTGAGCTTAGAATTGTAACATGTGCCGCGAGGCACGGACAAGGAGGCGGACGACATTGCCAAAAGGGCGTCCTGGCGCCTGCCTCAAGAGTCGGGCATGTTTGAGGAGCGACTCTTCCAACCATCAGCAGCTCCCACTACCGCGGAACTAGCACACCCTCAGGAGGATCTCCCCCGATCCCCTGTGGTAGGTGCCCCCGCCTGCGGCCCGACCTCGGGGGCTCGTCTGCTCCTCGCGCTCAAGCCCCAGGAGGGGTGCTGCACCGAGGAATTCAAGGTGTACTTGCTTCAGGGGACCCTGCCAGAGAAGGAGGAATATGCAGAGCACGTGGTTCGCCAGGCCACGACATACTACATCCAGGATGGTGAGTTGTACTGTAAGCGGCCCAAGGATGTTTATATACGATGCATATCTAGGGAACAGGGGCTCGAGCTACTAGCTGACATACACGGTGGGGACTGCGGGCACCACTCTTCATCACGCACCCTCACGGGCAAGGCGTTCCTGAGAGGATCGAGAAGAGGTGTCTAGAGGGGGTGATTAGACACTAAGTGCTAAAAGTAGCAGTTTTTAATTTCTCTAATTTTAAGTGGAGTTTAGGCACAAGTTTAACAAACACAATACATATCAAGCAAGCATGCAAAGAGTATATGAGCAGCGGAAACTAAAGCATGCAACTTGCAAGAATGTAAAGGGAAGGGTTTGGAGAATTCAAACGCAATTTGGAGACACGGTGATTTTTGAGCCGTGGTTCCGATAGGTGGTGCTATCGTACATTCACGTTGATGGAGACCTCAACCCACAAAGGGTAATGGCTGCGCGAGTCCACGGAGGGCTCCACCCAAAAAGGGTCCACGAAGAAGCAACCTTGTCTATCCCACCATGGCCGTCACTCACGAAGGACTTGCCTCACTAGAGGTAGATCTTCACGAAGTAGGCGATCTCCTTGCCCTTACAAACTCCTTGGTTCAACTCCACAATCTTGTCGGAGGCTCCCAACTGACACCTAGCCAATCTAGGAGACACCACTCTCCAAGAAGTAACAAATGGTGTGTTGATGATGAACTCCTTGCTCTTGTGCTTCAAATGATAGTCTCCCCAACACTCAACTCTCTCTCACGGGATTTGGATTTTGTGGAAAGAAGATTTGAGTGGAAAGCAACTTGGGGAAGGCTAGAGATCAAGATTCATATGGTAGGAATGGAATATCTTGGTCTCAACACATGAGTAGGTGGTTCTCTCTCAGAAATGGTAAGTTGGAAGTGTAGGTTTGTTCTGATGGCTCTCCTCACGAATGAAGAGGGGGTGGAGGGGTATATATAGCCTCCACACAAAATCTAACCATTACACACAATTTACCAATCTCGGTGGGACCGAATTGAGAAACTCGGTCTGACCGATTCAGTAAACATAGTGACCGTTAGGATTTTCGGTGGGATTGACATGCAACTTGGTAGGACCGATATGGTTAGGGTTAGGGCATAACGTAATCTCGGTGAGACCGATTACACAAACTCGGTAGGACCGATTTTGGTAATAAGCTAACCAGAGAGTTGGTCAGGTAAACTCGATGTGACCGATTCGCTAATCTCGGTGAGACCAAAATGTCACGAAAAGGACACGGAGAGTTTACATTGTAATCTCGGTAGGACCGATTACTCAAACTTGGTGGAACCGGTTCTGGTAATGGACATACACAGAGAGATTGCAATCCCATCTCGTTGAGACCGAGATCCCTATTGGTGAGACCGATTTGCCTAGGGTTTGTGGCAATGGCTATGACATCTGAACTCGGTGGCGCCGGATAGAAAGAATCGGTGGGGCCGAGTTAGAATATTGGTTTAGGTCATATGTGGATGTGGGAAAGTAGTTGAGGGTTTTGGAGCATATCACTAAGCACTATGAAGCAAGAACCTCATTAAGCAACACCTCATCCATTCTTGATAGTATTGGCTTTTCCTATAGACTCAATGTGATCTTGGATCACTAAAATAGAAAATGCAGAGTCTTGAGCTTGAAGCTTGAGCCAATCCTTTGTCCTTAGCACCATGAAGGGGTTCCACATCCTTTTGTCCATGCCACTTCATTGTTGAACTTATCTGAAACATATTAGGTAAAAGTGTTAGTCCAACAAGAGATATGTTGATATTAATTACCAAAATCACCCAAGGAGCACTTGTGATTTCAATCTCCCCCTTTTTGGTAATTGATGACAATCATACATCAAAGCTTTAGATAGAGGATATCTAGAGAATAACAAGTAAAGCTTTGGAAAGACATGTAACATGCATGGGCTCCCCCTACATGTATGCAATCATGTGAATATGGAATAGGGAAGCATGTGAATGCATAATCATGACAAAGCAGGCAATGTGTTAGATGTATCTTGGCTATATGATCGGAGTAAAGAATTGTGGGAAATGTACCTTCATGCTCATGAGTCCTTCTTGCAAACAATATGTACATTAGCAAGAATTCCTCATACACATGACTATGATGCATATACTTACCTTGTGGTCTTGAGTTGGCTTAGGATGGGATGAACCTGTGAAAATAAGGTTAGATAACACAGATGCATCTACTAGCTGGAGCAAACAAGAAGAAACCACAAGAATACCAAGACTGGGATGACATGTAGAGAGTGAGTACCAAGTACCACATTGGATTAGACATGTCCCCAAAGGTAAAGATATGCAATGAATTTAAAGACTTTCTTTCCCTTGAATGTCTTGCTCCCCCTAAATCTAGCATGGGATACTAGGAGAAGATAGGGAACAGAAGATCAGAGCTAAAAGAAACAAATGAACAGAGATAATGCAAATAAGCACATATGAACATGTATTTCCCCTCTACAAGACAAATAAGCACATATGAACATGTCTTTCCCCACTAGAAGACATGTAACATCTCTCCTCTTGAACACCAAGCATCTGGGATCCTTGAAGATTACTCTCCCCTTGAGTCTTCTCTCCCCCTAGAGATATGATAAAGTATTGATGTGATCTCTCTCTATAGATAAAGTTTTGATGTGATCTCTCTCTCCCCCTTTGACATCAATTTCCAAGAAGGGTCTTCTGGATTTGTTGTCACATGGGTTTGGTCCTTGAGTCACAGATCAAAGCAGCAAGAAAATTGTGATGCTGGTAGAGGACAAGATTCATTGAGTGGAGTTGGTTTAAGAAAACACAGGTACAAGCGGCAAGTTGTTTTTCCTGTTGTGAAATTGGTGGCACCGGGTTGTATGCTTCGGTAGCACAAAAAGGATTCGGTTGGACCGAGTATAATAGGCCGGTGTGACCGAGTTCATTATAGAGAAAACACTTGTCACCTCAGCTCACTAGACAAGTAAGATCTCACAAGGATTTGCAAGGAATTAACTGAATGATTTGCAATGAATTGGATGCAGGGAATGCAGAACAGAAAGTAAAAAGAAGAAACTTAAAATAAATCTAGATGAAGTTTTTTTTTGAAAGGGGAAACAAATATGCATGAGACAAATGCAAGAGCACAGAAAGGAACACGAGAGAACTTCATCTAGAATTGGTCGGCAACAAAGTCACCTATGTTAGAGTACATTGACTTAGGAGTCAAGTGAGAACACTTGATCATAGGCCATACTCATTGTTTAAGCTCAAAATGGGGTTACTGAGGGAGTCCCGGACTAGGGGGTGTCCGGATAGCCGAACTATCATCATCGGCCGGACTCCAAGACTATGAAGATACAAGATTGAAGACTTCGTCCCGTGTCCGGATGGGACTTTCCTTGGTGTAGAAGGCAAGCTTGGCGATACGGATATGTAGATCTCCTACCATTGTAACCGACTTTGTGTAACCCTAGCCCTCTCCGGTGTCTATATAAACCGGATGGCCTTAGTCCATAGGACGAACAACAATCATACCATAGGCTAGCTTCTAAGGTTTAGCCTCCTTAATCTCGTGGTAGATCCACTCTTGTAACACACATCATCAATATTAATCAAGCAGGACGTAGGGTTTTACCTCCATCAAGAGGGCCCGAACCTGGGTAAAACATCGTGTCCCTTGTCTCCTGTTACCATCCGCCTAGACGCACAGTTCGGGACCCCCTACCCGAGATCTGCCGGTTTTGACACCGACATTGGTGCTTTCATTGAGAGTTCCTCTGTGCCGTCACCATCAGGAAGGATGCCTTTTCCCGTCTTTAAAGATGGCACCATCGTCAAGGGAGCTTTGGCCGCCGGCCAGACTATCCGGCTAGGCGGTTTTCTTATGACCGCCTGTTCGGCCATCGCTCCGACAATGACCTCTCAGGTCATTAAAAGCGATCTTCACGTCATCTCGGAATTCGCCGAGCAGCTAGATCCGATTGAGCTCTCCTTCGTAAACGAGCTCTTGGATCGCATCGCCGCCCTGGGAGTCGCTACCGACTATGATCAGATTGGGATTAAAACCAATCTGAGAGAAATTAACTCTCCCTAGGTTACCCACCATGTTGTTGTGGTAGAGGAACAATGTGGCGACTCTTCTTCTATGTAAAAAACCAACTATGTCCGGATTCCCGATCCCTCCATGCCGGATTCCCGCGGAGGGACGGACGCTAATCAAATACTGAACCTAAAGTCAGGCATCGGACCAGATTCGTTGGAAAGCGTCCAGCAAACCAAGCTTCCGAATCCGGAAGCTTCTTGGCCTTTGAGCCTCAGATCGAGCGGGGTTCCGAACATGATTCCACCCGCCCACCCAAACATAAGCAATCTATCTCAAATACGGCAAGAGCCCGATGAAACAGTACATCATTACTGGGCCAGATTCCTCCTGGTTATGAACAAGATAAAGGACTGCCGTGAAGAAAGCGCGATTTCAATCTTCTGCAACAATTGCACGGACAAGGGAATCATAAACGCCATCAGTCGTCACGAAGTTACATGCTTCACTGACCTAGCGACCATTGTACAAAAATACTACGCGATGGAAAGTGCCTGGAAAACCGAAACTAGGTTTTGGGACAATCCGGCCCTGAATACAACCCTAGTCCGAAATAAAAGGGTGCGTCATACTCAAGCACCTGGGTTAAAAACCAAAAAGCAAAAAAACCCTAAAGGGTACGGAACCGTACTAGAGGGATGGCTCAACGGACCCTGCAAAATCCACAGTACGAAGGGCGCCACTCCAACACATAGCCTTCGAGCATGTTGGATATTACGGCAGGTGGCCAAAAGTAGCGAAGGCTTTTTAGCCCCGGGCAATCAGCCCAGTAGCACCAGTACGGTATTAACAGTCTTTGAGACTTTCGCATCAAATAACATGCGGAAACGAACAATCCGCAGCCTCGCCAAAGTCTACCAAGTAGCAACAACAAATCCATGGAGTGACACGGCTATCACCTTCAATGCCAACGATGAACCTAAATTCCGAACAGCTAGAGCACCAGCCGCATTGGTCCTCAGTCCGATAGTGGACGGCTTTCGTCTTACCAAAGTACTCATGGATGGCGGCAGCGGATTAAACCTCATCTACGAAGAAACCCTTCAAAAAATGGAAATTGATTGGAGCCCCATCGAGCGGAGCAGCACAACCTTCAGGGGAATAATCCCTAGTCGAGAAGTACGCTGCACAGGAAAAATCACACTAGATGTAGTGTTCGGCTCGCCGGACAATTACAGGTCCGAAGAGGTCACGTTCCAAGTGGCCCCATTCGGCAGTGGATATCACGCCTTGTTAGGGCGAGAGGCATTCACAATCTTCCAAGCTATACCCCATTACGGGTACATGAAGCTCAAAATGCCCGGACCCAATGGAATAATCACTCTCGCCAGTGATCCAGATACAGCACTCCGCGCTGAAAATAAGACAGCCGCACTGGCCCCAGAGGCATTATCCGAAGCCCTAGCGGCAGAGGAATTAACTGTGTTGCGCTCCATGGTGGATAGGGACAATGTGATACTCGATAAGAGGTCCAAGTCCACCTCTTTTAAACCAGCAGACGAAATAGTCAAATTTCAGGTCCATCCAACGGACCCCACAAAGACGGCATCCATTGGGGCACAATTAAATCCTGATGTAGAAGCCGCACTACGAGAATTCCTTCGGGAAAATTGGGACATTTTTTCCTGGCACCCTTTAGACATGCCAGGAATCCCACGCAGGCTGGCAGAGCACAGCCTAAATATCCTAAAAGGATTCAAGCCAGTCAAACAAGCTCTTCGGCGATTTTCCGAACCCAAAAGACAGGCAATGGGAGAGGAGCTAGCCAAACTCTTAGAAGCCGGATTCATCAGAGATATCAAACATCCGGACTGGCTAGCCAACTGGTAATGGTACCAAAAAGGGACAAATCATGGCGCCTCTGCATCGATTTCAAAGACCTTAACAAGGCCTGTCCAAAGGACCCTTTCCCTCTCCCTCGCATCGACCAAATCATCGATGCTACCGCAGGGCACGATTCGTTGTGCTTCCTCGATGCATACTCCGGATACCATCAAATCAAGATGGCGGAAAAAGACCAGGCCGCAACGACATTCATTACTCCATATGGGCCATTCTGCTTCAACCCAATGCCCTTCGGACTCAAAAACGCCGGCGCAACATATCAGCGCATGATTCAGACATGTCTGGCTACCCAGATAGGCAAAACAGTAGAGGCATACATACGATGTGGTCGTCAAGACCAAACACGTCGAAACTCTAGTAGACGACTTGAGGGTGACATTTGACAACCTTCGAGCATATGACATTAAGCTCAACCCGGAAAAATGTGTCTTCGGAGTACCAGCCGGAAAGCTTTTGGGCTTCATTGTATCCGGTAGAGGAATTGAAGCAAACCCAGCCAAGATCCGAGCTCTGTCACAATTGGATATCCCAAAATACCTCAAGCAAATACAAAAACTAACTGGGTGCCTAGCGGCTCTAAGCCACTTCATCTCCCGTTTGGGAGAAAAGGCTCTCTATCGCCTCCTCCGGCGCACCGAACACTTCGAATGGACGGATGCCGCCACGGCTGGACTCGAAGAAATCAAGGCCATACTGGCAACAAATCCGGTCCTGGCCGCGCCCAACCTGGGCGAACCTATGTTATTATATATCGCAGCAACACATCAAGTTGTCAGCGCGGTACTCGTCATCGAACGAGAAACAGAAGGGCACAGATTCCCTCTTCAAAAACCAGTGTACTACGTATCCACTGTCTTAACTCCATGCAAGTCCCGGTACCCACATTATCAAAAGATAGCGTATGCGGTGTTCATGGCATCCCGGAAGCTGCCACACTACTTTCAAGAGTGTTCCATAACGGTGGCCTCTGAAGTACCTCTCAACGATATTATAAACAATCGCGACGCAACGGGCAGGATTGCAAAATGGGCCATTGAGCTGTTACCATTTGACATAACCTACAAACCACGGCGAGCTATAAAGTCGCAAGTCCTAGCTGACTTCGTCGCCGAATGGACCGAAGCCAAACTCCCTAAAGAGTACGGCGCGTACTCCAATTGGATCATGCATTTCGACGGATCCAAAATGTTGGCTGGCTTGGGGGCTGGCGTCGTCCTGACGTCCCCAACTGGAGACACAGTCCAATACGTACTTCAAATAATGTACATGGACTCCAACAACGCAGCCGAATACGAGGCCCTTCTACACGGCCTCCGGATGGCAATATCCATGGGCATTCAACGTCTAGAGGTGCGCGGGGATTCAAACCTCGCAATATCCCAAGTAAATGGAGACTTTGACGCCAAAGATCCGAAAATGGCATCTTACCGCAATGCCGTCCTAAAAATGTCAGCTCGGTTTGAAGGACTCGAATTCCACCAGGTAGCCCGGGATAATAACCAGGCAGCAGACGTGTTAGCACGCATCGGTGCAAAACGCGACGCCGTGCCTCCAAACACCTTCCTGGAATGGCTCTTTAAGCCATCCGTATTATGGGAAGAGGAGCCCGGAAATAACAATCCGGAGCTAGCTGCATCACCTAACTCAGACAATTCTGACACAATCGGCGGCTCAGCCAATGAAATAACACCTTCAGCCCACGAAATAATGGCAGTAATTGCCCCGTGGACGAAACCATTCCTAGCCTACTTAATTAGGCAGGAACTTCCCGAAGACCAAAACGAGGCCCACTGCATAGTTCGGCGATCTAAAGCCTACAAGGTCCATGAGGGAGAACTTTATAAGAAAAGCACAACCGGAGTCCTTCAAAGGTGTATCTCCAAAGAGGAGGGGCGAAATCTCCTAGCTGAAATTCACGCTGGACTCGGTGGGCACCATGCGGCAGCCCGGGCCCTTGTAGGCAAGGCCTTCCGTACAGGATTTTGTTGGCCAACAGCCCGGGCAGATGCTCAGGACTTAGTCCAATGATGCGTCGATTGCCAGCTCTTTGCTAATCAGAGCCACATGCCACCCACCGCCCTCAAAACTATACCCATCACCTGGCCGTTCGCGGTCTGGAGGCTTGACATGGTTGGACCCCTTAAAGGGGGAACCCACAAGCACAAATACTTATTGGTCATGGTGGACAAATTCACCAAATGGATTGAAGCCAAGCTGGTTAAAACGGCAGAATTCAGACCTGTGATAGACTTCATATCCGGGGTAGTACACCGTTTTGGCGTCCCCCACAGCATTATCACTGATAACGGCACGAATTTCACAGCCGACGAGGTTAAACTTTGGTGCAAAAACATGGGCATCAAGCTCGACTACGCTTCAGTCTATCACCCCCAAACTAACGGTCAAGTCGAGCGAGCAAATGGTCTAATCATGAGCGGCATCAAATCCAGACTAGTGCGGTCCCTCAAGGAATCTAACACGCACTGGGTAGAGGAGCTCGACTCCGTACTCTGGGGGCTACGGACCACGCCAAACCGAACTACCGGATTCACACCATTTTTTATGGTGTACGGCGCAGAGGCAGTTCTGCCCTGCGATATAATTCATGACTCACCTCGCGTGCGCATGTACGAAGAAAGAGAAGCCGAGCTGGATCGGCAGGACAGTTTGGACGCCTTAGAGGAGGAGCGGGACGTGGCAAAAGCTCGTTCCGCATTTTATCAACAGCAGGCTCGAAGATATCAAAGCAGAGAAGTACAGGCCAAAGCTTACAATGTTGGCGAACTTGTTCTATGCCTGCCGGACAAGAAAAAGGACAAACTTAAGCCCAAGTGGGAAGGTCCCTTCATCATCGACCAGGTCCTGACCGGCAGAGCATACCGTCTACGTAACGCATCTGACAACCGACTCGAGCCGAACCCATGGAACGCAGCCCGTCTCCGAAGAATCTACGCCTAACGCCGGACTCAGAGTTCGTCTCACTCCTCCGTCCACCTTTTTACATTTTCACAGTCTCTTGTCCCCCTCCTTCTTCTCACTTTTTTTTCAATACCTTTGATAGGCTGATTTTCGCATTGTTCGCACACACTTGATGTGCTCCTAGCACTCATTATACCTGGGGGCTTCTTTAACAGAAGCTTATTTATACGGGCTTCATGCCCAACACATGTGTCATACTTCCGCATGTACCTTTTATTCACCATTATATGCATTGATATGACTTAAGTTTTTGCCAAGCTGGGTTGCCTGGCTCCTGTGCTTACCCCTACGTTCCCGATTGTTCGGCTAGGAGGTAAAGGGAGCACCTCTGCGATTGTTACTGCCGGGTCAGCCGGATGTGTACCTCAGACTGGGTGAAGCCGAAAGCTAGAGTTCTTAAGAGAATATTCGGTCGGTGACTTGAAAGATGATTTATTACTTACTTATTTATTTGCCCCCAGATGCTTTTTCTGCTATTTTCACAGTCTGGACATGCACTTTAGGGCATGCCTCCCAGGGAAAGGAACCTTTAACGGAACTATTCTCCCTGGAAGATGTTTCTTACTAACCATGTAATATAACATAGCTAGTTGGGCACTTGTCTGATAAAGCAATTATGACCCCGACGCCTTGTCTCCATGCATGCCCTGGTTCTTCTATAACCGTAAGGGTATTCGGACACACTCCGGACTGTTGGGTCCCGAGGTTGAAGCGAAAAGGTCCGCAAAGACAAACGATCTACAATCCGGCTAGAAGGCATTTTACATGTCATTTCAAATTACATCGTCAAAGTGACTGATTGTACTCCTCTTCAATCCCATCTAACAGGCTGTCTAATTTACAGTCCTGTTGGGAATATTTCGCGGCCAGTTCTACTTGGCCGTACATCAAGCTCACAGGGATCTCCTTCCCATCAGGCCCCGCAGGTCCGACCTCGGCCATGTGGTTTGGGTCAGCCTTCGGGTACCGCGTCTTCACCATGGCCCAGGCCTCCCTGGCGCCTTGACGGCAGGCCGATATCTTCCACAGACGGAGGCGTCGCCGTGCTCCCTGAAGCTTCTCAGCAAGCCCTCCAAGGCCCTCGGGTAGGGAGACGGAAGGCCATAAAGCCTGAACGACGCCACTCATCGCCTGCCGAACACGTTCGAGCAGTTGCACCAGCTCGGGAAGTTGGTCACCCGTTGAACCAGGCATTTCCTCCGCAGGGTGACCTGTGAGCACACCTAAAGACACATTTCTGTCAATCGACTTCCTCGCTGAATTCTTCATTTCAAAGGAATTTGCTCAAGCACTTACTATAAATGCCGCGACGAAGCCGCTGATTCTCCTTCACGGAGCCAGACAGCAGGGCCCGAACACCTTTCAGCTCTTCTCCTAGCTGGGTGTGGGCATCTTGGAGCTTGTTTCTCTCCTGCTGCACCTTCATAAGCACCCTCTCGCTGCCTTTAGCTGACGCAGTAGCTGTTGCTTGTCCGGATCTAGTCCGGTGCCCTCTGCAATATTATTGTCAGATTTACGCACACGCTGCACTTTGTTAACTACTTATCTTTTCGAAGTACATATTACCAGCGGGGGTCTCTGTGGATCCCCCTGGGGTGGCTAGTGTGGCCTCAAGTTGGGCCTTGCACTCTTGGAGCTCCTGGGACTAAGTGGGTATTCTTCTCCGTAAGATCCTGCATAATAAATGATCCTTAAATCAGTTGTTTTAACTATTTTAAGTCTCGGGGGCTACTAGCATATATAACTATTAAAATTACTTACCCGTATGTCTTTCACATACTGCTCCATGGCTCTGGTTAAACCATCTTGAGCAGCACGGAGGTGCGCGTTTCCCGCATCAAAGGCATTCAACGCCTCCGGGGAGAAACACGGGTCACGAAGAACTGTCTGGCGACGCCTGTGATTCATGGCGCTCTCCACCTCAGACCGGGTGGCGGACAGCCTGTCGGCATCCCCCGTCGGAGGAGCATCCAGCTCTTGCCTTGTATTCGCCTCCACTTCCGGACCACGCGATGGAGCATGACTGGCAGAGGCTTGATTGGCAACCTCTCCGGACACTGTCCGGCGAGCGCTCTTTCTCCTGGAAAAAGGTATGAGCATTAATATACTTCCTAGGGATCCTTCCATCAAAAACAACGGTGCGCCGTATCGTTGCGGCGACGTTTCGATTCGCGTCGCACTCTTCCGCCTGCTGGGTCAAACTGACCCTTGCTGGTCAGCCGCCGCAGGTTCGGCTTCCCGCCTTAAAGGCACATCCTGCGATGCACCATCAGTATAGGATGGTCAGAATTAAGCACGGATCAAATGATGGTGTCAAGACCTCGGTCGTAGTCACCTGGGAGGCCGGAAACAAACCGGGGTAGTCAGCCGTAATGGCGACTAGGGCATTGTCCATGCTAAGTTGGTGGAACACCCCATCAATCAGCTCCACCTTTATGTCTGGATCCTCTTCGGAGGTTGGATCAAGGGATCGCTCCGGATCCTCGGGCTATGGAGTTAGGCTTCGTATGCCCTCCACGTCCTGGCGCAGCTCCTGCGTCGAAATCACAAAGTAAAATACTTGACCTTGGAAGTATGGATCGGGTAGATAAACGTCCGCTTACCCAGCTCCGAGGGTTATTCATGGAGAATCCATTCAATGGATTCGTGCGGAGAAAGTCCTCCTCCTCCCCCTTGTACAAGCCGGACAGGATCTTTGCCAGATCGGCTGCCGAGCTCGGCCCTCTGCAGCCATGACGGGTGGCGTCGTCTTCCCCGTTGAAATCCCACATAGGGTGGCCCCTATATTGGAGTGGCTGCACCCCTCGCATAATGCACGTGGCCATGATTCCAATCATGGTCAATCCGGAGTGGGCCAGTAACCTAGTCCGGCCCATTAGATAATGGACGCTCCCATCATCCTCCCGTTGAGGGCTCCGCGGGCGCCAACTCAGGCGTTTCTTCAAGGGAGCATTGCTGAACTCCGGGAGGCCGATCTGAACTGGATCCGGCAGAGGGGCGTCCTCCATGTAGAACCATTCCGAAGGCCAATCTTCGGACGCCTTCTTCGGGGTGCCGGATAGATATCCGGTCCCAGCGATGCACCATATTTCGGCTCCGCCCACTTGATATATCGACCCCTCACAAGAACGGGGTACGAGGCAAAACAATCTCTTCCACAGCGCAAAATGGGGCTCGATGCCCAGGAACAGCTCGCAAAGAGCTACAAAGCCCGCGATGTGCAAAATGGAGGAAGGTGTGAGGTGGTGAAGCTGGAGTCCGTAGAACTCCAGGAGCCCCCGGAGAAACGGAAGTATGGTAAATCCGAGTCCCCTTATTAGATAAGGGAAGAAGGGTTGGGGACGCTCTCCGCCTGCTTTCCACCCTTGAAGGTGGCCAGTCCAGCTCGAACCGGAACCATGAAAGCTGGGGGAAGATATCCCTCGGTTTGGAGCGCCACTAGCTCGCTGTGTGGAACTGAGCATCTCCCCCAATCTCCTGGCTTAGGGCTGGGAGCGCGAGAGGAGGAGCCGCGTCGACTATCCATGATGGAATGGATTTTTGTCAGAGGCGCTTCGATGAGAACTTGCGGATGGAGGATGGAGTGAGCTGGACCTAGATCCTCGCCTCTCTTATAGGCGGCTCGTTCGCACGACTAGGGGGTACAATGTAAAAATACACTAGCTTTTCGCATTCATACGACACGTGGAAGAAGGCCATTATTGGGCATAGAAGCCAAGGAGCGCAACATTTATAAGGAAGTCGGACACTATTCGACAGGAACATGAAGTTTGAAGGAGAACCCGCCTTGCAACGCCGGAGACAATATACGCGCCGGACTCGTCGTCGCTAAAGCCCGATTCGGGGGCTACTGAGGGAGTCCCAGATTAGGGGGTGTCCGGATAGCCGAACTATCATCATCGGCCGGACTCCAAGACTATGAAGATACAAGATTGAAGACTTCGTCCCGTGTCCGGATGGGACTTTCCTTGGCGTGGAAGGCAAGCTTGGCGATATGGATATGTAGATCTCCTACCATTGTAACCGACTTTGTGTAACCCTAGCCCTCTCCGGTGTCTATATAAACCGGATGGCCTTAGTCCATAGGACGAACAACAATCATACCATAGGCTAGCTTCTAAGGTTTAGCCTCCTTGATCTCATGGTAGATCCACTCTTGTAACACACATCATCAATATTAATCAAGCAGGACGTAGGGTTTTACCTCCATCAAGAGGGCCCGAACCTGGGTAAAACATCGTGTCCCTTGTCTCCTGTTACCATCCGGCTAGACGCACAGTTCGGGACCCCCTACCCGAGATCCGCCGGTTTTGACACCGATAGTTACCATTTTTCGTTTAAGCATCTTGATGTATTCACATCTTGTCGAGTTGCTTTGACTCATGACTTGGAGTAAAGCTTCTCTAAGATGGAATAACATACCTTGGGTGGTGGTGATCGTGATCATGTAGTTGAACTTGTGTGGGTTGCTCAAGGTTGATGTAGCTCATCAAGACCTGGGAGCACCACCTGGAATTTGAGTCCATCTTCCTACATGGGTTAGTTTTTCCAAGGAAGAGCACTTGTGTATCCAAAATGACAATCATGAAACTCAATAATAAATTTGTCAAAGGATATGTGTGAATGGTTTTGTGCTTCCTTGTTTTCAACCACCATTATGTAGAGACTTGGTGATGTAGAGATTGCTCAAAATGTGAGTGAGTTGCAATCTCATAGAGTGAGATTCATCCAAGTTCCTACAAAAGTTAGATAACATGTAAGGTGCAAATATATCCAAGACGTAAGATTATCATCATAAGATAAATATCAAGGATTAGTCATAGGCTCATGTCTTGCATGTATCAAATGAAGTTTCTACTCCAAGTTTGAAGCATCAATGATGTTCAATTCACCTCTCAACCTGAAAAACACTTTCTCAACAAGAGGTTTAGTGAAAATATCTGCTAACTGTTTTCAGTGCGAACATGCTTAAGATTAATGTCCCCTTTGGCAACATGATCTCGAATGAAATGATGACGAACTTCAATATGCTTAGTTCGAGAATGTTGCACAGGATTGTGAGCAATCTTGATAGCACTTTCATTGTCACGGAGTAATGGAACATGTTTCACATATATCCCATAATCTTTAAGAGTTTGAGTCATCCAAAGTAATTGAGCACAACATGATCCAGCGGCAATGTATTCTTCTTTGGCAGTGGATAAGGATACCGAGTTTTGTTTCTTGGAAGACCAAGACACAAGAGATCTACCAAGGAATTGACAAGTACCCGAAGTGGACTTTCTATCAACCTTGTCACCGGCATAGTCCGAGTCGGAGTGGCCAACAAGGTTGAAAGAGGCCCTCTTAGGATACCAAATGCCAAAATTTGGTGTATGAATTAAGTATCTCACTATCCTTTTCACGGCCTTAAGATGACATTCTTTAGGTGCAGCTTGATATCGTGCACACATGCACACACTTAGCATAATATAGGGGCATGAAGCGCATAGGTATAACAATGAACCAATCATAGAGCGATAAACCTTTTCATCAACTGGTTCACCATCTTTGGTCAAATCAAGATGTCGAGTAGTAGGCATGGGTGTAGACATACCTTTGCATTCTTGCATATTGAACTTCTTGAATAAGTCCTTGGTGTACTTCATTTGAGGGACAAAAGTACCTTCCTTAGTTTGCTTGATTTGCAATCCAAGAAAGAATTTGAGTTCATTCATCATCGACATCTCAAACTTCTCCGATATTAGCTTTCCAAACTTCTCACTAAAATGAGGGTTAGTTGATCCAAATATAATATCATCGACATAAATTTGGCATACAAATAATTCTCCATTAACCCTTTTAGTAAAAAGTGTAGAATCAATTTTTCCAATTTCAAAGCCTTTTTCAATATGGAACTTGGTTAAGCATTTATACCAAGCTCTAGGAGCTTGTTTAAGACCATAAAGAGCTTTGCGAAGTTTGTAGACATGATTAGGTTTCTTAGGATTGATAAAGCCGGGAGCTTGTTTAACATAAATTTCCTCCTCTATTTCACAATTTAGAAAAGCACTTTTGATGTCCATTTGGTACAAGGTGATATCATGGTGATTAGCATAGGCAATTAAGATGCGAATTGACTCAAGTCTAGCAACGGGAGCATAAGTCTCACCATAGTCCATACCTTCGACTTGTGCGTAGCCTTGGGCAACGAGACGTGCTTTGTTGCGAACTACTTGTCCATCTTCATCTTGCTTGTTGCGAAACACCCATTTGGTACCGATGATGTTGTGGTTGTTGTCGAGCTTCTCAACCAATGTCCAAACTTGATTCCTCTCAAAGTTGTGTAGCTCTTCATGCATAGCGTTTATCCAATTCAGATCTTCCAATGCTTCTTCAACCTTCATAGGTTCAATGCTAGAGATGAATGAATAGTGTTCACAAAAGTTAGCTAAACGAGTTTTAGAGCGAGTGATTCTCCCGGTTTGGATATTATTGTAGATTTGCTCGACGGGATGGCCTTTAGCAATTCTTGCTCGAACTCGTGAAAGCGTTTGCTTGGGTCTTGGTTGAACATCTTCTTCATCTTGTTCTTCTTCTTCTTGGCCTTCTTCATTGTTGGCGTTGTCGTTTTCTTATCATGGTGGAGAAGGAGGTTGTTGACGTTCTTGGTGTACTTCCTCGTTTTCTTCATCTTGGTGTGTCCCACACGTGGATGCTTCCATATCAACTCTTGGTTCACCTTGTCGTGAGGTAGAAGCTTCCACTTGGACGGACGAGTTACTCTCCTTCACCTCCATTGGACGAATCTTGCCAATAGACAAGTCTTGGATTGCTTCCGAGGGGTCTTTGTCTCCTACATCAATTGGCAATTGCTCTACTTGCGAGCCATTAGATTCATCAAACTTCACATCTACCGTTTCTTCAACCTTTTGGGTGAAATTGTTGTAGACATGGTAAGTGTGAGAGAGCCATAACCAAGTAGGAAACCTTCATGAGACTTAGGAGCAAATTTAGAATGACGATGCTTATCAAGAATGTAGCACTTTGAGCCAAATACTCGAAAGTATCCAACTTGGGGTTTGTTACCGGTGAGGAGCTCGTATGCTGTCTTGCCGAGTAGCTTGTGAAGATACAAGCGATTTGTTGCATGACAAGCTGTCTCAACCGCTTCTGCCCAAAAGTGCTTCGGTGTCTTGTACTCATCAAGCATCGTTCTTGCCATTTTGATGAGTGTCCGGTTCTTCCTCTCGACAACTCCATTTTGTTGAGGTGTGTACGTAGCCGAGAACTCATGTGAAATCCCTTCTTCGTCAAGAAAGGTGTCCACATTTGCATTCTTGAACTCCGTTCCGTTGTCGCTGCGAACCTTCTTGATCTTCACTTCAAACTGATTTTGGGCCTTCCTAGCGAAGTTTTTGAAGATCTTTTGGACCTGCGATTTATCATCGAGAAAGAACAACCACGTAAATCTTGAAAAATCATTAACTATAACTAGACCAAAAGAATTTCCACCAAGACTCTTGTAAGCGTTGGGACCAAAAAAATCCATGTGAAGTAGCTCAAGTGGCCTCCTTGTGGTCATGATGTTCTTTACAGGATGCCTTCCTCTAACCTGTTTACCTGCTTGACAAGCACTGCAAAGTCTATCCTTATCAAATATGACATCGTTAACACCAAGGATATGATTTCCTTTAATAAGCTTGTCAAGATTTCGCATGCCAACATGACCTAATCGTCTATGCCATAACCAACCTTTAGAGGATTTAGCAATAAGGCAAGTTCTAGGTCGAGCCTTTTTAGTGAAATCAACAATGTAAAGATCATCTCTACGTATACTGGTAAATACCATTTTATGATTGTCTCTACGGAACACTTGGCAATCTACTTCAGTAAATAGGACGTTGAAACCGAAATCAGCAAGTCTAGATACTGAAAGTAAGTTGTAGCCAAGAGATTCGACGAGCATAACATTTTGAATGGAGCTATCATGTGAGATGGCCACCTTACCGAGGCCAACCACCTTAACCTTTGAGTTGTCACCGAAAGTGACATACTTTCGAGGACCATCATTTTCAGCAAGCTCATGAAACATGTCTTTATCTCCGGTCATGTGATCGGTACATCCACTGTCAAGAACCCATTCCTTTCCTCCTGCCATGTATCCCCGAAGATTTGCCATAAGACCAAAGTGTCTCATTGCATCATCAAGATCAAAGTCACTATCATCATCCTCATCATAGTATCCATGTTCAACATCGTCATGTGGTGGATCACTTCCTAGTGAGGGTGATTCGTTAGAATGAGTTTGACAATGATCTCCTTTATGAAGTCTAGTAACTTCGGAAATAATATCGCTAATGATTCCAACATTTCCTTTGGCACGCATAAGATTTGTAAGTTCGAATAGACAATCACCAAACATAGGATCATTGGAATTCATCTTACTCAAGGCAATAGACTTATGAAGAATTTCATCTAGATTTTTCAAGAATAATCCGGAAATCGTTCCTCAAGAAATTTCCATATAGTGTAGGCACACTCAAGAGTAGGCAAATTTCTAATCAAGCTTCTAGGCAAGCCTCTAGTGATAAGATTAACAGTTCTAAGTTTCCTGATCATGTCAATTGACTCATCAAGGGTAGGATGCATAGGATCAACATGAGGTGCACAAGGGCTAGCAATGTACTTGTTTAAATGATATTGATTGAAAATCACAACCATCTCATTTTTTCACTCATGAAAATACTCTCCATCAAGTATAGGCACTCTATGTCTAAGACTCCCCAAAGTAGACTCATCCATCTTCCACCAATGGTGATTAAACTAAGGCAATGGAGACCAAAGCTCTGATACCAATTGAGAGGATCGAGAAGAGGTGTCTAGAGGAGGGGTGATTAGACACTAAGTGCTAAAAGTAGCAGTTTTTAATTTCTCTAATTTTAAGTGCAGTTTAGTCAGAAGTTTAACAAACACAATACATATCAAGCAAGCATGCAAAGAGTATATGAGCAGTGGAAAGTAAAGCATGCAACTTGCAAGAATGTAAAGGGAAGGGTTTGGAGAATTCAAACGCAATTTGGAGACACGGTGATTTTTGAGCCGTGGTTCCGATAGATGGTGCTATCGTACATCCACGTTGATGGAGACTTCAACTCATGATGGGTAATGGCTGCGCGAGTCCACGGAGGGCTCCACCCAAAAAGGGTCCACGAAGAAGCAACCTTGTCTATCCCACCATGGTCGTCGCCCACAAAGGACTTGCTTCACTAGCGGTAGATCTTGACGAAGTAGGCGATCTCCTTGCCCTTACAAACTCCTTGGTTCAACTCCACAATCTTGTCGGAGGCTCCCAATTGACACCTAGCCAATCTAGGAGACACCACTCTCCAAGAAGTAACAAATGGTGTGTTGATGATGAACTCCTTGCTCTTGTGCTTCAAATGATAGCCTCCCCAACACTCAACTCTCTCTCATAGGATTTGGATTTGGTGGAAAGAAGATTTGAGTGGACAGAAACTTGGGGAAGGCTAGAGATCAAGATTCATATGGTAGGAATGGAATATCTTGGTCTCAACACATGAGTAGGTGGTTCTCTCTCAGAAATGGTAAGTTGGAAGTGTAGGTTTGTTCTGATGGCTCTCCTCACGAATGAAGAGGGGGTGGAGGGGTATATATAGCCTCCACACAAAATCTAACCGTTACACACAATTTACCAATCTCGGTGGGACCAAATTGAGAAACTCGGTCTGGCCGATTCAGTAAACCTAGTGACCGTTAGGATTTTCGGTGGGACCGACATGCAACTCGGTAGGACCGATATGGTTAGGGTTAGGGCATAACGTAATCTCGGTGAGACCGATTACACAAACTCGATAGGACCGATTTTGGTATAAGCTAACCATAGAGTTGGTCAGGTAAACTCGGTGTGACTGATTCGCTAATCTCGGTGAGACCAAAACGTCACGAAAAGGAAACAGAGAGTTTACATTGTAATCTTGGTAGGACTGATTACTCAAACTCGGTGGAACCGATTCTGGTAATGGACATACACAGAGAGATTACAATCCCATCTCAATGAGACCGACTTCTTGATAGTATTGGCTTTTCCTATAGACTCAATGTGATCTTGGATCACTAAAATAAAAAATGCAGAGTCTTGAGCTTGAAGCTTGAGCCAATCCTTTGTCCTTAGCACCATGAAGGGGTTCCACATCCTTTTGTCCATGCCACTTCATTGTTGAACTTATCTGAAACATACTAGGTAAAAGTGTTAGTCCAACAAGAGATATGTTGACATTAATTACCAAAATCACCCAGGGAGCACTTGTGCTTTCAGTTACGTAGTGGGTTCTACTAGCCCACGACACTCAATGATGCCACCGAGATGGTGAGGTCCTGCAAAGCCTGGCAATTCCACGCCAAGTAGATCCACCAGCCAGCGCAGGGCCTCCAGACCATCCCGCTCGCGTGGCCGTTCGCGGTCTGGGGGCTTGTCAGGTGGTAGGTGCGACATATGCCAAAGGATGGCTAATTATAGTGGGAGCCAGTAAGACATCGCCGGTGCCTGGAAATGGGATAAGGCGAAGACATGCACGTCGATGAATCTTACCCAGGTTTGGGGCTCTCCTTGGAGGTAACACCCCTAGTCCTGCTCTGCGGGGTCTCCGCATGATCACTAAATCAGTAAGTAGCTACAAGAGGCTCCTTGAGCTGTTTGGCTAGAGGAAGAAGAAGGGCAAGGCTAGCTATCTCCTCTTCTCTGTATATGGGTGTGTGAAACTATCTGAGATCAACCCTTTGCATGGGTGCCCTAGGGGGTTTATATAGGCCTACCCCCCAGGGGTACAATGGTAATCCGGCTGGATGTGGGTCTAGGTCGTCAGTGTCTGTGGGTGCCGACTTCTCCACCGGCCGCTGGGGCCTGCCGACTGGTGGGTCCTGTCAGCTGCCGGCCTCTTGGTCGACAGGCCGGGCCCACAACTTGGGGGTCTTGTCGGCAGCTCATTACTGTAGCCTCACCCTTGATGACGATGTCTTTGTCGGGGCAAGCATGGCTACAGTTGAGGGAGTCCTGGATTAAGGGGTCCTTGGACAGTCGGACTATATACTTTAGCCGGACTGTTGGACTATGAAGAGACAAGATAGAAGACTTTGTCCCGTGTCCAGGTGGGACTCTCCTTTGCGTGGAAGGCAAGCTTGGCGATTCAGATATGTAGATTCCCTTCTCTGTAACCGACTCTGTGTAACCCTAGCCTCCTCCGGTGTCTATATAAACTGGAGGGTTTAGTCCATAGGACAAGAAGAATCATAATCATAGGCTAGCTTCTAGGGTTAGCCTCTACGATCTCGTGGTAGATCAACTCTTGTACTACTCATATCATCATGATCAATCAAGAAGGAAGTAGGGTATTACCTCCATAGAGAGGGCCCAAACCTGGGTAAACATTGTGTCCCCCGCCTCCTATTACCATTAGCCTTAGACGCACAGTTCGGGACCCCCTACCCGAGATCCGCCGGTTTTGACACCGACATTGGTGCGTTCATTGAGAGGTCCACTGTGTCGTCATCACAAGGCTTGATGGCTCCTTCAATCATCTACAACGACGCAGTCCAGGGTGAGACTTTTCTCCCCAGACAGATCTTCGTATTCGGCGGCTTCGCACTATGGGCCAACTCGCTTGGCCATCTGGAGCAGATCGACAGCTACGCCCCTGGCCATTAGGTCAGATTTGGAAGCTTGAACTACACCACCGATATCCACGAAGACTTGATCTTCGACGGATTTGAACCCATGACAGCTGCACCCTGTAGCCATGATGAACATGAATTAAATCTGTCATCAGACTATGCTCAGGAGACAGTGCCTGTGACTGTCCTGGACCTAGATCCA
>NC_041381.1:103325547-103354293 GCF_002162155.2 Triticum dicoccoides | reverse complement strand
GCTTGAGCCGAACACAGATCTAACCTCTAGTGAGGTCTGTGCCATCGGACCCTCGGGCTCATCTCCGGATATGGGTTCCAAATCGCGTGTGTCAGCGCCCATCGAATCTAATTGGGTGCCGCTCTTGGAGTTTACCTCCGCGGACATCTTCCAACACTCACCCTTGGGTGATGTGTTAAACTCATTAAAATCTCTTTCCTTGTCAGGAGATTCTTGGACGAACTATGTCCGACTTGAGTGGGAAGTGGACAACGAAGAACTTTGTTGCCCACCCACCACCCACTTGATAGCCACTGTCGACGACTTGACCGACATGCTTGACTTCAACTCCGAAGACATCGACGGTATGGACGATGATGCGGGAGAAGAAGAGGAACCACTGCCCACAGGGCGCTGGACAGCCACCTCGTCATATGACATTTACATGGTGGATACCCCCAAAGAAGACAATGGCGAGGACAAAAAGGATAAAGGTGAGGACAAGCCTCCCGAGAAGCAGCCGAAGCACCGACGTCAGCGGTGCCGCTCTAAACCACGCCATGGTAAAAACAGCAATATCGGCACAGGAGACAATAGCACTTCGGATGATGCCGAAGATAATGAAGACGACCCCGCCCAGCCAAGCTTCGAACAGGCCGGACGGGAGGACGGGAAAGCCAGCCCTGATGAACAAGCCATGAACAAAGACTCGGAAGACGATAATTTCAAACCTCTCTCCGAGGATGAGGTGAGCCTCGGCTACGACGAATTTACTGTGCCTGAGGATCCCGCCGAAAAGGAACGCTTCAAGCACCAGCTTATAGCCACTGGGAAGAGCCTGAAGAAGAAGAAGCAGCAGCTTCAAGCTGATCAAGACCTGCTGACTGATAGATGGACTGAGGTCCTGGCAGCTGAGGAATACGGACTCGAGTGCCAACCAAAAGTTACCTCAGGCGCAGGTTGCTACCTCAATTTGAGGACGAGGCGCCAGAGCCCATACTACCAGCGCATGATGTGGCTGACCGACCACCACGTGGCCGGGATAAAGCGGCGTATCAGTACGAACACCAGTCCGCACCCCGTCGCCAAACAAATAGAAACACAAAGGCTCGGGGATACACACATGACCTGCGGTATGAATTGGAAGACAAAGCAGGACAGCCAAGATTGATCTACAGATCATGGGGGCGCACCTCAACACGCGACGATGACCGTCACGCCAGATACACTACATACAAATCCGCCCAGGCCGAATACAGTAGACCAGCTCCATCCGAACCGCGTCGCGAGGTAGCCCGGCACAGAGGCGAAGCACACCCCCTATGCTTCACTGACGAAGTAATGGAACATGAATTCCCAGAAGGGTTTAAACCCGTAAACATTGAACCATATGATGGGACAACAGATCCCGCGGTTTGGATTGAAGACTTCCTTCTCCACATTTACATGGACCGTGGTGATGATCTTCATGCCATCAAGTATCTCCTACTAAAACTCAAGGGACCAGCTTGGCACTGGTTGAATAGTCTGCCCGAAAACTCCATTGGCAGTTGGGAGAACCTGGAAGACACATTTCTTGACAACTTTCAGGACACTTATGTACAACCACCGGACACTGATGACTTAAGTCACATAACCCAACAGCCCGAAGAGTCAGCTAGGAAATTCTGGACTCGGTTCTTAACTAAAAAGAACCAAATCGTCGATTGTCCGGATGTCGAAACCCTAGCGGCCTTTAAACATAACATCCATGATGAGTGGCTAGCCCGACACCTCGGCCAAGAGAAGCCGAAATCCATGGCAGCCCTTACGACACTTATGACCCACTTTTGCACGGGCGAGGATAGCTGGTTAGCCCGTAGCAACAGCACATCAAGAAAGCCTAGCACTTCAGTCGCCAGAGATAGCAACGGCAAACCCCAACGCAATAGACACAAGCGTCAAAATAATGGCGATAACGCCGAAGATACGGCTGTCAATGCCAGATTCAGTGGCTCCAAGTCCAGTCAGCAAAAAAAGCCATTTAAAAGAAACAATCCGGGTCCGTCCAGTTTGGACCGCATCCTCGGTCGTCCATGTCAAATCCACGGCACTCCTGATAAACCAGTCAACCACACCAACAGAAAGTGTTGGGTATTTAAACAGGCCGGCAAGTTAAATGCCAAAAACAAGGAAAAGGGGTTGCACAGCGATGACGATGAGGATCCCCGACCACTGAACATAGGGGGACAAAAGAAATTTCCTCCTCAAGTCAAAACGGTGAATATGATATACGCCACCCATATCCCCAAGCGGGAGCGGAAGCGTGCACTAAGGGACGTCTACACGATGGAGCTGGTCACCCCAAAACTCAACCCATGGTCCTCCTGTCCGATCACCTTCGACCACAGGGACCATCCGACCAGTATTCGTCATGGTGGTTCAGCCGCACTGGTCCTTGACCCCATTGTCGATGGATTCCACCTCACATGAGTCCTTATGGACGGTGGTAGCAGACTGAACCTGCTTTATCAAGACACAGTGCGCAAAATGGTTATCGATCCCTCAAGGATCAAGCCCACCAAAACCACCTTTAAAGGTGTCATACCAGGTGTAGAGGCCTGTTGTACAGGCTCAATCACACTAGAAGTGGTCTTCGGATCACCGGATAATTTCTGAAGCGAAGAGTTGATCTTCGACGTCGTCCCCTTCCGCAGTGGTTATCATGCACTGCTCGGACGAACCGCAATCGGTCAATTCAACGCGGTACCACACTATGCTTACCTCAAGCTCAAAATGCCCGGACCTCGCGGTGTCATAACAGTCAATGGGAATACGGAGTGGTCCATTCGTACTGAGGAGAACACCATGGCCCTTGCAGCAGAAGCACAGGGCAGCCTTCTTAGGCAGAGCCTCAATTCGGCAATAAACCCCTGGACAACCTCAAATGAGTCCGAACTACTTTGCAGTAGAACCGTCGGCATAATTGCCATAAACAATAAATGAACAAAATAGTTATAAAGATAATATATACCACATCTGAATCATAGACATGACGAGGGCCGACGGGGGCGGATACCAAAACCATCACACTAAATAATAAGAGCAATAAGAAAAATAAGAAAATTATACAAATATCTATATAAACATACAAGTAAGAATTTTTTTCCTTTCAGAAAGAAGATAAGAACAAGAGGCTCACCACGGTGGTGTCGGCGACGAGATCGGCGCGTGCGATCGACGGCGGTAAAGACGGGGACATGACGTGACGGACCGCTAAACCTAGACAAATATTGAGGAAAATGGAGCTTGGAGGTCGAGCTTGGAGAGGAGAAGGTTAAGTAGTGTGGCTCGGGCATTCCATCGAACACCTGTGTGCATAGGAGGTGAACTAGAGCACCACAAAGCTCTCCAACGGCCGGCCAGAAAAACAAAGCAGTGGAGTGCTCTACTTGCGGGCGAGGGGTATATATAGGCAACTCCCGGTTCAACCAGCCAACCAGTACCAATGGTGGTGGGCCAGGAGCGAGGACCATTGGTCCCGGTTCGTCCCACCAACCGGGACCAAAGGGTCCAGGCGAACCGGGACCAATGCCCCCACGAGGCCCGGCAGGCCCCCTGGCCTCACGAACCGGAACCGATGGCCCCATGGGTCCCGGTTCGTGACTGAACCGAGACTAATGGGCTTATCTGGCCCGAACGTATGCCCTATTTTCTACTAGTGTTAGTAGGCTATATCTGGCCATGGGCCGGGCCGGGCTGGGCTTGGGCCGGGCCTAAAAAATCCCACTACAGAAAACTGAGGCCCAGGCCCTCCCAGGCCCTACCATCGGGCCTACTTTTCAAGCCCAGGCCCGGCCCATCTGGTAAAAAGCCCTCAAAAGCCCTTAGGGCTTAGGGTCGTGGGCCAGGCCTGTTCCTTAAAATGCTAATATGCCAAGCCCAAGCCCGTCCAGGCCCTGCCGGTGGGCTCAAAACTTAGGCCCAAGCCCGGCCCTCTTGCAAGCCCATCGGGCCTAGGCCCTGGATTTTAGGGCCGGGCCTGGGTGGGCCGACAGGGCCGGGCCTAAGATGGCCAGGACTATAGTAGGCCCACAAGTGACCATCACATTTTTGGCAGAGAACATATAGCTCATTTGTGATTTGATATAATGTAAAACCCATTTTTTATTCTAATGGAATTTACTCAGGCAATTTACTGTTTGTTAAAATTACAACCCATTTTTTAGCGATGACTTTGTTAATAATTTCAGCCAACCGCTGAAAAAAAATCAACAAAATTTCCAACATTTTGATGGGATCCAAAATATTTTTTAACCCAAAATTTAGAGTCAGATTAAATATAATTTCAAAATAAATTTGTATTAGGTAAAAACCCAATGAAATTTTACGCGTGCAACAAGTAATGAAATTAAAAAATGTACCTTTTTTAAGAAGAATAAAAAATGTACCTATTCGGTGTGTTTTTTATATTTAAAGCTATTTTTTAAAGCACGTTTTCTTGGCAAGTCTAATGCGGCCCGGAGAATAACAAGTTGACCTAGGTTGGGTATTCCACAAAAAAAGAATAGCTGGGCTCGCCATTTTGACATTTAAATATTAATATCTGGGCTGGATATTTGGTTGACATAAAATAATAATCTGGGCCAGACGGGCCACAGCGCGCCCACCCTGCTCCTCTAAACAACAACAAAAACATCGCTCAAGAAAAACTCTGCTCACACCTCAAAAACACAAATACTGCTCGAGCTACTGGGTCCCGGCTGTCGGCCGCTCCTTGTGTAATTCTCTCCTTTATTGACTATATAGGTTGATGATGGTGTGGGACCGTGATGTCAGGAAACCAGGAGGAAGCAAAAAAAATTATAGTTGTATATAATAAGGAGGAACTTGCGTACTTACAGCTATGGCCCTGGTGGGTTCCTACTGTCATCCTCTCCAAGTAAAGTCATCTCCTGATTCCTCATGTCGTTGACCATGTTGATAATGCTCGGTGCCACGGCGAGCGCAACAACTCGAAGGACGGCGGAAAGGGCCTCACGGGCCCTAAGGATGGTCTAATACAGCACCCGCTGCTCATTCAGCAAGCTAGGATCATTGGACACCTATGAGTACCTTCGAGAGAGTAAGCCGGCATGAAACAGTAAGACCGCGCTTGGGAGGTCTGGATTGTTTCACACCCGTATTAATATACAAAGTGCAATTTAATCGTTATCGGAAACAACATGTACAATACAGGCCGTAATCAAACTGACGACCCTAGGTCTGTAACAAAAACCGGCGAGTTACGCGTGTAATTTGAGAGACCAGTGTATATTTTACTAGTCAAAATCGACCAACCAAGTGCTTTACCCAAGACCATCTGCTTTTATTTACAAGCGTCAGTTTTACAAGCGGTTTTGGTTGGAAAACGATGATCCAATCACGTCCTAAGATGGTGAGTTGGTTGCAAGATTATATGGTTTCACCTCTAACCTACCCGAGTTATCGTATAGGCTATGAATGGAACATAAGACGATGAACTTCTTAAGCACATAAACAACAGAAGAGGATGATCTTCTTAACATGAAAAACACTGTCATTAAATCAACATGCAAAACAATATGAAGCATTATTCTCAGCAAGCATGGTGAACAGCTCATGATGTCGCATGCCACAACATTCCAAACTCAACTTTGCAATCAAACTCATAAGGCCTAGCATTACATAGACAACATTCAGAACAAAATCTTAAAATACCTTACATAAGTCAACATTCATGTGACTATGCATCTCAGCAGAGTAAATATTTGCTTCTGAACTGAACACAGGAATAGGAAAAAACAATCGACGCTGCTCACAGCAAAGGGCGTCCCACTCAAAAATATCAAATGCATGTCTTCTAGCTAACATCAATGAGCAAAATTTGACAAGGTTTTCCAATTCCAATATGTTAAACTAATGTCTTCTTGCTAACATCAATTATTAAACTTCGACAAGCTTTTCCCATTCAAAATATGTAATTCCTATGATTGTGCAACAAGCAGGGTTTGTCATTAGTTTGCACATTGAAATGGCACATGGAGCCAGATTAACCAGCGTATTTTTTTGTGCAGTTCAACTGAAATCAAACAATGTCTTGTGTAGCATGGTGGATTTCGTATTTATATGTTGCAAGAAAACAAAGACACATCAACACACATGAATATTGACCCCAATGTCAACCCACCAGTCGGTGGACTAACAAATTGAGAGTACGGTAAAGAGATTACCATACCCAGATGCCCCATCATTGCTGCTTAGAGTGACATTGATAGACTTGGACTCCTGTCCTGGCTTCTTGTACTTGCTTGGGCACTTGTTTGCCCAGTGTTCCTCTGAACCACAAGTAAAGCAGCCATCTCTCTTTTTGTCTTTCTTCTTGCCCTTCTTAAAGGTAGTATTCTGCTGGACAAAGTTCTTTCCCTTGAACTTGTGGGAATTCTTCTGCCTTGAAGATGTTGGTAGCTCCATTCAGGTGGCCATGGTTTGTCATCAGTTTGCACATTGAAATGGCACATGGAGCCAGATTAACCAGCGTATCTTTTTGGGCAGTTCCACTAAAATCAAACAATGTCTTGCGTAGCATGGTGGATTTCATATTTATATGTTGCAAGGCATTGAACACGTTGGTATCTCCATTCAAGTAGATAGTCCGGTGGCTCAAGGTGACGACGCATGATTAGAGAACCATTTGATGCATTGTCCATGATGAAGTATTATGGAGGACACGAACCATCTGAACATTTTGTGTAGTTCCACTGAAATCGAGCTAAGCATCCCTGTCTGCATAAATACAGAAAAAGCATGATGAATATAATAGTGGTACTAGTTGATTAAACATACGCTTACAACTATAATCATCTTCATTATCTTAACAGGAAAAGATAGCAATACAATAGCTTGAATTAAACATTTATTCAAAACAACATGACAATATAAGTAGCACAACATAACAAAGCATAATCATGTGGATGAAGGCCAATACTGACCTTGTTTGTTACAACTGCGTCAACAACTGATTTGGTCATACCTTTCCTTGTGGAGTGAATTTTGCACTCCACATGTTGTTGAGTTGCCGATGCTCTCTGCAGACTAGTCATGTCACTAGCATCTACTAATACTCTGTAAAGCTTCTCGATCATTCCTTGTGTAATGTAGCACAAATAGTGATTGCTTCTTTCTGCCAAGTGGAAAGACCAACTGGGCCCAATAATGCAACAATTTGCCTTAAACACATTGGCTCCTTTTGTGCAGCTCAACTAAAATCAAAGTCGAAATAGAACCGAGCAGAAGTTTTGATATCCCTGTATGCAACAATAGGTATAAGGGAAATAATTACTGAGAAATAACGATTGATGACTTATACTCCCAGAAGAAAAAACATCTACCTTATCTTAATGGGAAACAAAGCAGGAGAGTAGCAATTCTCAACCAGTGTGATTCATTCATATTAACTGAAATAGTATCTTAACAATGATTTGTTTCAACATGAATAAAAGCAACAAAGCACAAAAGTACCATTCCTAAAATAATGCGACTGATTCATATTAACAGAGACATTATCTTCACAATACCTTGGTTAAACATGTAGAAATAACTACAAAGCAGGATAGTACCATTTGTAGAACACTATAATTGATATATATTAACAGAGACATTATATCAACAATACATTTATCAAACATGTACTCTGGCTGATCCCTAACAGAAATGGTACTCATGTCGATCTGTAACAAGTGTTGCAATTTTGAACTAAGATTCAGTAGTTAATTCTGAGAGTGGCATTGCTTAATTTTACCAGTGGCATTAGATTAACAAAAAGCATAAACAGTTCCAGGGGAGAGTGGGCGCAACAACACCATGTGCTTCCATCTACTTATAAAGGGGGTTATGCAGAGTTTGTTGTAACAGAGCAACAAGCATCATGTCTGGGTTGGTCCCATTTTTGTTCACTTAATGGGAAAAGACAGCAATTCAATAGCTTCAATTCAACATTTATTTAAAACAGTACCAATACAAGTAGCACAACATCTCAAAGCACACTGCACGACCATGGAGATGAAGGCAGGTACTGACCTTTCATGACGTAGTCAAGATCACCTACGAATCTGCCAACACGAATAGGAGATCCAATCTCATTTTGTGTAGTTCAACTATATCAAGCAAAGTTGCTGATGTGACATTTAAGTTCGCTATAGCAACAAGTTGAATAGATATCCCTATTTTAACAGAGGCAAAAAAGGAAATAATTACTGGCTAATAAAGGAGGATGAAACATACGGCAACAAAAAGAAGCATCTAACTTATCTTGATAGAAAATAAAGTAGGATAGTGGCATTTCTAAAATGGTTGCATTGATTCATATTAACAGACATTCTCTTAAAACGACATTCGTTAAAAATGTAATTTACTTTTAACAGTCGCATTGCTTCAATTTCCACCGGCATTCTTAGATTAACAACAGCAAAATAGTTGTATGGTACATGTGATATGGGACATGCCAGCACCATGTGTGTCCACACATATAAATAGGTGATACAAAGTATGTTGCCAAGCAACATATTTGCGTTGGTCCCATATTTGTTCTCTTTGAACCTTTTTCCTATGTGAGGGCAGCAAATCTAGTCCTGCACAAACTACCCGACCCCCCATTTTCTTTCCTTTCTCAACAAAGAGATCGGTTCCGTATAGATGTTGTATTGGGTTACCCCCTTTTTCCCTTTTCGACCAACAAAGCAGCTGGATAGCCAGTCTATACTACTTTCCCTCCCTCCTTTCCTCATTTAACCACGTCCTAGATACATGCTCCACCCCACCCCACCCTTATTTCCTCTTTGAACCAAGACCTAGATTCGACTACAGAATCGAAAAAGATCTGCATGCAGCTAGAGCAATGACGATTTCAAAGAAAGTTATACCTTAGGGTCATCGGGATGTGGCTAGGCATGCGGCGGGAGGCCGGATCTGCCCACACTATGTACGAAAGCAAGGAAGAAGGGGTCGGTGGCCCTCCCGCCCAGGCACTGGGTGAAAGAGAACAGCGCAGCCGGCAGTGGATTGCCCCCTGATACGTCTCTATCGTATCTATAATTTTTGATTGTTCCATGCCAATATTCTTCAACTTTCATATACTTTTGGCAACTTTTTATACTATTTTTGGGACTAACATATTGATCCAGTGCCCAATGCTAGTTCCTGTCTGTTGCATGTTTTATGTTTCGCAGAAAACTAATATCAAACGGAGTCCAAACGGGATAAAAAAGGACGGAGAATTATTTTGGAATATTTGGGATTTTTTGGAGGAAGAGTCAACGTGAAACGGTGTCCGGGGTGGCCACGAGACAGGGGGCGCGCCCTCCCCCCTGGGCGCGCCCTGGACTCTCATGGGCCACCCGTAAGGCGGTTTATGCCCTTCTTTTGCTGCAAGAAAGCTAATTTTACGAGAAAAATCTGGGCGAAAGATTCACCCCAATCGGAGTTACGGATCTCCAGATATAAAGGAAACGGTGAAGGGGCAGAAACACAGAACGCAGAAACAGAGAGATAGATCCAATCTCGGAGGGGCTCTCGCCCCTCCCAAGCCATGGGAGCCAAGGACCAGAGGGTAAACCCTTCTCCCATCTAGGGAGGAGGTCAATGAAGAATAAGAAGAAGGGGTCCTCTCTCCCCCTTGCTTCCGGTGGCGCCGGCGCGTTGCCGGGGGCCATCATCATCACCGCGATCTTCACCAACACTGCTGTCATCTTCACCAACATCTCCATCACCTTCCCCCATCTATATCCAACAGTCCACTCTCCCGCAACCCGCTGTACCCTCTACTTGAACATGGTGCTTTATGCTTCATATTATTTTCCAATGATGTGTTGCCATCCTATGATGTATGAATAGATTTCTATTGTCCTATCGGTGATTGATGAATTGCTATGATTGGTTTGAGTTGCATGTTTTATTATTGGTGCTATCCTATGGTGCCCTCCGTGTTGCGCAAGCGTGAGGGATTCCCGCTGTAGGGTGTTGCAATGCGTTCATGATTCGCTTATAGTGGGTTGCGTGAGTGACTGAAACACAAACCCGAGTAAGGGGGTTGTTGCGTATGGGATAAAGGGGACTTGATGCTTTAATGCTATGGTTGGGTTTTACCTTAATGAATCTTTAGTAGTTGCGGATGCTTGCTGGAGTTCCAATCATAAGTGCATATGATCCAAGAACAGAAAGTATGTTAGCTTATGCCTCTCCCTCAAATAGAATTGCAATAGTGATTACCGGTCTAGTAACATAGTCAATTGCTTAGGGGCAATTTCACAACTCCTACCACCACTTTTCCACACTTGCTATATTTACTTTATTGTTTCTTTATCTAAACATCCCCTAGCTTTTATTTTTGTGCTCTTTATATTCTTGCAAACCTTTCCTATCACACCTACAAAGTACTTCTAGATTCATACTTGTTCTAGGTAAAGTGAACGTCAAGCGTGCGTAGAGTTGTATCGGTGGTCGATAGAACTTGAGGGAATATTTATTCTACCTTTAGCTCATCGTTGGGTTCGACACTCTTATCAAAAACTGTTGCGATCCCGTATACTTGCGGGTTACCAAGACCTTTTTTTGGCGCCGTTGCCGGGGAGTCATAGCGTGGGGTGACTATTCTCGTGTGTGCTTGTTTGCTTTATCACTGAGTAATTTTTATTTGCTGTTCTTAGTTGTTCTCTATCTTTAGTTATGGATATGGAACACAAAATACCAAAAAAAATTAGAGGTACTTGCTACTCATGTAGATGGGGTAACTCCTAAAACCCCCAATTCTCATTATGTGAAAGATATTATGTACTACTTTGATAATCCTGAGAAAACCCCATTCAACTTTATAATGGGAGACACGTTGGATCAACGTGAATACTTTAGGGATTATCGCTCGACACAAAAAGGGAAACTATTATGGGATCAATTTATTATGTTGCGTTGGTATGCCCGGGATCTATGCTTGAGATATGATATTACTTGTTGCTCTAGGATGAAGGCTCCACACCTTCCCTTTTCATGCAAATTTAATGATAATGAAACCTTAGCTTCTTATGCTAATGGTATATATGATTACTATGATGTGGAACAAATAGAAGAATTTGTTGCTTTTATGGCTGCTTATGAAAGTGAATCTTTGTTTGAAAAGTATGAAGCTTTTGATGATGACGGTGTTTATAGACCGGAAAATCTTGCTATACTTAGTTACTGCTATGAAAATTAAGAATACAATCACTATATTAATGCTTTTATAAAGAAAGTCGACGTTGTCCAAGAAGAGACTAATATTTTGCAGGAAGCTATGCAAGAAGAAATTGATGAAACTGTGAGATCATTGGATGAAAAAGATGATGAGGAGAGCGAAGAACAAAAGGAGGAAGAGCGGATTAGCTACTCGTGCCCACCTTCTAATGAGAGTAACCCTCCAACTCATACATTATTTAATTCCCCTTCGTGCTTACCAAAGGATGATTGCTATGATGATTGCTATAATCCCGTTGTTTCTCTTGAAATATCCCTTTTTGATGATGCTTGCTATGCTTGTGGCCAAGATGCCAATATGAATTATGCTTATGGAGATGAACTTGCTATAGTTCCTTATGTCAAACATGAAATTGTTGCTATTGCACCCACGCATGATAGTCCTATTACCTTTTTGAATTCTCCCGACTACACTATATCGGAGAAGTTTGTGCTTACTAAGGATTATATTGATGGGTTGCCTTTTACCATTGCACATGATGATTTTGATAGATATAATATGCATGTTCTTGCTGCTCCTACTTGCAATTATTATGAGAGAGGAACTACATATCCACCTCTCTATGTTTCCCACACGATGGAATTGCAAGAAATTGCTTATACTATGCATTGGCCTTTACTTTGTGTGCATGAACTGTTCTTTTATGACATGTCGATGCATAGGAAGAGAGTTAGACTTTGTCATTGCTTGATATATGTTACTTTGTGCTCACTACTAAATCACAAATCATTGTTAATTAAAATTGACTTTGATATACCTTGGGATCCGGGTGGATCCATTACTTGAGCACTATATGCCTAGCTTAATGGCTTTAAAGAAAGCGCTGCCAGGGAGACAACCCAGAAGTTTTAGAGAGTCATTTATTTCTGTTGAGTGCTTTTATAAGTTTAAAAACAAAAATAAAATAAAGAGGGGAACCTAAAACTTTTCAAAAAAGGAAAGTGAAAGTGAGAAAGACAAACATTGTTGAAGTGGGAGAGCTCCTTGAACTTTGTTCATGCTCACGGAAACTTTGTGAATCTTGATTACAGAAACTTTTCAATAAAAATAATTATCCCCTTGTACAATTCCATTGTATTATAAAAATAATGTGTCAAGGTTTGCCTTTAGGATGTTTATAATGCTTGTTGGTTTGTACGGTGCAGTACAGAAACTTGGGTTGTAGTGCGCGATTTACATTTTTAATTGGAACGTCAAACGGTTCTGATTCTTTTTGAACTGTCTTGATATACAATATTTTTATTTTTCCTAATTTTGGTAGGATTTTTGGGGTACCATAAGTATGATGGATGTTCAGATTGCTACATACTGTTCTGTTTTTGACAGATTCTGTTTTTGATGCATAGTTGCTTGTTTTGATGAATCTATCAATTTATATCAGTGGATTAAGCCATGAAAAGGCTATATTACAGTAGACACAATGCAAAAACAAAATATGAATTGGTTTGCAACAGTACTTAGAGTGGTGATTTTCTTTATTATACTAACGGATCTTACCGAGTTTTCTGTTGAAGTTTTCTGTGGATGTAGTGTCTAATCAAGGATGTCTCGATATAAGGAAAAGAAAGAGAGGCAAGAGCTCAAGCTTGGGGATGCCCGAGGCACCCCAAGTAAATATTCAAGGAGACTCAAGTGTCTAAGCTTGGGGATGCCCCGTAAGGCATCCCCTCTTTCTTCAACAAGTATCGGTATGTTTTCGAATTCGTTTCGTTCATGCATTATGTGCAAGTCTTGGAGCGTCTTTTGCATTTAGTTCTCGTTTTTTATTTTATGCACCATGCTGGTATGAGATATTCCTTGTTTTATTTATAGAATGCTCTTTGCACTTCACTTAAATCTTTTGAGTATGGCTTTATAGAATGCTTCATGTGCTTCACTTATATCATTTGAAGTCTGCATTGCCTATTTCTCTTCACATAGAAAACCGTCATTTGTAGAATGCTCTTTTGCTTCGCTTATATTTTTTAGAGCGGGGGCATATCTTTTGTAGAAAGAATTAAACTATCTTGCTTCACTTATATCAATTTAGAGAGATGACGGGAATTGGTCATTCACATGGTTAGTCATAAAATCCTACATAAACTTGTAGATCGCTGAATATGATATGTTTGATTCCTTGCAATAGTTTTGCGATATAAAGATGGTGATATTAGAGTCATGCTAGTGGGTGGTTGTGGATTTTAGAGACACTTGTGTTGAGGTTTGCAAGTCCCGTAGCATGCATGTATGGTAACCGTTGTGTGACAAATTTGAAGCATGGGGTGTTTCTTTGATTGTCTTCCTTATGAGTGGCAGTCGGGGACGAGCAATGGTCTTTTCCTAACAATCTATTCCCCTAGGGACATGCGTAGTAGTACTTTGCTTCGAGGGCTAATAAACTTTTGCAATAAGTATATGAGTTCTTTATGACTAATGTGAGTCCATGGATTATACGCACTTTTACCTTTCCATCATTGCTAGCCTCTTCGGTACCGTGCATTGCCCTTTCTCACCTCGAGAGTTGGTGCAAACTTTGCGAGTGCATCCAAACCCCGTGATACGATACGCTCTATCACACATACCTACCTATTATGGCATTTCTATAGCCATTCCGAGATATATTGCCATGCAACTTCCATCATCATCACATACATGACTTGAGCATTTATTGTCATATTGCTTTGCATGATCGTAAGATAGCTAGCATGATGTTTTCATGGCTTGTTCGTTTTTTGATGTCATTGCTACGCTAGATCATTGCACATCCCGGTACACCGCCGGAAGCATTCATATAGAGTCATATCTTTGTTCTAGTATCGAGTTGTAATATCGAGTTGTAAGTAAGTAAAAGTGTGATGATCATCATTATAGAGCATTGCCCCATAAAAAAGAAAAAAAAAGGAAAGGCCAAAGAAGCCTAAATAAAAAAGGGGGCCAAAGAAGCCCACCCAAAAAGAAAAAAAAGGGAAAAAGAAAAAAAAGAAAAAGAAAAGGGGCAATGTTACTATCCTTTTTCCACACTTGTGCTTCAAAGTAGCACCATGTTCTTCATATAGAGAGTCTCTTATGTTGTCACTTTCATATACTAGTGGGAATTTTTTATTATAGCACTTGGCTTGTATATTCCAACGATGGGCTTCCTCAAATGCCCTAGGTCTTCATGAGCAAGCAAGTTGGATGCACACCCACTTAGTTTCTTTTGTTGAGCTTTCATACACTTATAGCTCTTAGTGCATCCATTGCATGGAAATCCCTACTCCTCGCATTGACATCAATTAATGGGCATCTCCATAGCCCGTTGATTAGCCACGACGATGTGAGACTTTCTCCCTTTTTGTCTTCTCCACATAACCTCCATCATTATATTCTATTCCACCTATAGTGCTATATCCATGGCTTGCGCTCATGTATCGCGTGAGGGTTGAAAAAGCTGAAGCGCGTTAAAAAGTATGAACCAATTGCTCGGCTCGTCATCGGGGTTGTGCATGATGGGAGCATTTTTGTGTGACGAAAATGAAGCATGGCCAAACTATATGATTTTGTAGGGATAAGCTTGCTTTGGCCTTGTTGTTTTCAAAAGACATGATTGCTTTATTGGTACGCTCGAAGTATTATTGTTTTTTTATGTCAAATCATAGAGTATTGCTTTGAATCACTCGTGTCTTAATATTCATGCCATGATTAGATATATGATCAAGATTATATTAGGTAGCATTCCACATCAAAAATTATCTTTTTATCATTTACCTACTCGAGGACGAGCAGGAATTAAGCTTGGGGATGCGGATACGTCTCCGTCGTATCTATAATTTTTGATTGTTCCATGCCAATATTCTTCAACTTTCATATACTTTTGGCAACTTTTTATACTATTTTTGGGACTAACATATTGATCCAGTGCCCAGTGCCAGTCCCTGTTTGTTGCATGTTTTATGTTTCGCAAAAAAACCAATATCAAACAGAGTCCAAACGGGATAAAAACAGACAGAGAATTATTTTGGAATATTTGGGATTTTCCGGAGGAAGAATCAACGCGAAACGGTGTCTGGGGTGGCCACGAGACAGGGGGGCGCACCCTCCCCCCCCCCCCTGGGCGTACCCTGGACTCTCGTGGGCCACCCGTAAGGCGTTTGATGCCCTTCTTTTGCCGCAAGAAAGCTAATTTTACGAGAAAAATCTGGGCGAAAGATTCACCCCAATCGGAGTACGGATCTCCGGATATAAAGGAAACGGTGAAGGGGCAGAAATAGAGAACGCAGAAACAGAGAGATAGATCCAATCTCGGAGGGGCTCTCACCCCTCCCAAGCCATGGGAGCCAAGGACCAGAGGGGAAACCCTTCTCCCATATAGGGAGGAGGTCAAGGAAGAATAAGAAGAAGGGGGCCTCTCCCCTCCTTGCTTCCGGTGGCGCCGGAGCGCTACCGGGGGCCATCATCATCATCGCGATCTTCACCAACACCGTCGTCATCTTCACCAACATCTCCATCACCTTCCCCCTTCTATATCCAGCGGTCCACTCTCCCGCAACCCGCTGTACCCTCTACTTGAACATGGTGCTTTATGCTTCATATTATTTTCCAATGATGTGTTGCCATCCTATGATGTCTGAGTAGATTTCTATTGTCCTATCGGTGATTGATGAATTGCTATGATTGGTTTGAGTTGCATGTTTTATTATTGGTGTTGTCATATGGTGCCCTCCGTGTCACGCACGCGTGAGGGATTCCCGCTGTAGGGTGTTGCAATGCGTTCATGATTCACTTATAATGGGTTGTGTGAGTGACTGAAACACAAACCCGAGTAAGGGGGTTGTTGCGTATGGGATAAAGGGGACTTGATGCTTTAATGCTATGGTTGGGTTTTACCTTAATGAATCTTTAGTAGTTGCGAATGCTTGTTAGAGTTCCAATCATAAGTGCATATTATCCAAGAAGAGAAAGTATGTTAGCTTATGCCTCACCCTCAAATAGAATTGCAATAGTGATTACCGGTCTAGTAACATAGTCAATTGCTTAGGGGCAATTTCACAACTCCTACCACCACTTTTCCACACTCGCTATATTTACTTTATTGTTTCTTTATCTAAACAGCCCCTAGCTTTTATTTTTGTGCTCTTTATATTCTTGCAAACCTTTCCCATCACACCTACAAAGTACTTCTAGTTTCATACTTGTTCTAGGTAAAGTGAACGTCAAGCGTGCGTAGAGTTGTATCGGTGGTCAATAGAACTTGAGGGAATATTTATTCCACCTTTAGCTCCTCGTTGGGTTCGACACTCTTACTTATCGAAAACTGTTGCGATCTCGTATACTTGCGGGTTATCACCCCCCTCGCTGAAGGCGACAGAGTGAATGATGCACCTCCTCCCCTTTCCGGTGCGATGGGATCCGGACGGCTCCTTCACCAGCTATGAGGGGGGAGAGAGAGACAGAGGCCAACGTAGTCTTGTTTAGATCTGGTGAAGAGGGTGAGAGACTGTGAATATAGCAAACCCTAGCAAAGGAACTCTGAGGCTCCAGCGTGTATATATATATATATATATATATATATATATATATATATATATATATATATATATATATATATATATATATATATATATGTAGTGCGGCGAGAGTGTGGAGAGTGCAAACCCTAGCGAACAAGCGCCGAGGCTCCAGCTTATATAGTACTTATATGGTACTCGTGTATACTACTAATATATAGTGGAGTGGTTTTCTTTTTATCTCCATAACAATCGTTTTAAATTGTGTAAGTATGAAACAAAACTCTTTATTTAACGTACCAGTGAAGAAAACTACTTACGATCAACTAACGATCCACGCGTCCTGGTCGCACTTCCTGTTCTTCACGTGCGGTACACTACCCTCCGTTAAGTGAACAACCACACACACACCAAATTATCGGAAAGGTGTGAGAGTGTGTACAAATAAAGAATTTTAATTTCAATTATCGGAAAGGTTTGAGAGTATGTACAGTTTGCCCTCTCTCAATAATTATGGTTTGTTGTGTTCAGCCTAAACTTGGTCAAACTTTACAAAGTTTGACTTCAGTTAAATGTAATATGCAGAGTGAATAAAAACGGAGGGCTACTACAACATCTGGGGTTTTAGTCCACACCATATTTTTAATCAAAGTTTGACCACATGTTTAGTTAATAGATGGAAAAATAAAATTACAGTGGAGCTGAAGACAAAGTTGTGAGAAGGCTTAGAAATCAATACAAAACTTATGCTCTTAGTACCAACATCGATGCTTCTTTGAGGAAACATTTGGTTCATAGCCAATTGTGTGATAAAATTGCACCAACGTGAAAGACGATTGCGTCCCCAACGCAACCAAGATGAACTGATGAAGGATGTCATCTTTGTGGGTAACAAGCAACGAACACTGATGGAAGACAGCTTGTTTTTCATTGAAAATCGATTAGCTTCACCAGCCAATGCAACCATGAGTCGCAACCATGAGCATTGATAGGTCATTGTGGTGATGTATCATCCATTTGGCATCAAGTTTGGGTGAGGCACCAATGAAGTTCGACAAATCCTCACTGTGGTCTGTTTCTTCTCAGTAATCAAGCTCGAGGAAGGAAGAACCACGTGGCAGAGGACAGTGAGGCAGAACAACAATGGCCATCCAATTTTCTGCAGCTCCACCAAAATAGAGGAAGACATTCCCGGGTATGGATCGTTGTTTGCAAAAATATAAAAAAGGGATATAGTGTTGTTATTTTGTTTTGGCAGTGGTACAAGATTAATAGCGACATCTCAATTGTCAATAAGAATTAATGAAAAGTACACCAACAAACAGAAGCCTCATGATTATGTTGATGGGAACTAAACCAGGATACCCAAGAAAAAAAGTAGGACAGAAGCATTTATCGATGCCTCTAGATTGACATCAGCATTACTTAAAAGGGACGTCACTTTAACATGGGATTGCTTCATTTAACCAGTGATAGTATTAGATAGTAGCAGCAATAGGATCATATGGACAATGACTGCACAACCACCATGTACTTTTTGTCAAAAAAACATGTATACCTCCACCGAGGCATAAACCAGGACAACTTTTCGAGTGGCCTTTCCTCTATAGTAGTAAAAAATAGGTTATGTTAGACCAGCCGACGAACCCTAGCTAGCTACTGTACATGGGGAGCTGGGGAGTACTGGCATAGAAGAAAACCCGCATGCAGCGACCTAGGGAGCTGGACCAGTACAATGAAGCATGAAATCCAAAAGAAGTTATACCTCGGGTGGGCGAGATGTCATTTAGGCGGGCGGGCGGGATCTGCCCACATGACGGCAACGAACAAGGGTGCGGAGGAACTTCGTCCGTGCCACCGCCGGCTCAGAGAGGATGGTGCGCATCGGCTTCCTCCATTGTCGACGGCGACAACGTCAACGCTGCGCCTCCTCACCTCCCGCAGCAGACGGGATTCAGACGAATCTGTGACCACCGATGAGGAGAGAGATAGAGTGGACACTGTCATCTTGTTTAGATATGGAGAGGGTGAGAGAGCGAGATGCGAGAAACCCTATCAAACAAGAGGCTATATATACGATGGAGTAAAAAAATCTCTCCATAGTAGTGGTTTTAAATAGAATATGTGCATTCCTGGAAAAAAGAAACGAAAGTTGGCGGACAAATCTTTTTTTAACGTACCAAAAAAGAAAACTCGACCAAAAACACGCCCCCCTTCCAGGCCGTAGTTTGTATCGCTCACGTGTGGTCCCCGACCCTCCATTATCAAATTATTACGTACGTAAGCTGCCTCTTCGTGTACAAATGCGCTCCATCGTGTACTCGCGGGTATCTCGGAGGCAAAGTGAGTGCGTGTACATTTCTTCTTGTATGTCGTACTCCATTTCTCTCACTTCATATTGTTTCCCACTCCTATGATATTCCTATCCTAGGAACAAAATGAGACGGTACTAAGTTTGTGTGTGTAGGGAGAACGAGACATCAATGGTGTGTACGAGTAGTCGCGAGAGTCGTCACGCACACACACATAGACATAGACGTGCATATCCGTGTTTACGTAAAATTCCATCTCCATCTCCATCTCCAATCATATTTGTCCAACTGGCACATTATTTACGTCATTAATTATATACGCATCAATATTTACAAACAACATATCTCGTTTGCGGGCATCAATATTTACGTACAACATCTCTCCACCCTGGCCAACTCAAACCCTCTTCATCACCCACCCGTGCTTCCCGCCCGAAATGGTCAGTGCCGCATGCATGCCCGGCCAGAGCGGACGCGACCTCTCACTGGCGCTGACATTGAAGCAGCACGCCAGCCGAGAGAGCGCCGCCCGCACCGCTTCCCGATGCACGTGACTGCTCTGTGTTCAAAGGTCGCCACGGCCGGCCACAACATGCATGTAAAAAGTTCTTGGGAGTCCGTGCTACAACTAGTTGTCCTCCCCTTCATCGTCAATCTCTTCTAGCAGTGCTAGCACTCCATGGCGCGATCCATCGACAAGCAGGCGAGAAAGTTATCGTATACTCGGTTTGCAGTGAGTGGCATGCCGAGCGACCGTGTAGGGTGGATCCGTGGAGGTGGGTGAGACACGAACGCGACAAACGTGATTTAAACGTTGGTTTTGCTCGATAGCGCGATCCAACGAAACGAAACATTGGTTTTCAAAAAAATACTGTACTGCATGGGAGAGATAGAGTGATGGTTTGCTTATTCCGTCCAATAACTATACCGGGTCTATGTGACTTGGTGACTCGTTGGTCACTATTACTGCGGCGGTAGAGCGTCGTAGAGCGCCTACACTCTTATTTATTTATTCTATGATAAATCTAACTTTCTCCACTCTCACATCGGAGTACGAAACACGGCAGCCCACTGACTACATGGCCCACCTCCCAGTATCACCATATTCCTTGGACATCGTGTGACACCTCCGGTCCTTTTTTCTTTGCGTAGTTAGTACATTTTACCACATGACCCACCATACACTCTCACATGCTACCTCCGCCCCCTATGTAATTTATGCATGATACTCCCATTTATGAGTAGCCTTATACGCATACAAAAAAGGACCAGAGGGAGTACGAAGCTTTATGATTTTGTTTCATGTATGTATCCTGACTCCAAGCCCCGTTACAACATTCCATCAAATACAAAGGAAAACTAACACGCATGCCGATGCATCTCAATGATTCACAGATCATAGCCAATATTTACTTCAAAACTAAAGACAAAAGTTGTGAGGGTGTGTACAAAAAAAACTACTGATGGGGTCACTACGATGTAAACCCTAAACCCTAAACAGGATTTAATTTCCTAGCTAGGTAGAACCTGTTGATGGAAAGACGGCTGGCAGCCTCGAATCATATGATTCTTTTGTGCAGTTCCACTAAAGTCGAGTTGAGCATCCCTATTGGCAAAGATATTGAAGAAGTGTGATTAGAATAATAGTACTGGCACTAGTTCATGAGACATAAACTCATCACAAATATAAACCGGCAGAAGTAGAGAAAGATCCACATGGAGATGGAGCTACGTGGGGATTTGTGGCAGTGGAGCAAGCCGGCTCCAAAAGGAAGTTGTACCTGGGACATCGGGTTGTAGCTAGGAGGGCAGTTGGGAGGCGGCATCAGTCCATACCGCAGGGACCCCCGACCGAGACGCACCGATAGTGGGTTTTCTCCCTCGCTGCTGTCAACCGCGTCTACGTAAAACATCGTCCACTTCCCCAGCGGCGGGATCTAGCCAGATCTGTGACCAGCGGTGTGGCCACCGACGTTCTATGCTTGTGAAGAGAGCAACCCAAGCAAGCAGGCTTGTAGCTTAGGCTCTTGCTAGTGTATATATAGTGGGGCGGTTTTCTTTTTCTCTCCATATCAACCATTTTATATTGCGTACGTGTCATTGAAGAGTGAAATGATGGTTGTTTCTTCCGACTAACTTACTGTGTGATTTGACTGCTCCTGAGTGGCCCCTACACGTACTCCCCTACGTGTATGACCGTTCCTGAGTCTCACTTGTACTTATCTCTATTTTCTTGCATGACACGTAGACATGATGCGCATAGAGGAATTTTGTTACTGCATGTTGTTACGTAGTACTACTAGTACCTAGTCCGTCCTTTCGGTTCACTACTAGTACTCCCTCCGTCATGGCTTATTGGTCCCCTTTGTACTCAATTCACGGGCTCGTTTTCCTCAATAAATTGTCTTTACTAGCGTATTAATATCGTAAATGCATGCATGAACAACAAATGATTAAACCTTGCATGCAACATTTTGACAAAGTATTGACTTATGAGCATGTGAATGTGAGGGACTACAACCTCGTGCATGCATGCAACAGTCACACGTACACATGGATGCAAAAACGTGCGGAACGCCCTAATGCATGCATGTCCGAGCACACGACGAAACACACACGGTCACACTAAAGTGCTCAACCTACACGTGCATGCACACACATACTCAGCCAGTGTGAGTTGTGACCGTATAAACACCGAAAAATGTATATATTGACCGCAATGAGTGTATTATAAAGTTCATTGTCTGTATTTTTACAAATATACAGTGACAGACAGTGTATTTATCTCATTTCAAATTAAGCCATATTAACCGGAAAGGAGGCAGTATGGACTAGCATTACTTTGTTGTGTCCCGTCAACTTGCCAAATGAGGAGAAGCTTCCAGGATGGGAGAAGCTTGCACACGGTGGCTCACAGGACAAGGAGTAACTTTTGACTAATGCAAGCTCTCCTCTGCTCAGGCAGTGGACGTGCAATAGTTAATTTGGTGTCAGATTGCCACAAGCATACTACTAGTACCATTATTGTTCGACTTCCCAAAGAGGTGAACATCCAAGCACAAAGTTTACTACCCCGAGTACTAGTATTACGTAGTACTACTAGTACTACTATACATGTATGTGCTACTATGAACCGGATGGTGGAGCGTCTGCATCCTTATTTTATTTAATATGTGATAAAGCAATCTTCAACACATTTGGTTCTCTTCAAGGGTTCTCGCATATGATAATGGAAGTTGATTGCATGGAACATTCGCCACAATTCTTACTTAATTCTGGCTCCTATCCTGTTAGAAATAGGAGCGCTCAATAATATTTTCTCTTTTTTTGTTATTCAGCATGTAAACAGGTCAGCAAATCTTGCATCGTATCTTTGTGCGAACCGTACTTGCTGCATTTTGAATGTGATCGAGAGCTGGCTTGATGAAACACCTCGCTTCCTTCTTCTTTTTTGCGGGGTACCTCGCTACCTAGTGGCCAGTCTCTTGGCTGATTGTCCTAAGAATGCTTATATATGAATAAAGCGCTCTTATTTACCCGCAAAAAATATTAAGCCATATTAACCGGAAAGGAGGGAGTATGGACTAGCACTACTTTTTGGTCAACTCGTAGAACGAGGAGAAGCTCGCTTACACCCTCTCCGTCTACCCCAAGCCTGGTGGCTCATAGGACGACGAGAAGCTTTTGACTAATGCAACCTACCCTTGCCCAGGCGGTGGACGTGCAACAGTTCATTCGGTGTCAGATTGCTAGAGGCATACACTGTAGTACCATCATTGTTCGACTTCACGAAGAGGCGAAGAGCCAAGCGCACGGTTTAGTAGTACGAGTAGTACTACTACTAGTATACATGTACTAGGAACCGCATGGTGGAGCGTCTATACTCTTATTTTATTTTAATATCTGATAAACTACACATTTATTCAGGAGAAGTGCGGAAAATGGCAGCTCAATAGTACTATTAAAAACATCGAACATGTAATGATGATATTGATCAACCATGCTCGAGTATATCTTGGCCTCCATGCGAGCCCGTCTATGTGTTCTCGCTCCTCGTCTCTTTCAAGGAATGGCGGGTTGGCCATTGTGCCATAAATTGAGATTGGTTTGCTCACACTCCCGTCCCACATGTTAGTGATATTCCAAGCGGAAGTGCGTTGACCGACTGACCATACGTGTACTTGGTTTTGCACCTTCATATTCCTCCTCCATCCGTCACAGTTTACAGGGCGCGCTTCATTCTTATGCATTTCCACCACCAGAGAGATTTTAGACGCATTTGGTTTAATGCTTAATTAATTAGGGTGTGGTAACCGCAATTAAGTCCATAATTTTCTCTCGATGTAGGTGTGTACGCGGAGTGGAGTAAGTACATGCATGTGTGTACCCGGGGTGGAAGCACTGCATGCATGTGTGTACGCATTTTTCCTCTAATAATAGACGTCATGCTATAACTACCAATGCTATTTTTCAGGCCGATCGCTAGTCGCCTTGGTCCCAGAGATTGTTGAAGCGTGCTCTATAAACAATGACGAAGGGAGTAGTATGAGCGAATTCAAATAAGATCGTATTGATGGTTGCTTCTTCCGAGCAACTTATAATGGGAAAGGTGGGGCTTATGATTTGACTGCTCATTACTCACTATTAGTGCGGCACAACGACCGGGCTGAGTCTCCCATGTGGTTGTGCACTACTCCATCTGTTCTTACATGTTTTTCTTTCTAGAGATTTCAACGAGTGACTACATACGGAGCAAAATGAGTGAATCTACACTCTAAAATATGTTCATTTGAAATTTCTAAAAAGATAAATATTTAGGAACAGAGGGAGTATAATTTTGTGCATGGCACATGGACCCGGATGCTGAAGAGGCTTCTGGCAATGTTATCAAGCTTCCAACATTTGTTTACATAATTGACGTATTATACAAATAATTTTCCAGCGACATGAAACTGTACAATGCTCTGAGCTTTCAGCTTTTGTTTCATGTCTCTTGCCATGCATGCTCTTTCAGAAAAAAAATAAAAAACTAACTTCCTTACTAATGCATCTCAATGATTAGCATATCAGAGCTAATATTTATATCACAATTGAAGACAAAATTATGAGAAGGTGTTAAATTAAAATTGATCCATGCTTTCATTGGCAACAACTTCCTCACAGCTCTATCTAAATCAAAAAGGCATGTTGGGAAATAAAGTAGCTGCCAGGCGCATGCAACATTCCAATCATTTTGTGCAGTTCCACTAAAATAGAGATGAGCGTCCCTGTTCCAAAGATATTAAGTGTGATTACAATAATAGAGGACTGCTGATGAAACAATAAACATACAAATAGAAGCTGGTCAGCTTTGCAGTCTCTCTTCAGACTAACTAGTTGGAGAAGATTTGCCTTCTCCTATAACATTGAGTAAAAGTTAGCCGCTAAACATATACTTATGGATCCATTGTTTTCCATGTGATGAGGTCTTTGTATTTCGTACACTATGATTAATTATGCAATGCATATATATGTCAACAAATCATTGGAATTTAGCTACCATTTGTCCAATTGCAATTGTTGTGAATTCTGATGAATGTTCTTCCTGTGAACACTATTTGTCCAATTCCATATTGTGGCGAATTTGCTTTTTTGCATGCTGATTCAAATGGGATATTTTTGCTTTAACCTGGCCATTGATGCGCACACGGTTCAACTAAATGAGTGTGTGCGATCCACAATGGAAAGCATACATCAATCATAGCCGAACCGGCGGTGATACACAGTAGATCACAGATGATTTGCAGCACTTCTATGTGTGTGTACGGGCTCCCGAACCGTTTGTGATACCAAATTATTGCACACGAGAGCTTATAGCAAACTGTGCCCAATGTAAAATACAATCCCACTCGTAATTTTTTCAGGAAACGTGTGCGATCCCAAACAAAAAGTACACGTCACTCACGCCGCAAACCGTCGGTAATACACTACAAATTACAAACGATCTGCAACACTTGTATGTGTGCGAAGGGTCTCCTGAACCATTTGTGATAGCACATTATCGCACACGGTAATTTTTCAACAAACTTGTGCGATGGTGTCATGCATGGCAGACGAGTTCCACGGAAAACTCGTGTGCGATGGGCCACATATCACACATAGTTCATAAGCTGGCCCATGTGCCTTAGATATTGTTTCCCAAACAGTTTAATCTGAAACACTGTTTGGTTTCACTGCGTCATTAGAAACATTTGATCACCAATCCTACACATGTGCCAGAATGTGGTGTGTGCGACATGTTGCTGCATCGCATACGATTATATTTGGCAATGCGTCTGCATCATGGCTCCCTATCCCCGACGATTTTTGGGTCGTGTGGGAAGGACCCCCCTATCGCCCACACTCACTAAGCAGCGGTTTAAGATGCTGTCGCGCAAAGGGGTTAAAAACAATTTGTATAGCAGCTCGATGTACCAGTGCTTAAACCCAAAGTTGTGCCAAATGAGTCCATCATACCTACCTACTAGATCATGAAGACGCGCGTTGCCGCGCCCGCCCATATTGAGAAAGTATAGATATGCATTATGATGGTTGATACAATGCATTAATTATTCAAGAAACACAATATTAGCCCAGTTCATCTTAACAATCTAGGATAACACTCCCTTCTGTGAAATGCCAAGGTTGTTCATATATCATTTTAAAATTGGAGAAGGTAAGACATCATATTTGCCTACTTTGAGGAGCCATCTCCTATGACCGTGTCATGCGTTCTTTTGTGTTATGACAATGGCATTCAACGCACATGATGAAGTAGACGTCAAGCTTGGCAAATAAAATATCCTCACAAATTGAATGGCGATTTCATCTGGTATTGAAATAGATTAAAACTAAATAATTTTCTACGTAAGCCAAAATTAAAATTATTCATCCTCAGAATTACCCAAATAGACCCGTGCTACAAGCGAAGTACTAATATTGACATGTTTCTATCTACAGACATACATGCCGTATCATAGGATCCATCATTGAGTTGTACAAAAGTAGAGAGAGGGCAAAAAAAACTCAAAATATGATTGAGGAAAATAGCATGGATAACAAACTGCATGGTCAATAATATTCGCATTAGGATTGCACATTTTAATTCCTAATGATTTATGGCTAGAAGGAATTAAACACGACCTGAAATTATCAACATTTGGGAATGAAACTTTATTTCCAGAAGATGGACAATAGCAGAATGCATGATCAACAAATGCCATTTTATCATGATTCATGCATCAAGCATATTCTACCCATGCGGCCATGCCTACTCAATTTACACTAATTAAGTTCTTTAGGTAGAACAATTCTAAAATGTTGATAGCAGTAGCAAAGGAAAGAACATAGGCAATAAGAGTTATTCAATCTTACATACCCAAGCCGTACCAAAGAAACTAATCTCCATAGGTTCAGCTAATGCCAGAGACAGATTATATGATGTCCAAAACAAAGAGGAGGAGAGGGAGCAGGCAAAACACAAGTGCCTGGCTGAAATAAAAACCAAACAAATCGCATGGAATGCAGCACTAAACTCACAATAATAGAGAGAACAAAGATGAACAAAGGGCAATAATTTTTGAATAGTCGCACATGTCCACCCGCCATGATCGCATAGCTGGCTGAGGTTTACTGTATTTTAATTGGGTTTGAAGCACACCCCTTGAGAATTTTGTACAGAAAAACTCCAATGAACGAGCACTGCAACCCTATAAGGAGGAACAGAAAATCAGTTCCATAGATACGAAGACATGGAGGAGTGTGTGTCAAACCCAATTGGGGAGAATGGAAGATTGTAGTGACACAGCGATAGCGGAAATCATTTGCCATCATTACACACCATCGATAATTATTAGGATAACTATGCACTAGGTCTCAGCTTCCATTTGAAGTTTCAGTTATGGAATTGGAAAGGGCGGGATCAGCCGATCATGGTATGGCAGTATAGCTGCAATGGCATGTACACTGGCGGTGTGTGCTGCCGCCGCAGCCGCCGAGGAGGAGATATGTATGTCACTCTTGTACTGACCAGGATTCTGGTGCATTAGTCGCCTCCACCTCCTCCTCGCACCAGCGAGATGCCGCCGCGTCATCTTGCATCAGCAAGACATATGTAGCTGCTTGATGTTGCCGCGTCACTCTTGAGCCGTTCACATGGCCTCTGTTGGGTTTCGTAGTAATTTCAAAAAAAAATTCCTACGCGCACACAGGATCATGTGATGCATAGCAACGAGAGGAGAGTGTTGTCTACGTACCCAACGCAGACCGACTGCGGAAGCAATGACACGACGTAGAGGAAGTAGTCGTACGTCTTCACGATCCAACCGATCAAGCACCGAAACTACGGCACCTCCGAGTTCGAGCACACGTTCAGCTCGATGACGATCCCCGGACTCCGATCCAGCAAAGTGTCGGGGAAGAGTTTCGTCAGCACGACGGGGTGGTGACGATCTTGATGAACTACAGCAGCAGGGCTTCGCCTAAACTCCGCTACAGTATTATCGAGGAATATGGTGGCAGGGGGCACCGCACACGGCTAAGGAATCGATCACGTGGATCAACTTGTGTCAACTTGTGTGTTTAGAGGTGCCCCTGCCTCCGTATATAAAGGAGGAGAGGAGGGGAGGCTGGCCGGCCAAAGAGGGAGGCGCAGGAGAGTCCTACTCCCTCTGGGAATAGGATTCCTCCCCCCAATCCTAGTCCAACTAGGATTCCTCGGAGGGGAAGGGAGAGAGGGGGGCCGGCCACCTTCTCCTAGTCCTAATAGGACTAGGGGAGGGGAAAGAGGCGCAGCCACCTTGGGCTGCCCCTTTCTCCTTTCCACTAAGGCCCATGATGGCCCATATGGCTCCCGGGGGGTTCCGGTAACCTCCCGGTAACCCGGTAAAATCCCGATTTCACCCGGAACACTTCCGATGTCCAAACATAGGCTTCCAATATATCAATCTTTACGTATCGACCATTTCGAGACTCCTCGTCATGTCCGTGATCACATCCGGGACTCCGAACAACCTTCGGTACATCAAAATGCATAAACTCATAATATAACTGTCATCGTAACCTTAAGCGTGCGGACCCTACGGGTTCGAGAACAATGTAGACATGACCGAGACATATCTCTGGTCAATAACCAATAGCGGGACCTGGATGCCCATATTGGCTCCTACATATTCTACGAAGATCTTTATCGGTCAGACCGCATAACAACATACGTTGTTCCCTTTGTCATCGGTATGTTACTTGCCCGAGATTCGATCGTCGGTATCCAATACCTAGTTCAATCTCGTTAACGGCAAGTCTCTTTACTCGTTCCGTAATACATCATCTCACAACTAACATATTAGTTGTAATGCTTGCAAGGCTTATGTGATGTGTATTACCGAGAGGGCCCAGAGATACCTCTCCGACAATCGGAGTGACAAATCCTAATCTCGAAATACGCCAACCCAACATCGACCATTGGAGACACCTGTAGTACTCCTTTATAATCACCCATTTACGTTGTGACGTTTGGTAGTACCCAAAGTGTTCCTCCGGTAAACAGGAGTTGCATAATCTCATAGTCGTAGGAACATGTATAAGTCATGAAGAAAGCAATAGCAACATACTAAACGATCAGGTGCTAAGCTAATGGAATGGGTCATGTCAATCAGATCATTCTACTAATGATGTGACCTCGTTAATCAAATAA